>NC_091777.1:32550000-32897500 GCF_029378745.1 Bos indicus | reverse complement strand
AATTGAAAGAGGAGAGTGAAAATTTTGCCTTAAAACTCAACATTCAAAAAAACTAAGATCATGGCATCTGGTCCCATTACTTCATTGCAAATAGATGGGAAAACAATGGAAATAGTGACAGACTGTTTTTTTTTGAGTTCCAAAATCACTGTAGCAATGAAATTAAAAGACGCTTGCTCCTTAGAAGAAAAGCCATGACTAACATATTAAAAAGCAGAGACATTACTTTGCCAACAAAGGTCTGTCTAGTCAAAGTTGGATGGTTTTTCCAGTAGTTATGAATGTGAGAGTTGGACTATAAAGAAAGCTGAGCATTAAAGAATTAGTGCTTTTTAACTGTGGTGTTGGAGAAGACTCTTGAGAGTCCCTTGGGACTGCAAGGAGATCAAACCAGGAAATCCTAAAGGAAATCAGTCCTGAATATTAATTGGCAGGACTGATGCTGAAGCTGAAACTTCAATACTTTGGTGACCTGATGGGAAGAAACAACTCATTGGAAAATACTCTGATACTGGGAAAGACTGAAGGCAGGAGGAGAAGGGCATGACAGAGGATGAGATGGTTGGATGGCATCACCAACTCAATGGGCATGAGTTTGAGCAAGCTCTGGGAGTTGGTGATGGACAGGGAAACCTGCTGTGCTGCAGTCCATGGGGTCCCAAAGAATTAGACACAACTGAGTGAACTGAACTGACAGAGGCTTTGTTGGACCAGTCTACTTTTTTATGTCCAGCAGCTAGAATAATTTCTGATATATAAAATACCCTCAAGAATATGTAAAACTGGGGGAGGAGCCAAGATGGCGGAGGAGTAGGACGGGGAGAACACTTTCTCCCCCACAAATTCATCAAAAGAGCATTTAAACGTCAAGTAAATTCCACAAAACAACTTCTGAATGCCGGCAGAGGACATCAGGCACCCAGAAAAGCAACCCAACTCTTCGAAAGGAGGTAGGAAAAAATATAAAAGACAAAAAAAGAGACAAAAGAGGGAGGGACGGAGTTCCGTCCCGGGGAGGGAGTCTTAACAAGAGAGAAGTTTCCAAACACCAGGAAACCTCCTCACTGCCGAATCTGTGCCGAGCTTTGGAAGCACAGAGGGCAACTTAACAGGGAGAAAAAATAAATAAACAAATAAAACTCGCAGATTGCAAGCCCTATGGTAACTCCCCCAGCAGAGAAGCAGCGCAGATGCCTGCACACGCCATTGGCAAGCGGGGACTGGGCAGGGATGCGCGGCACGGGCTGCATCGCTCAGAGTAAGAATCTGGCCTGAATACCCTGAGCGGTATCTGAGCGAAATAATTTGGGCTAGCAAACCAGACTGTGGGATATCTACCACGCGAAAAGCCAGCCCTAACCTAAGACACCGCCAGGCCCGTGCATGGAACAAAGGACTGAACAGAGATAGCCAGCTGCAGACCTTCCCCCTTCGGTGACAGGCAGCCAGAACCGGAAGGGGGCAATCGCAGCCCCAGAGAGACATTATCTATAAAACTGTAAGCAGGCTTCTTCGCTAACTAAAACTTCTTGGGGGTCTGGATGGTCAACATCTGCCTGAGAAGGTGCGCCGGTTTTACACCCAGATAACCGAGTGGCGGGGAGGCGATAAGTCGCAGCATTGGCACTCGCCAAACACCTCATCACCTGAGCTGCTCGGACCTGGGAAGAGCACAAAATGCAGGTCCAACTGAGTCTGCGCCTCTGAGGACTACCCGAGTGCCTGAACCTGAGTGGCTTGGACCTGGGAGGTGCATGCAGCCCAGGGCCAGCCTCGGATTGTTCCCAGCAGAACAACCTAGAGCCCGAGCAGTGTGGGCAGGGAGGCTACACGCACCGTGAGCCGGGGCAGACCCAGTGTGGCTGAGGCACTGCGAGCGCTCGCCAGTGTTACTTGTTTGCAGCATCCCTCCCTCCCTCCCCACAGCGCGACTGAACAAGTGAGCCTAAAAAAGAAAAAGAAAAAAGTGTCCTCCACTGTCCCCTTTGTGTCAGGGCGGAAACCAAACACTGAAGAGACCAGCAAACAGAAGAAGTTATAACAGAGGGAAACGCCTCGGAGATTAAAACCCTGTGGTTACTACAGGCTACATAGGAAGGGGCCTATAGATCTTGAGAAATATAAGTCAGACCAAGGAACTAGCCAAAAATGAACTGAACCCACAATACTCACAACAAAACCAGAGAAAGTCCTAGATATATTTTTACTATTTTTACGATCATTCTTTCTTTTTTTTTAATTAAAAAAAATTAAGTCCTCTATTGTTCCTTTAATTTTCACTTTTATAACCTATTACTTTGCAAAAAAAAAAAAGACCCTATTTTTTTCTTCTTCAGCAAACTTCATATATATGTATTTTATAACTTTTTGACCTTTTTTTTTTTTCTTTTCTTTAACATTGTATTTTTGAAATTCCAAACTCTACTCTAGATTTTTAATTTTAGCTTTTTGGTATATGTTATCAATTTTGTACCTATAGTTTTTTTTTTTTTATAATTTATGTGACTTTTCTCCCCGCCCCCTCTGGTTCTTTCTCTTCTTCTTTTATATAACATTGTATATCTGAAATTCCAAACTCTACTCTAGATTTTTAATTTATGCTTTTTGGTATTTGATATCAATTTTGTACCTGTATTTTTGCGACGTTGTTTGTTTTTGTTTGTTTGTTTGTTTTCTCTCTTTATTTTTCTTCTTCCTTTTTTTTAACATTGTATTTTTGAAATTCCAAACTCTACTCTAGATTTTTAATTTTTGCTTTTTGGTATTAGTTATCAATTTAGTACCTGTATTTTCTTTATAATTTTCGCGACCTTGTTTGTTTTTCTTTGTTCATTTTTTCTCTCTTTCTTTTCCTTCTTCTTTTCTTTAACATCATATTTTTGAAATTCCAAACTCTACTCTAGATTTTTAATTTTTGCTTCTATGTATTTGTTACCAATTTTGTACCTTTAAGAACCCAATCTTCAGGACCCATTTTTCACTAGGGAGCGAGATTACTGGCTTGACTGCTCTCTCTCCCCCTTTGGACTCTCCTTTTTCTCCACCAGATCGACTGTGTCTCCTCCCTAACCCCTCTCTACTCTACCCAACTCTGTGAATTTCTGTGTGTTCCAGATGGTGGAGAACACTTAGGGAACGATTACTGGCTGGATCTGTCTCCCTCCTTTTCATTCCCCCCTTTTAATCCTTCTGGCCACCTCTGTCTCCTTCCTCCTTCTTCTCTTCTCTGTATAACTCCATGAACATCTCTGAGTGGTCCAGATGTGGAGTGCATATCAGGAAGTGACTACTGGCTAGCCCACTCTCTCCACTATTGATTCCACCTCATCTGATTTGGGTCACCTCTAACTCCCTCCTCCCTCTTCTCTTCTCCATGTAACGCTATGAAACTCTCTGAGTGACCCTCACAGTAAAGAAACTTTTCATCTTTAATGTAGATGTGTTATCAATGGTGCTGTATAGAAGGAGAAGTTTTGAAACTACTGTAAAAATAAGACTGATAACTGGAAGCAGGAGGCTCAAGTCCAAACCCTGACTCCAGGGAACTCCTGACTCCAAGGAACATTAATTGACAGGAGCTCATCAAACGCCTCCATACCGACACTGAAACCAAGCACCACACAAGGGCCAACAAGTTCCAGGGCAAGACATACCAAGCAAATTCTCCAGCAACACAGGAACACAGCCCTGAGCTTCAAGATACAGGCTGCCCAAAGTCACCCCAAAACCATAGACATCTCATAACTCATTACTGGACATTTCATTGCACTCCAGAGAGAAGAAATACAGCTCCACCCACCAGAACACCGACACAAGCTTCCCTAACCAGGAAACCTTGACAAGCCACCTGTACAAACCCACACACAGCAAGGAAACGCCACAATAAAGAGAACTCCACAAACTGCCAGAATACAGAAAGGACACCCTAAACTCAGCAATTTAAACAAGATGAAGAGACAGACGAATACCCAGCAGATAAAGGAACAGGATAAATGCCCACCAAACCAAACAAAAGAGGAAGAGATAGGGAATCTACCTGATAAAGAATTCCGAATAATGATAGTGAAATTGATCCAAAATCTTGAAATTAAAATGGAATCACGGATAAATAGCCTGGAGACAAGGATTGAGAAGATGCAAGAAAGGTTTAACAAGGACCTAGAAGAAATAAAAAAGAGTCAATATATAATGAATAATGCAATAAATGAAATTAAGAACACTCTGGAGGCAGCAAATAGTAGAATAACAGAGGCAGAAGATAGGATTAGTGAATTAGAAGATAAAATGGTGGAAATAAATGAATCAGAGAGGATAAAAGAAAAATGAATTAAAAGAAATGAGGACAATCTCAGAGACCTCCAGGACAATATTAAATGCTACAACATTCGAATCATAGGGGTTCCAGAAGAAGAAGACCAAAAGAAAGACCATGAGAAAATACTTGAGGAGATAATAGTTGAAAACTTCCCTAAAATGGGGAAGGAAATAATCACCCAAGTCCAAGAAACCCAGCGAGTCCCAAACAGGATAAACCCAAGGCGAAACACCCCAAGACACATATTAATCAAATTAACAAAGATCAAACACAAAGAACAAATATTAAAAGCAGCAAGGGAAAAACAACAAATAACACACAAGGGAATTCCCATAAGGCTAACAGCTGATCTTTCAATAGAAACTCTTCAAGCCAGGAGGGAATGGCAGGACATACTTAAAGTGATGAAAGAAAATAACCTACAGCCCAGATTATTGTACCCAGCAAGGATCTCATTCAAGTATGAAGGAGAAATCAAAAGCTTTTCAGACAAGCAAAAGCTGAGAGAATTCTGCACCACCAAACCAGCTCTCCAACAAATTCTAAATGATATTCTCTAGACAGGAAACACAAAAATGGGGTATAAATTCAAACCCAAAACAATAAAGTAAATGGCAACGGGATCATACTTATCAGTAATTACCTTAAACGTAAATGGGTTGAATGCCCCAACCAAAAGACAAAGACTGGCTGAATGGATACAAAAACAAGACCCCTACATATGTTATCTACAAGAGACCCACCTCAAAACAGGGGACACATACAGACTGAAAGTGAAGGGCTGGAAAAAGATTTTCCATGCAAATAGGGACCAAAAGAAAGCAGGAGTAGCAATACTCATATCAGATAAAATAGACTTTAAAACAAAGGCTGTGAAAAGAGACAAAGAAGGTCACTACATAATGATCAAAGGATCAATCCAAGAAGAAGATATAACAATTATAAATATATATGCACCCAACACGGGAGCATCGCAGTATGTAAGACAAATGCTAACAAGTATGAAAGGAGACATTAACAATAACACAATAATAGTGGGAGACTTTAATACCCCACTCACACCTATGGATAGATCAACTAAACAGAAAATTAACAAGGAAACACAAACTTTAAACGATACAATAGACCAGTTAGACCTAATTGATATCTACAGAACATTTCATCCCAAAACAATGAATTTCACCTTTTTCTCAAGCGCACATGGAACCTTCTCCAGGATAGATCACATCCTGGGCCATAAAGCTAGCCTTGGTAAATTCAAAAAAATAGAAATCATTCCAAGCATCTTTTCTGATCACAATGCAGTAAGATTAGATCTCAACTATAGGAGAAAAACTATTAAAAATTCCAACATATGGAGGCTGAACAACACACTGCTGAATAACCAACAAATCACAGAAGAAATCAAGAAAGAAATCAAAATTTGCATAGAAACGAATGAAAATGAAAACACAACAACCCAAAACCTGTGGGACACGGTAAAAGCAGTCCTAAGGGGAAAGTTCATAGCAATACAGGCACACCTCAAGAAACAAGAAAAAAGTCAAATAAATAATCTAGATATGTTTTTAAATTTCCAATTGCTTTTGCAAATGTATAGAACATAGATACATACATGTACAAACACAAGAATGAATATAATAAGAACATAAAAATATGTGCGTATGATTTAACCCTTCATGTATTAGTTTGCTAAGTACTACTATAACAAAGCACTACAGATTGGATGGCTTAAACAAGGATAAATATAATACAGAAATTTATTTTGTATAGTTCTGTAGGCTGGAAGTCTGAAATCAAGCTCTTAGCAAGGTTGATTCCTTCAGAGATCTAGGAGAGAAGGATCTGTTTCATCTCTCTCTCATTTGTTTACAGATGACTATCTTTATGTCCACATGGTGTTCTCCCTGTATGTGTGTATCTGTGTCCAAAACTACCCTTTTTATAAGGACACCAGTCATGTTGGATTAAGGTTCATCCTAATGACTTTGTGTTAGTTTGATTACCTCTGTAAAGAATCTGTCTTTACATAAGTTATATTCTTAGCTACAAAATCTAAAACTTTATCATATACATTTTGTTGTGGGGATACAATTTAACTCATGACACTCTGCCCTCTGGACAACCAAAATCCATGTCCTTACATTCAAAAGACATTTACCCAGTCCCCACATCCCCCTTTCTGCCCAAATATCTTAGTTCATTAGCATCAACTCTGTCCAAATCTCATCTGAATATCATTTAAATAAAATATGGGTGATTCTGGGTATAATTCACCCTGGGTCAAAATACCTCTTCTCCTGTAAACCTGTGAAACTAGACAACAAGTTATCTGCTTAAAAAATATAATGGTGGGCAAAATGTGTTAAACATTCCCATTCTAAAAGGGAGAGATTGAAAGGAAGAAAGCGGTCATGGGCAGAAATAAATGCAAAAGAAACAAAAGAGACCATAGCAAAAATCAACAAAGCCAAAAGCTGGTTCTTTGAAAGGATAAATAAAATTTACAAATCATTAGCCAGACTCATCAAGAAACAAAGGGAGAAAAATCAAATCAATAAAATTAGAATTGAAAATGGAGAGATCACAACAGACAACACAAAAATACAAAGGATCATAAGAGACTATTATCAGCAATTATATGCCAATAAAATGGACAACATGGAAGAAATGGACAAATTCTTAGAAAAGTACAACTTTCCACAACTGAACCAGGAAGAAATAGAAAATCTTAACAGACCCATCACAAGCACAGAAATTGAAACTATAATCAAAAATCTTCCAGCAAACAAAAGCCCAGGTCCAGACGGCTTCACAGCTGAATTCTACCAAAAATTTAGAGAAGAGCTAACACCTGTCCTGCTCAAACTCTTCCAGAAAATTGCAGAGGAAGGTAAACTTCCAAACTCATTCTATGAGGCCACCATCACCCTAATACCAAACCTGACAAAGATCCCACAAAAAAAGAAAACTACAGGCCAATATCACTGATGAACATAGATGCAAAAATCCTTAACAAAATTCTAGCAATCAGAATCCAACAACACATTAAAAAGATCATACACCATGACCAAGTGGGCTTTATCCCAGGGATGCAAGGATTCTTCAATATCCGCAAATCAATCAATGTAATACACCACATTAACAAACTGAAAAATAAAAACCATATGATTATCTCAGTAGATTCAGAGAAAGCCTTTGACAAAATTCAACATCCATTTATGATAAAAACTCTCCAGAAAGCAGGAATAGAAGGAACATACCTCAACATAATAAAAGCTATATATGACAAACCCACAGCAAACATTATCCTCAATGGTGAAAAATTGAAAGCATTTCCCCTAAAGTCAGGAATAAGACAAGGGTGCCCACTTTCACCATTACTATTCAACATAGTTTTGGAAGTTTTGGCCACAGCAATCAGAGCAGAAAAAGAAATAAAAGGAATCCAAATTGGAAAAGAAGAAGTAAAACTCTCACTGTTTGCAGATGACATGATCCTCTGCATAGAAAACCCTATAGACTCCACCAGAAAATTACTAGAACTAATCAATGACTATAGTAAAGTTGCAGGATATAAAATCAACACACAGACATCCCTTGCATTCCTATACACTAATAATGAGAAAACAGAAAGAGAAATTAAGGAAACAATTCCATTCACCATTGCAACGGAAAGAATAAAATACTTCGGAATATATCTACCTAAAGAAACTAAAGACCTATATATAGAAAACTATAAAACACTGGTGAAAGAAATCAAAGAGGACATTAATAGATGGAGAAATATACCATGTTCATGGATTGGAAGAATCAATATAGTAAAAATGAGTATACTACCCAAAGCAATTTATAGATTCAATGCAATCCCTATCAAGCTACCAACGGTATTCTTCACAGAGCTAGAACAAATAATTTCACAATTTGTATGGAAATACAAAAAACCTCGAATAGCCAAAGCGATCTTGAGAAAAAAGAATGGAACTGGAGGAATCAACCTACCTGACTTCAGGCTCTACTACAAAGCCACAGTTATCAAGACAGTATGGTACTGGCACAAAGACAGAAATATAGATCAATGGAACAAAATAGAAAGCCCAGAGATAAATCCATGCACATATGGACACCTTATCTTTGACAAAGGAGGCAAGAATACACAATGGATTAAAGACAATCTCTTTAACAATGGTGCTGGGAAATCTGGTCAACCACTTGTAAAAGAATGAAACTAGACCACTTTCTAACACCATACACAAAAATAAACTCAAAATGAATTAAAGATCTAAACGTAAGACCAGAAACTATAAAACTCTTAGAGGAGAACATAGGCAAAACACTCTCTGACATACATCACAGCAGGATCCTCTATGAGCCACCTCCCAGAATATTGGAAATAAAAGCAAAAATAAACAAATGGGACCTAATTAAACTTAAAAGCTTCTGCACAACAAAGGAAACTATTAGCAAGGTGAAAAGGCAGCCTTCAGAATGGGAGAAAATAATAGCAAATGAAGCAACTGACAAACAACTAATCTCAAAAATATACCAGCAACTCCTACAGCTCAACTCCAGAAAAATTAATGACCCAATCAAAAAATGGGCCAAAGAACTAAATAGACATTTCTCCAAAGAAGATATACAGATGGCTAACAAACACATGAAAAGATGCTCAACATCACTCATTATCAGAGAAATGCAAATCAAAACCACTATGAGGTACCATTTCACGCCTGTCAGAATGGCTGCAATCCAAAAGTCTACAAGCAATAAATGCTGGAGAGGGTGTGGAGAAAAGGGAACCCTCTTACACTGTTGGTGGGAATGCAAACTAGTACAGCCACTATGGAGAACAGTGTGGAGATTCCTTAAAAAACTGGAAATAGAACTGCCTTATGATCCAGCAATCCCACTGCTGGGCATACACACTGAGGAAACCAGAAGGGAAAGAGACACGTGTACCCCAATGTTCATCGCAGCACTATTTATAATAGCCAGGACATGGAAGCAACCTAGATGTCCATCAGCAGATGAATGGATAAGAAAGCAGTGGTACATATACACAATGGAGTATTACTCAGCCATTAAAAAGAATACATTTGAATCAGTTCTAATGAGGTGGATGAAACTGGAGCCTGTTATACAGAGTGAAGTAAGCCAGAAAGAAAAACACCAATACAGTATACTAACGCATATATATGGAATTTAGAAAGATGGTAACAATAACCCTGCGTACGAGACAGCAAAAGAGACACTGATGTATAGAACAGTCTTTTGGACTCTGTGGGAGAGGGAGAGGGTGAGATGATTTGGGAGAATGGCATTGAAAGATGTATAATATCATATATGAAACGATTTGCCAGTACAGGTTTGATGTACAATACTGGATGCTTGGGGCTGGTGCACTGGGAGGACCCAGAGGGGTGATATGGGGAGGGAGGAGGGAGGAGGGTTCAGGATGGGAAACACGTGTATGCCTGTGGCGGATTCATTTCGATATATGGCAGAACCAATACAATACTGTAAAGTTTAAAAATAAAATAAAATTAAAAAAAAATAAAATAAAACCTTAGCAGAGAAAATTACATTAGATTTTAAGGCTTAAGGCTAATCCTCTTTGACTTTATGCTCTGTCCTCTAGGCCCACCAGGAATGCAGCCCTACTCTCTTGGCCAGTGCCTTTTGGGTCCATGGTACCACTGGCAACCTTGTTGGCCTCTGAACTACTTTCAAGTTATTAGTCCCTTTTCTTGAAAGAAAACCCAGGTTTGATCCCTGGGTTGAGAAGATCCCCTGGAAAAAGTAATGGCAATCCACTCCAGTACTCTTGCCTAGAAAATTCCATGGATGGAGGAACCTGGTGGGCTACAGTCCATGGGGTCGCAAAGAGTCAGACACGACTGGACGACTTCACTTTCTTTCCTTCTTTTCTTTCCACAAGATTTCCTTGATAACCTTATCTCTATTCCTGGCTTCTGCTGAGGTGGTTCATTGAACTCATGAGTCACTTGCCTTCTCTTGAGCAAATTCTTGATCAGCCAAACGCTCGTCCCTGTTGCCACACTCTCTGCATAGGCTGACAATTTTCCAAACCTTCAAGTTCTAGTTCCCTTTTGCTTACTAATTCCCTCTTTAATTAATCTCTTCTCCCATATTTTCCTATACAGAGCAAAGACAAAGCAGGTCAAATTTTTAGCACTTTGCTTAGCAATATCCTTAGATAAGTATCTGAGGTTATTGCTTACACATTCTACCTGTAACAGAACACTGAAATGCAATTCAGTCAAATTATCTACAACTTAAAACAAGGATGGCCTTTCCTCCAGTTTTCAGCAAAATATTCCTCATTTGCTTGTGAGATTTTTCCAGAAGCACTTTAATGTTTATATTTCTAACAATATTCTGGTCATTCTACCCTCTTTCTGAGCTCTCTCCAGAATTACTTTAATGTCCATTGTTCTACCACAGTCTCTTCAACTCAGTCCAGGCCTTTTCCATCATGCATCTCAAAAAAGTTCCAGCCTCTATCAATTATTTCTCCCAGCATCACTCTACCTCCTGTACCAAAATCTGTATTAGTTAGCCAGGGCTACTGTAACAAAGTATCATAAATAGGGTAGTTTAAACAACTAAAATTGATTATCTCAGAGTTCTTGAGGCTAGAAGTCTGAAATTAAGGTGTTGACAGGATTGGTTTCTTTGATGGATTTTAAGGGACATCTTTGTTCCAGGGCCCTCTGGTTGGCTTGTATATATGTGGCAGACTTTATATTCACATGACATTCTTTCTATATATGTAACTTTGAGTCCCAGTTACTCATTTTTATAAGGACACTATTCATACTGGATCCAGGCATCCTAATGACCTCATTTAAACTTTATTATCTCTGTAAAGAGCCTATCTCCCCCAAAAGGTCACGTTGTGAGATACTGGGACCTAGGGCTTTAACATGTGAATTTGTGGGGAGCATAATTCAACCCTTCCTGATAGCTCAGTTGGTAAAGAATCCACCTGCAATGCAGGAGACCCCGTTTCAATTTCTGGGTCAGGAAGATCCATTGGAGAAGGGATAGGCTACCCACTCCAGTATTCTTGGGCTTCTCTTGTGGCTCAGCTGGTAAAGAATCCACCTGCAATGTGGGAGACCTGGGTTCGATCCCTGGGTTGGGAAGATCCCCTGGGGAAGGAAAAGGCTACCCACTCCAGTATTCTGGCCTAGAGAATTCCATGGACTCTAGAGTCCACAGACTGGCAAAGAGTCGGACACGACTAAGCGACTTTCACTTTCACAATTCAACCCATAGCATCCCACAGTATGTAGGATAGGAAAAAAATGTGGATGGTGGTTCAAGCATCTAGCTTTGACCTATCTAGTCTCATTCATTAAGTTTTATGCTTTAAAAGCTAAAGCATATTGCAGAAATACAAATGATACCCAGAGGTAAATGATAACTTCATTCATATTTATCTCAAATTGCAGACACTATGCATAATAGTATAACCTCATAACTTTTCCAATTAGAATTATCACTTGTTTCCAACATTCTTTTTAA
Organism: Bos indicus; assembly: GCF_029378745.1. Lineage (NCBI taxonomy): Eukaryota > Metazoa > Chordata > Mammalia > Artiodactyla > Bovidae > Bos > Bos indicus. The sequence continues at coordinate 32,885,634 of NC_091777.1, read as the reverse complement.
TTTCCTTATGCATGTCTGTAGTTGAGCAACTTCATTTTAAGTTCCTTCTTATCTTAGTGCATTTAGGTAAAGAATACACACATTAGTCTGTGCAAATCAGGCTTTGCCACATACTGTTTCATGTACAAATTTTTGTAATTATGAAACATGCCTTTAGTCTTGTAAATTATTTCCCCAACTCTATCAATAGTGAGTTTCAGTATCATTTCATGCATAAGTCCATGACCATAATTTGCTTCAGATAGATTGCAACATGAACATACCTATAGACTATTCCTAGGTAATTTCTCCATTTTTATCTGTAATAGAGGCCTTTCCTTTTTCTCAACATCATTTTTAATTCTACTTTAGGATTCAGATTAGGTAAGAGCTGTGCATAACTGCTAGAGTTTATTCAATCAAAAACTGCAGCATGTAGTCTCACTAATATGAGAACAAAGGGAAAATATTTGAAATTAGACCTGCAGCAAAAATCCACAGTGTATGATTGCCTTGGCTATGCCTCATCAAAGCATTAAAGTGTGGATTGTACACATCATTAAAGTAGTGACTCAAAACAGAATGCAATGATATTAGCAAATTTTACCCTTATCAGAAGGGACTTGAGATGTGACTTTCTGCCACTCTTGTGGAGGTAACTAGATGAGATGTCAATCATATCCAAATCAGAAACACTCAAGGCACTATTAACTAAAGTGCTATCAGTATAAATATATCTTGAACTGAAAAACTATCATGACTAAAATATTGACATGAGGAATTTTGACTTGCTCACAGTGTGATGTCTCTTTTCCCTTGACCCTTAAACACTGACAAATGTTTGTTAAATTTTCTCAATATTGTTATGAAGCCAATATAAAGTCAGCCTGTTCATAGCACTCTAATGGGGATAGGGACATAAAGATTAATATAAATGGTTTCATTTATTATGTGGGTGTATATATATGCTATGCTATGCTAAGTCACTTCAGTCGTGTCCAACTCTGTGCGACCCTAGAGATGGCAGCCCACCAGGCTCCCCAGTCCCTGGGATTCTCCAGGCAAAAACACTGGAGTGGGTTGCCATTTCCTTCTCCAATGCATGAAAGTGAAAAGGGAAAGTGAAGTCCCTCAGTCGTGTCTGACTCCTAGTGACCCCAGGGACTGCAGCCTACCAGGCTCCTCCATCCATGGGATTTTCCAGGCAAGAGTACTGGAGTGGGGTGCCATTGCCTTCTCCGTGTGTATGTATGTATGTATGTATGTATGTGTATGTGTGTATGTATATATATTCCACATCAGTTTTTTAAAAATAAAGTTTCCTTTATGGGAGACTATTATAATTGAGAGCTGGAGTTGCCAAGGGTTTCAGGATAGTAATATCTCAATCGTTCCGATAAACATTCTAACTTCAGATAGTTGATTGGAAATCATAATTAAATGTGAACTGTAGTATTAGCTAATGACAAAATTTATGATGCAGATATACTGTCACTCATTAAACATATTTGCATTGTAAAAGATCAAAAACATAAAGGCTTACTTGACAAATGTTCTTTCAGAAGCATATGTTTTCAATATTGTGAACTTTTTGAGAGAAGTATATGCTAATTAGGTTTCTCTATAGAATTTAATCTAGTTTAACAGCATTTTGAAACAAATGTCTCACAAAAGAAATCTGTTGCTACCATGTCTAAGTTATCCCTATTTTTCTAAAAAAACTAAATTATCCTGAAGAGTCTTTTTCTTCTGGCAAACTATGATGATTAAGTACATCTTTCTAGACATGATTTATGTATAATGTGGAGAAAGTAATAATAATTCTTTGGGTAGGGATGAAGAGTAAATTAATTAATACATGTGAGGAAGTTACTACAAATGAAACCTCGAATACAGTAAGTGCTTAATAAAGGCTAACTACTGTTTTGTCTTTGGTTTATTTTCTAATAACTAAAACTTTATCTTCTAAAATTAATTCTATTTAAAGTTTCAGGCAATAAGATTTATTTTTTAATGAATCAAGTTTGAGTCCCTGCTCCATAAGACAGTGTGTGTGTGTGTGTGTGTGTGTGTGTGTGTGTTTAGAAATGCAGATAGAAGTTGCTTCATTAAAGTAAAAGTTTGTCCAGGTTTGACACACACTAATAGAATGGAGTCACCCCAAACAATAGCAGTTACTATTTTGAGTCAACAGGAGTTCAAGAGAATCAAAGATATATCTTAAAGTAAAGAAACAAACCCTGTATGAATACAAGCCAGCACTGTAGATTTAAAGAAATGGAAGTGTATCAAAAGTTTACAGCAAGGGAGATAATACATTAAGAATAAGTCCAAAATCTATCTGAAGTTGGATTCTCCAAGAAGCAAATGGTGAGATGACGTTTTCCAGCAGGAAGTTTATTAGGGAATATTCTTAGAATATACATCTATGGAGGAGTGAAGAGCATGGGATTGAGAAAAGGGAGTAACTGGGCTGTGAGACAGTTGCAACGAAGGTCTGAGCCATAACCATAGCTGGTATGGTGTTCAGAGTTGGCCCAGCTTGAGGCAAGCAGGAAGGATCTTTACACCTTCCTACCACTAGCCAGTCACTGGCTACAAAATCCTATTGACAGGAAGCTCTCAGAAAGCAATTTTCAGGGGAAGCACCAACAAAGCACCTGGGAGAATGAATGCCTCAGACTTGAGGGGGAGACATGGTGCTTACAACAGCATTCACTATGCAATGAAACCAATCTCTGAAGTTCGATTTTATTGCCCTGTAACTCTGAAAAGAGAAGGGGGTTGCAGCAAGAAGTCAGGAAGAGAGTTGAGAGACCTGATAAAGCCATCTTCAAAATACCTTTTTCATGTTTCTTTAAGAAAGTAAAAGTTGAGCACACAATTTGGAAAAGGCCAGGGCTTAGAAATTCCCTTTTTGATTATAGAATCACACAATAATATCAGTATTATGAGTGGAATTTGTCAATGAAGATGTATTAATTAAACTGCTTTGAATTATATTTCTTGTGTGCACAGCTGTTTCCAATTACATGATTATAGCTTACAAAGCCAACAATTGAAATCATGTTTTTTTAATTTTTTTTTAGCATCCATGGGAGAAAGCACACTGTATAGCTATTAAAATAAGCTCTCATTCTGTTAGAACATGAAATGCAGGATGAGGACTACAGACGCCAGCCATTGAGGGAATTCATGCAGAAATATGCCCTCCGGCACGATGCTTATTCTACATGATATGACTCGTCTCAGAGCTCCTTTCACTAAGCAGATCTTTAAATTAACAATAGGTCAGATTTAGAAATATTTGGTTAGGAGATACTCAACATAAAAATGTTTGTTTGTTTTTTCACTTTTAGTGACCCACTGCTTTCAAGTTAGGTGTTCCCAAATTACTAATGATGACATATAGAGGTCATTGAGACTCCATCTCTCTTGCTTTCCATAACTTTTTATGTCTTGTGGACTTAGAGCTAAGAATAACTCATGACCTATGCAACCAGAAGAGTTCAAGGGTTTAACCCTCAGGCTCTGTGTTCAGACAGATATGGGTTTGAATCTAGGTTCCTCCAGTTAGTCACTCTGATTTTTAACAATTTCATTTAACAACATATAATAGATGCATCAAAAAAGTCATTGTGATGAAAACAGACTGTAGACAAATTTATTAACAAAGATTCTGTTTCAGTCTCTTAGTTAGTTATTAATTACCATTTACTGCATACCTCTTACGTGTCAGAACAGTCTTAGGTGTATTAACTAATTAAATCAAGTCAGCTTCATGCAGGGGGTACTAGCATCATCTGTGTTTTATAGAAGAAGAGCTAAAACTTTGAGAGATTATATGAAGTGTGCAAGCTGACTGCTAGCAGATGGTAGAATCATATTATCATGTAGTAACATTAAAATAGTGGTCATAACAATCAATAAATATTAGGTGCTGTGGTCACTAGTTCTATGGTATTAATACTACTTTCACTACTGCTGCTGCTACTAACTATACAGTGCTAAGGGGTTAGAAGAGAGTACAGTCTGATTACAGAATCATTTTACCACATATACTTCTGGCTGAAACCTTGGTTTCTTACAGTAATTTTTAACTGAATATCATAATACAGTCAACATTTGAACAACATGGGTTTGAACTGTTCAGGTCCACTTGTACATGGATTTTTTTAAAAAAATAAATACAAACTGCAGTACTACACAATCCAAGGTTAATTGAATGTGCAGCTATTAAACTGCAGATACAAAGGGCAGACTATAAAGTATTAATCAGATTTTTGACTGCTGGGATCAGTGGTGCCCCTAACCCCACATTGTTCAAGGGTTAACTGTATTTTCAGCTTTAATTTATATTTATATATTCCATCTAATTTGCACTGCTCCAAATCTTCAGTATATTACTTATGGTAAGTATTTACCTAGTGTAGATGAGAAAAGATAGAGGCACAAAAAAAGAAAAGAAAATAAGCAGGATCTCAAATTTGGGGGACTGGGAGGACTGGAATTAAAGCTTGAATCTGATATTTTGTCCACTTAGTTTATTATAAAGGAGAAATAAAAAAAACTTATTAACAAACTTAAGTTTCTTATTTCTTTTGCCAAATCACATGAGTGATTTCACTGCATTTGGAGAATGTAGATGAGATGGCACTGTGTAAAATATAGGCTGCACCTAGTAAGCACTTCACTTTGAGGGCTCCGCGTGCTACCTGAGTGTTAAGTTGTCCTCTACAAGAACAGCTGAAACTCAAGAACAGAGTGAGATCTGCAAGATTGAAAACATGATTAAAGAAAACACAGAGTAGTTTCAAATGTATAATCCAGTTTGACCCATGAGATGAGCGGCTTCAGAAAGCATGTACAGTTGGTTGTCTGTGGGTTCTACATCCATGGGCTTCCCAGGTGGCTCAGACGGTAAAGCGTCTGCCTGCAATGCGGTAGACCCGGGTTCGATTCCTGGGTTGGGAAGATCCCCTGGAGAAGGAAATGGCAATCCACTCCAGCATTCTTGCCTGGAAAATCCCATGGACGGAGGAGCCTGGTAGGCTACAGTCCATGGGGTCGAAAAAAGCCGGACACGACTGAGCGACTTCACCTTCACCTTCCACATCCATGGATTCAACCAATCATGGTTACAAAAGAGTCAGAAAAACATTTTCCAGAAAGTTCCAAAAGGCAAAACTTGTATTTGTTGCAATCAATTTACTTAGTATCTACCTCGTATTTACAACTATTTATACAGTATTTAAGTTGTAATAGGAATTATAAGTAGTCTAGAGATGATTTAAAGTATACAAAAGGATGTGTATATTATACTATACTATACTATACTACAATATTTGCCATTCTATATAATGGGTTTGAGCATCCAGAGAGTGGATTTTTGTATCTGAAGGAGGTCCTAGAACCAATACCTTGTGGATACAAGGGATCACTGTACTGATTTACCACTGGACTGATTCTTTTTTTTTTTTTTTTTTTTTAACTTTACATAATTGTATTAGTTTTGCCAAATATCAAAATGAATCCATCACAGGTATACATGGGCTGATTCTTACACATGGGCAGCTCTAGATAACAAGTTCCAGGGTGAATGCCAGTAGGAAATTAATTCTTAGCCATGGTCAATTTCCTCTCAAAGGTAGAAAAAACAAACAAACAAAAATCTATGGGCATTCCACCAAACTGAGTTACTCCAGTTTGGTTCAAAAGCTGATCTGCTGATTCAGATAATTTAGTTTGCCTATGGATACAACAGTCTGACTTTGAAACAGTCACCAAACTGAGCTACTCCAGTTTGGTTCAAAAGCTGATCTGCTGATTCAGATAATTTAGTTTGCCTATGGATACAACAGTCTGACTTTGAAACAGTCACCAAACTGAGCTACTCCAGTTTGGTTCAAAAGCTGATCTGCTGATTCAGATAATTTAGTTTGCCTATGGATACAACAGTCTGTCTTTGAAACAAAGACACAAAGGGAAAAGTGAAAGTGTTTTTGGGAAGGAAACAATGTCTTAGGTAGGATGAGCATCAGATTGAAATAGGACTTTCTATGTTGAATTATGGCACTTGTAAGCTGAAAGTGTATGTCCCCTCAAAATCCATATGTTGAGGTATGATGGTAATAGGAGGTGGGAAGATAATTAGGTCATGAGGGTGGAGTGCTCATAAATGTGATTGGTGCTTTTGTAAGAAGCAGCAGGAGAACTCGGTGTCACCCTCTATTCTCTACCATGTTGGGATACAAGAAGATGGCCTTTTGTAAACCAGGAAGACTGTCCTCACTGAACAGTTAATCTGTTAGTGTCTTGATCTTGGATCTTCCAGGCTCCAGAAATGTCAGAAAGAAATGTGTGTTTGTTAAAACACCCAGTCTATGGTAATTTGTTGTAGCAGCCCAAGCTGATTTAGACACTTGGTCAGATTGCTTCAATCATTTAGCCTATATTATCTCATGTAAATTTCTCATGTTCTTGCTCAGTCATTCAGTCGTGTTAGACTCTTTTGCAACCTGGTGGACTGTAGGCTGCCAGGCTCCTCAGTCTGTGGGATTTTACCAGGCAAGAATACTTGGAGTGGTTTGCCATTTCCTTCTTAGGGGACCTTCCTGACCCAGGGATTAAACCCACATCTCCTGCTTGGCAGGCAGATTTTTTACCACTGAGTCACTTGGAAAGCACCTCATGTAAATTAAAGATCTTGAATTTGCTAGTCAATGCATGGGTATTTTCAGAAGTGAATTTCAGGGACATTTTCAGATCATACACTTTGCCCACATAGGGCAATATCAAAGAATGATCTAGTCATTCAGACAGTTTGCTAAACCTCAAACATTCATGTATTAACTTCATGATTTTTCTACATCTACTTGTACCATTTTTACTTATTTTTTCTTTATACAATTACATAATTAGATTTATTTAAAATCAAACTAAATTAAATCAACACTGAAAGTAGAATACAAGGTAAAACTTGCTTTACACCAGAAATGTAACAATAGAACCATAAATTCAACAAAAGCAAAACATTTTTGTTAAGGTGATCAATTTGCTTAGGGATCTGAATGAAAATTTTAGTCTTTTTTTAATGTATAATGAGTAAATCCTGAAGTGGCTGAAGAGTTGTTTCCAACATACTAAGACTTTTTCCTTGGATAACTGAAGGAAAATCAAAAGAAAAACATACTATATTTTGAACCATGATTTACTTTAAACAAATTCCTGTTTAGGTACCACCAAAAATGATCTTAGATCCGCATACTAAATCTTGGAATTCTACATTTCCTTATCCAGAAAGTATTGAAGTGTTCTGCCTGACAAAAGAAGTAAACTCACTTGAATCACAGTTGAGTCATGCTTTTAAGGAACTAAATATGAATTATGAAGCAGTGAAGAAACACTTGTACGTAAGTAACTATGGAGCAAGAAGGGGACTACCCAGCAGGTTTCCCCGTTTTGGTGTACACTAGGGCCTTTAACGTGGCTGTGCTCCTTTCTAGAAATACAATAAAATACACTATTTTCAGAACAAGAGCTTTTCTCTTCTTCCAGATTAACTATTTATGTCTTCACTTCTGAGAGCTTCTTCTTACTTTCACCATTTTGTTCTTTCCGTCCCAACCACCTTCATAGAAATGATCACTACCTCGTATTTTCTTGTGTGTTTAATTTAGATGTGGGCTTATTTTATTTTTCTCTCTCTTAGAAAGGGAAAGGCTCTCCCAAAAGGGAAAGGCTCTTGTCTGCTTTGTTCACACTTGGGTCAATGGTGTGCTAGACCTGGCTTGTTCAAGTACATCACAGTGGATTAGTAAACTTCCAGGAATTTTACGAACCAGTTGATACTATACCAGTAGTTTAAAATCATCATGTTAGGAATATTTATATAAGACTCAGCAAAACTATAAATAATTTTTTTTTTCCTGGGGAACTTGTTTTTAAACAGTTACCTGCACATCACTTGCTCTGCTTCCATGCTAGAAACATGCATGTAATATGGAAGAAGCCTAATGAATTTCTGGTTATTAAATAAAATGCATGTCCCAAAAATAGGAAAAAACAAAACACTATTCCAGCTCAAAGGAAGTCAGGCAGGAGTTCCTTCCATTTAGGCTTTTTATTCTATTCTGGTCTTCAACTGATTGGGTTAGGCTTGCCCATATTAAGGAGGGAAATGCACTTTACTCAGTCTATTGATTCAAATGTTAATCTCATACAAAAGCACCCTCATCAATACACTCAGAATAGTGTTTGACCAAATATCTCAGCATCTAGGAGCCCAGTAAAGTTGACATATTAAATAAAGCATCACAACTAAGTTCCTGATACAAGCTGCTATTATAATAATTGTGATTGTTAATATTAATATTATAATATTAATATCAGGTGACAAGTATTTTGTTAGACATTTTCACAAACCATATTTTTTATCCATATCTCTCCTTCACATATAGTATTTTAATTATTAAATTTCAAAAAGCACTGTTACAGCAAATCATCACATTACCCTTAGCATTAATTAAAAAACTAAAATAGAGAGATCCTATTATTAACCTTGAAATCCTCTGCTGTGGTACACATAGTTGAATATATTTTTTTTTGTTGAATATATTTTAAGAAAATCTAGGACAGGACTTGGGGACCTTATTCAGAGAAACAGAGAACACATCTGTTACCAGATAAAAACATGTACTTATTTTAGCAGGTGATATTTGTTTTAATTTTTCTTGCCTCTATCTTCCACAAAGGCCATGGTGAAGATTTATTTTTCAAATTGTTAGAAGTTGTTATATAAAAATGACCTCTGAATGCAAGAATAGAAACATAGTTAAAAGTTCATGATTTGGACAGTCAGCGTTAATGTAGACTGGAGAAATAATTTGGCAACCTCTTCCCTTTTCCCTAGGTAGCTTGATGAATGACCGTTTCCTTTATTCTGTGTTCAGAAGTTTTATGGGCCATGGAGAGTGCAAGATCAGAGTAATTTAGGCCTGAAATAAAAAGAAGTATTACCCAGCCACACTTAAATAAATGTTGTAAAAGGCCTGAACAAAGCATTTTTGAGTACCAAAAATTCCACTTTTCAGAGAATTTTTTATAGTGTTTGCAAATAAATAAGAAAGAAAACTATATTTGTGATTTCAAAGTAAGGTCATAGCTCCTAGCATTGCAAATTATTTTGGGAATTGGTATTCATTCAGAGCTCCATTGAATTAAAGACTGTGCAAGATGGATTATCTAAAGCCCTAATTTGGAGAATTTTCTAGACATTTTCAAAGACTATTGGAAACACTGAGATCACTATCAATTAGGTTAAAACAAATACAAATTTGAACATTCTAGCTTTTTGGATAAAATACAGAATTGGGAATGAGAAAGGGGAAGGATCCTAAGCTCTGTGTCTGAGTTTCCAAACTTCTGTTCATTATACTCTAAGATATTCTAGGACAATTATTATTTTATAAAGATCTTTTCCATCATTAGAGTACATCTGTTGAAACTTGATTCACTCTCTTAATACTCTAATTTTAACAATTGTTCTTATTCATAGCCCCCCAGTAAAAGTTGATATCTTGATTCTTTTCTCTCTAAATTTGTCTTAGAAACATATACATGCACTTTAAGTCATCTGCCATTCTTCCTTCTTTGCAACTTGTTCTCTTCACACATGTCACATTCTAACACATGTATTCCTCTCCATGTACTGATTAGTCTATGAAATTATCTATGAACAGTCTTATTACCACCTCCTCCCAAGTATGGACCACCAAAAACTTTTATCTGAAAAATTTCCAAAACATGTCCTGTGTAGTTCTCTCTTCTTCACAGTACACCAGTGATCTATGTCATCTGAGAAGCAATCTGACTGTGTCATTACTCTGATTAAAATCTTCCAAATCTACACTTGACTTCCAAGTCAGTGCAAATCCCAAGCTTCTAAAACTGTCTTATTAAGCCTTCCGGCTCTGCTCATTGTTTGGCTCTCCAATCATTCACAACTCCTTGTGTTCTACTCCACTGCCTTGTTATGCCACACGTCTTCCATCCTATGAGAGCAATGCATGTCCTCTTGTCTGTCCAACTTCACATAGCCAATCACCCAAAATCCAATCCAGTCCCTGACACCTGACCATTTATTTGGCCAAAATACACCAGTTCTCTGATGTTGCCTTGGACAAGGAAATGGCAATCCACTCCAGTATTATTGCCTGGAGAATCCCATGGACAGAGGAGCCTGGTGGGCTACAGTCCATGGGGTTGCAAAGAGTTGGACACGACTGAGTAACTAACACACCTGATGCTGCCTAACATGCTACTTTCTTCCTTGGTGGCCCAGGAATTGCTCATGTTCCTTCTTTATATGTTCTCATCACACGTTGGATTCTAACACATGCATTCCTCCCTAAGTACTAAACAGTCTATTTTCTTAGCTGTCTTCCCAACTAGTCCACAAGGCCAAATTGTGACAAATTCATCATTGCAAATTAAGACTTTATTACAGTTCTGATCATGAAAATGTCTCAGTGAATATTTGGAGAAGGAAGAAAAAAATAATTTTTGCTATAGGGAATAATTATAGAAAATAAGAATTGGATCAATCTTATCAATCCACTTTTCTCTCCTCTCCATTCCTTTCTCCCTCTCCTCACTTCTCCTCTCCACTCCTTTCTTCAACCCTTCTCTCCCTCTCTCTTTTTTTCCCACTTTCTGGGCTTCTGCTACTTGGAATCTCACTAAATTCCATGTCCATTACACCTTTCTCTTTTTCCATAATAGTGGTTTTATTGATGTACTATTTCCAATGAGTTTTATAGATAGAGGTGGAGTGAAAGAAGGAGAGAAGGAAAAGCAGGAAGAGAAGGAGAAAACGGAATAGTGGTAGGAGATTTTAACATCCATGAAGCACTTTATACATGCCATGCACTAAACCAAGTATTTCATCAGGATCTATCATTAAATCCTCATATCAGCAGTATATGAGAGGTATAATTATTCACATTTTATAAAGAGGGAAACTGAGGCACAGTAAGGGGCACACCCAAAAGACTGAGAAGGAACCTGTCCACCTGTATCCCAAGTACACATTTTTTTTTTTTTTTTTTTTGGTGCCATCATATAGCTCTCCCTCACTATGCATCAAACCAATGCTCAGCTCATTCAGTTTGGTTCAGTCGCTCAGTTGTGTCCAACTCTTTGCATCTTCATGAACCACAGCACGCCAGGCCTCCCTGTCCATTATCAACTCCCAGAGTCCACCCAAACCCATGTCCATTGAGTCAGTGATGCCATCCAACCATCTCATCCTCTGTCGTCCCCTTCTCCTCCTGCCCTCAATCTTTCCCAGCACCAGGGTCTTTTCAAATGAGTCAGCTCTTCACATCAGGTGGCCAAAGTATTGGAGTTTGAGCTTCAGCATCAGTCCTTCCAATGAACACCCAGGACTAAGCTCCTTTAGGATGGACTGGTTGGATCTCCTTGCAGTCCAAGGGACTCTCAAGAGTCTTCTCTGACACCACAGTTCAAAAGCATAAATTCTTCAGCACTCGGCTATCTTTATAGTCCAACTCTCACATCCATACATGACTACTAGAAAAACCATAGCCTTGACTAGATGGACCTTTGTCGACAAAGTAATGTCTCTGCTTTTTAATATGCTATCTATGTTGGTCATAACTTTCCAAGGAGTAAGCGTCTTTTAATTTCATGGCTGCAATCACCATCTGCAGTGATTTTGGAGCCCAAGAAAATAAAGTCAGCCACTGTTCCCACTGTTTCCCCATCTATTTACCATGAAGTGATGCAACCAGATGCCATGATTTTAGTTTTCTGAATGTTGAGCTTTAAGCCAACTTTTTCACGCTCCTCTTTCACTTTCATTAGATGTATACAGAGCTCTTGAATGAAACTCTCTGGTCCCTTTAGAACTTAAAGCCAGAACTCAAGACGTGGGAATTCTCCCATATGTGTGTCTATAAATGCTAGAATGAATAAAAGCATATGTCTTTGTTTTCCCTACCCATACAGATTCTGCACCCTCTGCTAGGACATTCCTCAGTGACTATCCTGCCTAGCAACACTGCAGTGACAATGTAGTAGAAGGACTCTTTTCCCTAGGAACACATTCCAACACTGCATCAGGCCAAGACACATGTTAAGAGTGAAAATCAGAGTCCATGAAGCCCCTTCCATTCAATGGGTTTCTCCTTTTGCTGCAAACTTCCTGACTCAGCTTTTTTAAGCAGCGAACATTTCCCAAGGATCTCCAGGTATCCCTTCCTGTGATAGGTCATTACCCCTCTAGCTGCTGAGAGGTGAAAAGGTGCTATTAAGCAAGTGGTATCCACTCCAAGAGCCGTATTGATTGCAATCCCTTTGTCAGATGCTGTGTGGAAACAGGGCTCAGCCACTCATTCATCACAGGTGCTATTTCTGGTATGTTTGAAACTTGTTCTGTGCTTCTCCGAAACCTGTGCAGGCTAGTGTGCCCACTGCAAGTGTGCGGTAGATATCACATACTTGTGAAATAAATATGAGAGTGTATGTAAATTTCTATGACTCTTTAAGAAGGCAACAATTGATTACACCTCTTCTGGTTCCTCAAATACACCTTCTCTCTCTTTCTTGTATCTCCTTCTCTGTCTACAAAGGTGAGCTTTCCCTCCTCCTTTTGAGTTGACTTGAACTGATCTCATGTTTGAAATTCAGCTCAGGATCTCCCTTCTTCTATTTTATGAGGCAAGCCTTGGCCCAAGTATCTCTCTGTTAGGATTCTTTTCTCACTGGGCTGTGAAAACCCACTTACTTATATGTGTGTGGTGTCTTCAATTAACCTCTTTTCCTTTCAAAATCTAGAATTATAGACCATCATGTTTAGTATCTGGTATTGTGTGTATTCTCAGTCATATTTGACTCTTTGTGACCCCTGTGGTCTGTAGCCCACGAGTCTCCTCTATCCATAGGATTTCCCAGGCAAGAATACTGGAGTGGATTACCATTTCCTTCTCCAGGGGATCTTTCTGACCCACGGATCAAACTGCCATCTCTTGTGTCTCCTGCATTGGCTGGCAGACTCTTTACCACTAGTGTTACCTGGGAAGCCCTATCTTGTATTGTAGCTGGAACCAAGTCTTGTCTTAATATGTTTACATTGAGTGAATAAGTATCCTAATAATTTCACTAAGTTCAAAATAAGCTTATCAGTTCAATGACCTGAAATCCAATAGTTTGGCTAAGGTATTCAGGACATCCAGTTGTACAGCATTCATTCATGCTTTCAGCTGTGTTAAAGGACTAACGTGTGCTTATCTTTGGAATTTGACATGTTCATTAATGTTTCTTCTGCAATTGTAGCTTTGCTCCAAATAGAGAAAAAGTTTAAGGGAGTCTTTTTAGCCTCCTCTTTCTTCTTCTGCAGAGGAGTTACCATGAAGGAGTGGAGACCGCAGAGATTTGACATCTGACATGCTGAGAGCCACCCTTACTTTTGCTAGTCTTAGGGACTGTCATATAAATTGAGAGCTCATCCACAAGATGGAAATAGCAATGCCTTCTTTTTACATCTTGAAGGGTTGTTGTACAGATCCAAATATATTATGCATTTTTTTATTCTCTGGAAATCCTCAAACAAATATAACTTCTGCTAGAACTTGTAGAAGACCTCTGATATCTCTATCAATCAATTTATGTTCTAGTTTCCCTTAAACTCCACTTTATATTTGGTTATTAGTGTCCTAAATACAAGCTACTGCACTTTTATTTATTACTTCTCCCGGATACATGTTTTTATTTCCCCAAACTTATGAGCCTTCTGGTTAACAAGAGCTATTTCTTCAACTTGAAGTAAATTTGTTTGACTTAGTCATTTAAATATAAATTGAGGGTGTTTTAGTAGGGCTGCATTACAATATTATAAAATTATGGTTTCAAATACAGCTGGCCCTCAGAATTATCCATGGAACTTAATAAGAACAAAAAAATAAGAAGAGCAGATTTCTTGTCTTTACTATGGACCCACTGCAAGTCTGTATGAAATATCTGCCTCACTGACTTTGATGATGGTGCTTTTGTTCCTCAGCAGGCCCTGTTCCCCAGCAATGGTGTTTTGCACCAGAGAGTTCTTTACCTTGGCTACAGGTGATTGGACAGGGGAGGTTCTTCATTTAATGAAGTCAAACTGTAGGCTTCTCAGTGAATTATCTTCTGAATACAAGAGCTAGTCTAATTTGCTAGTGGCAGAGATCTAGCCATTAACTATCTATTTCTACTACTTAATAGTTGTATGAGTGAGAGAGTGAGTCAATCAGTGCTCAGTCTCTCAGTCATGTTCGACTCTTTGCGATTCCATGGATTACAGTCCATGAGGCTCCTCTGATGATGGGATTTTCCAGGCAATAATACTGGAGTGGTTGCCACTTCCTCCTTCAGGAGATCTTCCCACCCAGGGATTGAACCCGTATCTCTTATATCTCCTGCATTGCAAGCAGATTCTTTACATCTGAGCCACTGAGGAAGCCCCATTAGTTGTATAAACATAGTCAAATCACTAACATTATCACTTTGAGTCTGAAGTTGGAAGTGGGGATAAATCAAAATGCGTTATGTGTTCCTTTGTGAAATAGAGGAAACGATAGAACTTAACTCACAGGCTTCTAACATTTATGATGCATAGAAAGTACTAGATTATAGGTAGTTATCATCCTACCTTTCATGGGGTTGTTGAAAGGAATGATTTACATGATGCATATAAAGTGATTAGAATATTTCCTGGCATCTATAATTGCTCATTCACTCGCTCACTCAGTCGCTTAGTTGTGTCTGACTCTTTGCAACCCCATGGACTGTAGCCCACCAGGCTCCTCCATCCATGGAATTTTCTAGGCAAGAGTACTGGAGTGGGTTGCCATTTCCTTCTCCATAATTGCTCATTAGCAGTTAGTAATATATTATTATTGTTGTTTTATTTCACCTGATTCTTGTTTGTGTGCTTTATCTCCTATAACATGTACTTATAATTCTCTGGACTTGCGCATCCTCATACACTCATTCAGCAAGAGTCCTCTAAACAGCCCAGTGTGTGAGTACCTGCTGAGCCTCTGGGTATGGAATGCCCTTCCCAGTGTCCTGAGACTGCCTGGTCTCTCCCAATCTTATACAACTAGTTTCAGATCTCAGCTCTGCCTCTGTAGCTTCACTGACAACTTGACCTCCATAGAGAGCCTCCTCTTCTAAACTCTCCTTGCCTTCTGAGACGCACTCAAGTGCCTGTGCTCATCACAGAAGATTAGTGTCAGTTGTTTTTATGAACGCATAGGACTACTGCGTACAGCTATAGAGGTCATGCCCTGTGCGAGATTCTAATATGAATAGAGATCTGAATGCAGCCCTAGTTATTAGTTAATGCTGCTTGGCATAGGGCTGGATCTAATTAGTTCAACAAGAAGCAAGTTTATAATTTATCTGTCTGAAGAGGTTGTGTTATATGATTTATTGGAACCAAAGGAGGACGCTTATTGATAGTTGGCACAGTTGGCCATGGTAGCCCTAATCATGTCCTCCTTAAGTATGTTATTGTTGTTGTTGTTTAATCACTAAGTCATGTCCGACTCTCGTGATCCCATGGATTGTAGAACACCAGGTTCCTCTGTCCGTGGGATTTTTCAGGCAAGAATACTGAAGTGGGTTGCCATTTCCTTCTTCAGGGAATCTTTCTGACCCAGGGATAGAACTTGCATCTGCTACATAGACAGGCACGTTATTCAACACTGAGCCCCCCACTAAGCATGTAAGCCCCTGAAGTCTGGAATCACAATCACCTTCAAATTCATTCATTTATGTATCCACTTGTTGAATCATTCAACAAATATTTATTGACAACCTAATTTCTGTTCATTCTCTTAGATTCTGCATCTCTGTTCTTTGTCTCACATGTCAGATAATATAAATAGGTTACAGTTTCTTCAAATCTGGTTTCAGATTTGTTTGCATGAGTGTCCAGATGATGTGACTAACTAGCATACTAGACAAAGTTACCTTCTTAATTTTTCTCATCACTGACTAAAACTTATTTATATAACTCTTCAAGACCATATAGTGCTATGTTGTGCTTAGTTGCTTAGTCATGTCCAACTCTTTGCAGGACTGTAGCCCACCAGGCTTCTCTGTCCATGGGGATTCTCCAAGAGAGAATACTGAAGTGGATTGCCATGCCCCTCTCCAGGGGATCTTCCCAACCCAGGGATCAAACCCAGGTCTCCCACATTGCAGGCAGATTCTTTACTGTCCAAGTCACCAGGGAAGCCCAAATGCCCATATTAAATGATGATAATAAAAAGATAGCTCATAGAAGCTACTGCTACCAACAAGTATGTTTATATTGCTGACATTCATCCATCTATCTTCAACATATTTATGTAACTCCCATGTCCCTGGCTTGAGGTTAGGCATGAGGAGTACACAGGCAATTAGATCCTAGTTCTGCAAAATTCAAAGTTTAGCATTTTCATGTAAGTAAATGAATTTAAGGAATGGACTTCAAAAGTGGTGAGCAATGGTAATAGCAAGTTAATGAAGAATAATACACTACTCTAAATTGCATCATTTCTGATTTGAGTTTCAGGAAAAATAAAATATGTTTACCCTGGATAGGATTATGGAGGTTTGGTGTTCAATGCTAAACTTGTTGAAAGGTGCAGAGTTAAAACTTGCACAGCAAAACATGTTGAGGCAAAAGAAAAAAAAAAATTTGTTTTGGCTAGAGGCCAAATTTCTGTGTCAGCATTTAAGGAGGTGTTTTATGGGAGGGGGGAAGTTATTTTATGGGGGAGTCCCAAAATTTCAAGTATATTAGTTGGCCTATCACATCATAGCTAGCAAGACAGATTGGTATCATTGAGCAGAAGTGATTCAAACTAATGAATAGACAGAGTGGGTTCCACTTGAAGAGAAATGTCCTTAACCTGGACAAGCCATGTTGGAATACTATTTGAAGAACAGCCTTTAATCTGTGGCCTTCTGTGATATCTCTAATTTTAAAATGTTGGCAATATACTAAAAAAAATTAATGTGCAGAACAAATTAACCATATCTTGACCTACCCAACTTATAACCTCTAAGATTAGGACTTGTTTGTCAATTTTAATCCTGAAAGATTGTGAGTGTGGTGAAGAGTTGGGGGTGGGTAGGGTGGCAGGAGAGATGCCGATCATGTTTGCATTCTAAGGATAATTCTGGCACAACTGGAAGTATCACTCATAGTATAGAAACTTGCATTCAATCCCTCTGAGGTACTTGTTAAAATGCTTGTTCCTGGCCCCACCTTAGATGTTTTGAGTCAAAGTAGCTGGAGAGTGTACTGGACCCCATGGTGTGAGGAGAAGCCCCAAATGACAAAGACCAAATAGTATGCTATCTTCCCATTAGGGGAAGGGATATTTTTATGCTGTGTTACTCATTATGATGAAATAATTCTTGAATTCGATTGCTGTACAGAATCAGGTCTGTCTTTCCTAATGGGAATAACGACAGGCTTTGAAATATTGGAGACTCTGAGAGTTGACCTGTTGCTTAGTATCAGTGTCACTCATTTGTAAAGTAGGGATTTACTTATTGACTTAATAACTCCTTGGTAATCACTGCTTATAGCATCTTTGTACACAGAGACCTCCTGATTAGTGCTTTATTGACCTGGAAGATGATGCTTTTATCATTTAGTTCAGGCCAGTGCAAGCTTTTGGCATGCTCACTCCAACAAATCCCCACATTAAAATAAAAACATTACTCTCATTAAAATTAATGGCTGTTATGCTTACCCACAAAAGGGAGACTCCATCACTAACTGCAGCAGCAAGGGGTAGCAGTAGATAATTTTGACTGAATGTATTAAGACATTGCACTTACTTTCCCATTTCCAAAATTAATGAAATTATCAAATTCTAATTTAAAATCCATTTATTGTCACTCACAGAGCTTTGCTTTTTTTTGACCTATTTCATCCTTTTGCTCTAACTACCTACTAGTAAAAATTTCACCTCATAAAACATAATGATAAATGCCAAAACTTGTGAAATATTTTCATAAAACTCCAGAACTCCAGTATCTTGATTCTGGGCAATCAGGAGCTGAAGATTCCATTTTCATCAGGTGAAATATTGGAGAATGCTTCTTTATTACTGAATCAAAACTAGCTTCAGTTAATGGTGGAGCTGAAAATGATTACATGTCTCAATCAAGAGCACACCAACTGGGAGGCTCTACACTGGGAAAATGATTTGAAACCCTGATAAGTGCTTATCCAGATCTTATACTTTTCTTATTAACTGAATCACAAACAGACCAATGTCTTACAAAAATTATCACATACCACAAAGGGCCCTGTAGAATCAAAAACCTTATAACATTCATGGTAAAGCAAAATAAGTTTTCTACTATCAGAGGAACACCTTACATCCATGGTACCAACTTATGGTTGAAAAAAAATATTGAGAAAAATTTGTCAATTTACCTTAAAATGAGAGACCATTATTGTTTAATTTAGGGTCATGCCAGATTATAGTTCAGTCCAGTTGTTCAGTTGTGTCCAACTCTTTGCCACCCCATGAACTACAACACTCTAGGCTTCCGTGTCCATCACCAACTCTCAGAGCTTGTTCAAACACCTGTCCGAGTTGATGAGGCCATCCAACCATCTCATCCTGTCATCCCCTTCTCCTCCTGCCTTCAATCTTGCCCAGCATCAGGGTCTTTTCCAATGAGTCAGTTCTTTGCATCAGGTGGCCAAAGTATTGGAGTTTCAGCTTCAGCATCAGTCCTTCCAATGAATATTCAGGATTGATTTCCTTTAGGATGGACTGGTTTGATCACCTTGCAATCCAAGAGACTCTCAAAAGTCTTCTCCAGCACCACAGTTCAAAAGCATCAATTCTTCAGTGCTCAGCTTTCTTTATAGTCCAACTCTCACATCCATACATGACTACTGGAAAAACCATAGCTTTGACTAGATGGACCTTTGGTGGCAAAGTAATCTCTCTGCTTTTTAATATGCTGTCTAGGTTGGTCGTAACCTTTCTCCCAAGCTTTTATTCCATAGCTTTTCTTCCAAGGAGCAAGCATCTTTTAATTTCATGGTAAATTAAATGGTAAATTTCATGGTAAATTAAATTACCATTAATCAAGGTAAATTGAAAGTGGTCAGGTTATAAACCATCTTTTATTGACAAAGATCATATGAAAGGGTCATCAAGTCTGAAAATATGAGGGAAGCAAAGAGTAGAAAAAGAACACAGGAGAGAGCTTGAGGCTCTGGATATATTTTGATCAGGATAGGCATGCATTTCCTTTCAATGGTGAGCCCATTGAAAGCCAATAACTTAAGTCAATAACTTATGAATGCCCTGGCTTCTATATCAGGAATGGTAAGATAAGGGCAATTGAAAAGAGCAGAGTCAACCATGTTTACTTAATCAATAAAGATTCGGCAAACTATTTCTTATTGACCTTAGAGAAAAAATATGCAGAAAATATTAGGAATAACTCACTTCCATGAGGTTTAACTGTAGTCCAGAAATTTAAATAAAATTGTAGATAGAAGCCTTTTTATGCAGGAATCTTTGCAACTGCATTAAAGAATTAAAAGTGTGCACAAGGAAAAAAACATTTTAATACATGTGATCTCTTTACATATCATAAGTTTTATCTTTGTCTAAGACACATGGTTAAGATGGATTGAGTTTTTGACAATATGAGCCATAAGAATTTAAAAAACAAAAAATGAAACAAAGCCTTGAATTGTTCATTCACTCAGTGCTCATGAATAAGTGTTGTGCCAACTTTCGTGTCTGAGGCTCATGTTAAGAGCTAGGATTACAGTGTGAGCAAATGCAACTCTAGTCTTCAAGAAGCCTATGTCCTATTATAAATGGCTGACCAAGCCACCTAAATTTCTTGAGCCTTGGGTTACTTCTACTGACATTGAAAGGGCTGGATAAAACTTTCCTGTGTTCTCTTTTGAGACCAAAATTTTAACAAATATTTAGAGGGCTGTATAGAAGGAAATTAGGCTTCTCTTGTGGCTCAGACAGTAAAGATTCCACCTGCAATGTGGGAGATCTGGGTTCAACCTCTGGGTTGGGAAGATCCTCTTGAGGAGGGCATTGTAACCCACTCCAGTATTCTTGCCTGGAGAATCCCCAAGGACAGAGAAGCCTGGCAGGCTATAGTCCATGGGGTCACAAAGAGTTGGACATGAGTGAGTGACTAAGCACAGCACACAGAAGGAAATGGCCACCGACTCCAGTATTCTTGCCTGGAGAATTTCATGGACAGGGAGACTGATGGGCTAGGATTCATGGCATCACAAAGAGTTGGACATGACTGAGCAACTAAAACACACATACACACACATACACATAGAATTTAGTTTACAAAAGAAATGTATAGATATTCTAGGAGTGTGATGAGCAAGGCTGCTGTGAAAATTCATTTTCTATTCCGGTTATCATATCTTACCTTTCAAATTCTTCCCATAAGTGTAGGGCTATAACTTGCTGTGCTGAGTTCATTAGATATTCATTACCATTTCCATTCTTATTTTAAGAGTACTGTCTGACCTCCCTGGCAGTCCACTGGTTAAGACTCTTGGCTTCAAATGCAGGGAGTGTGGGTTCAACCCCTGGTCAGGGAACTAGGATCCCACATGGCACTTGGTGAGGCAAGAAACTAAGAGTACTGTCTATGCTGTCTACGTATAGGTTAGTCAGTGTACTAGGGATTTTAAACACATTATCTTGAACTTGATTCTCAACAGAATCCAATTATTATTATTATTCACATGTTACAAATGAAAAAAATGGGACTTAGGGAAATTGAGTAACTTACCAGTGTCACACAGGTATCAAGTGACCGAGACAACATTTGAACTCAGAAGGCTGATCCCTAAGGCAAGTGCTCCTAACCTATTCATTTTCATCACAGAAGGGTCATTGTTAAAAAATATACTCTTTCATCTCTAGCATTACCATCATTCTGGGAACTAAGCACTGCGCCCCTTAAATCCACAGGCTTTCATCCTCTCCAAGGGAGCACAGACATGAGTTACTCTGAAACACTGCCTGACCCTCTCTCCAGTCTGGTTGGAAGGAGAGCTCCTCCTTTGTGTTTGCTGCCACCAATGATCCACTGTAGCTGACAGCTTTGTATTTGCTTGATTTCCCCCTCTAGATTTTGATCCCCTAACAGAACTGTTTATGCCTTTCTTGTATATGTATCCCCAGTTCCTAGCACAGGATTTGACTATGACAAGTATAAGAATATATGTTGATTAAACAAGTGGTCATGTGAGCAAATGAATGTAATGACACTCAGTCTGCCTTGCTAACTATAATTAAACCATATGATTGTACTGGGTCCTGAGAAATTATGTCTAGGAATGGGTGAGCTAACTAGGAAGATATTATACTTAATTTTTATTGCCCTGCATAATGTTTTGATTAGTGAAGAAAAAAGAAATGACAGGAAGTTAAGTGTATGAGCAAGGTGACACTGTCTGTGACTGTTTACATGCTGTAGAAAACTTTTTGTGGGAGATGACATTGAACAGTGTGACTCCAGATGGGAAGTCCTGGAACAAGTCCTGGAACAGCTACATCTACATCACTGGGTGAGTATTAGATTCAGAAATATGGGGTATGGACTTGGCAATCCAAAATCTGAAAAACATTGGTATAATCGTTCCTCACTCCTAGGTACTAGTTACAGAAACTAAGCATGACAATGTTATGTTGTATTGTGCTCAGTTGCTCAGTTGTGTTCAACTCTTTGTGACCCCATGGACTGTAACCTGCCAGGCTCTCTGTCCATGGGGATTCTCCAGGCAAGGGTTGCCATTCCCTTCTCCAGGGCATCTTCCCTACCCAGGGATCAAACCCAGGTCTCCCACACTGCAGGCAGATTCTTTGAATTGCCCTTTTGGTCACTCAGTTTATTTTATGTTGCATGCAAAGGGTCTGAGGGGAATATTGATGGTTCTAGCTGGGCCCCACTGAAGAATAGTCTGAGAGAACTCTCCTGAACTCATATTTGGGAACATATACAGTAGTACTAAGTGACCGTACTGATGAAATGTTCCTGGACTTCCCATCTGTGTATACAGTAGACACTCAATAAACATCATTGACAGACTTAACAGATGACCTGGATTGACAAATCAAATCATCCCAAGGAGTTTATTTTCTTCTCATGGGTTAAAATGATACCCTGTCTGAATAGGAAATGCAGCATTGAGTGCTCAGATTCTAATAATTAGCTCTGTCAGTGTGTGCCTTCTCTCTCCTCACACAACTGTAAAAATCTCTCTCCAGTTGCTTTCAGGGAAATTCGCTTACAATTTTCTATTAGTTATTACTGGATGAGCAAAACCCATGTACCTCTTGTTTTTCTTTATTGCAGTGTCTTTTTTTTTCTTTTTTTTTAATTTTATTTTATTTTTAAACTTTACAATATTGTATTAGTTTTGCCAAATATCGAAATGAATCTGCCACAGGTATACCCGCGTTCCCCATCCTGAACCCTCCTCCCTCCTCCCTCCCCTCCTCTCCCTCTGGGTCATCCCAGTGCACCAGCCCCAAGCATCCAGTACCGTGCATCGAACCTGGAGTGGTGACTCAGAATGGCTGCGATCCAAAAGTGTACAAGCAATAAATGCTGGCGAGGGTGTGGAGAAAAGGGAACCCTCTTACACTGTTGGTGGGAATGCAAACTAGTACAGCCACTATGGAGAACAGTGTGGAGATTACTTAAAAAACTGGAAATAGAACTGCCTTATGATCCAGCAATCCCACTGCTGGGCATACACACTGAGGAAACCAGAAGGGAAAGAGACACGTGTACCCCAATGCAGTGTCTTTTCTTTTCCAAATACACCAACAAGAAAACAACCCAAAAGCACAGATAGTAGCAGTAGCATCTGGATGATGTTTGCCGACAGATCACGTTGCTCTTGTGTTTACAGCAAGCTCCATTGTGCACTGCTGGAATGACTTTGGGAGAACAAGCTCTTTATCTACACGAGTGGGTGCTTTTACTTTCCTGACTGAGTTTCTCAAGGAGAAGATGGTACAATCACAGTTCAGCAGTGAGAAGTCAGGAGGAGGAGGAAGGGGGAGAGAGGAGCAATGCAAACAAAACGTCTATCCTACAAGAACTCTCTTCTCCTTGGTCCCTCTGTCAGTCTCAACAAAACTAGCACACCTGGCCAGTGATGCAAACCACTCTGCGTGGCCTCTACATTGTTACGAGATGAGTTGGTGGTTGGAAGAGCTGCCACTGAAATGAAGCCAGTTTTCAGGGAAGTTTAGCTACAGCTCATGGCTGACGGAAGCATTAACTCATTGGTGTTAAGACATTCTGGTGATGGGGTAATGCTCAATTTCATTTTGAAACATCAATATTGCAAATATCTACTCCAGATGTAAAACTGGTTCATGAGTGTTTAATTTATTTGAAAGACATTGCAGGCTATTGATTTTTTTTCTCCTTCAAGAAAATGAAAGCAGCATATCAGTGTGTCCTTGGGCAACTGACATAACTTGCATATGCCTCTCTTTGCTCGTCTGTATCAGATACAGGACTAAAAGTTCATGGCATGGTTCATTCATTTGTAATCACATACTGAGTATATGATATATGTCAGATTACAAGTGAAGAATGAGGGTGGGAAGGGTCAAGAAGGGAGCACAAGGAACAGAGGAGGATGAGAGGCAAAAGTAGGGTGCTGTATCGAACAGGTAAAACATCCAGTGAGCACATAATTAAAATAAAAGGTCTAAATGTTACAAGAGATACATGTCCCAGGTAGTCAATCGGCACAGAGAAGTAATAGATAACCGAATTTGAGGGTCTCACAGAAAGAATCACAAAGGAACAGAAACTGAGTTATTGGCTGAGAGAGCCCAGAAGAATGTGCTGCAGGAGAAAGAGTGAGTGCCTTATAAAGGAGGATGAGCATTTTCAAAAGGATGGAAACACAAGATTGAGATTGGACCCTGCACTGTATAAAAGAGAGGATGGAAAACCATCCCAGGAAATGAATAGCATATAACTGCAATCTTTTTTTTTTTTTTAATTTTATGCAAACAGAATGGTTAGAAAGAAATGCACCGAAATGTCAACAGTGATTATATCTGCACAGTATAAGCTCATTTTACCTTATATTTTATATAATTTTGTATTTTCTGTAGTGAGTGCATGTGTACATTGTCAGTAGCTTCATTCATGTCCAAATCTTTGTGACCCTACCGACTGTAGCCACCCAGACTCCTCTGTCCATGGGATTCTCCAGGTAAAAATACTGGAGTAGTTACCCGTGTCCTCTCCCAGGGGATCTTCCCAACCCAGGGATCGAATCCACACCTTTTACATCTCCTGCACTGGTAGGTGGGTCTTTACCACTAGCACCACCAGCGAAGAACATCAGTCACACAGGGTCATGGGGAAGATTAAATGTGACTATGTATTCATTAACCAAAATTTGCATGCCTACTATGTATAATGAACTCTGGTCCTTTTAAAGCCTGAGGAGAAAAAAGAGACAGTGCTTGTTCTCTTGAAGCTCATTATTTTTGTGAAGGAGACAGAAACACAACCAGTTTGAAGAGAGAAATCAGGTCACATGGAAGCACCAAAGGGTGTCTCAAAATTTAGAACAGAGTTTGTCAGGACAGTTTACTAGGCTGGCCTTTGAAGGACTGTCAAGAAAGAGCAGTCAGGAAGGAGAAGGCAGCACATGTAGAGACAAGACCATGGAGTAGCTTTTGGGAAATCACAAGTAATTCTGTACAGTAAACTAGCATGGAAAGAGTACGCAGCAGCCACTGGAGAAAGTCAGATGGAATCCTCATGGTCCAGCTTGAGGAACTGATCTTTTAATATAAAGTTAAAATAGTTGGAAAAGTATTTTTGGAAGAGTTGGGGGAACAGGTAAGTTTACCATGGAAAGAGGTTCTAGACAACTCATGGGTTGGTGTATTTCACAAACGCTGAAAGCCAGAGATGTAGGGACATAAGCACACAGAGGAGGATATCAAAGGGGAGTAAGGGTGAACCAGGAACTAGTTGGGTTTTTGCTTATGAGTCAGTAAACAGTGGTTCTTACTGGTCGTCTGTTACTTTTCAGTCTGTACTGAAAATTTTCCATTTTGAAAATTCCTTTCTATTATTCCATGTGTGTCTCGTGAGCTCATCAGTCATGTGACTGAAACTGACAAATGAAGAGGCTTTACCAAGACTGGCCAAAATGATTCACTGTGGGGTAGTCCCACAATATAACCAGGGACAGAGTGAATCCCTTATAAGATGGTCTAGAATGCTAGGAAGAGAAACTTGGCTGGAAGGGTGCAGTAAGCACAAAGTTAATGGAAACATCATTGAGCTACATGACAAAACTTTTCTTGAGGATGAAGACAGAAGAAAGAAAGGTGAAACTGGGTAGGGGTAAAGAGTGAGAGAGACTCAGAGCAAGAAAGAGAAAACAAGTTGATAAAAGGGGAGGAGAACAAATGGGAGAAAGAGGAGGCAGACAAAAGCACAATGAAGCCTGACATCATAATTTGACTGGAACTAGCTGTTGCTGACACCAGCACCGCACATTGGACCGCTTCATTGAAACAGCCAATATACTCTGATTTTTTCTTAAATTATTTTGCATATGGGAATCACAAATTAGGAATACATTATATATGGAATCTCATATGAAGTATGAAGGTAAAGAGGGGCAAGAGGAGACCTGAAAGAGCAGCTTGAGAAAGGAAGCAAAGACGAACTACTCAGTGTCCAAGGATGAAATGAGGGAGATGAGAATACAACTAGACAAAGAAGTGGAGTCAGGTGATATGGGAGCACAGAAGAGTGTCGCTTTTGAATGGAGTTTCCTGGAACAGCCTTCCAGAGGAGAGGACACCTAGCCCATACTTTTGAGGACAGGTGAAAAATTGCATTCCAGGAGAAGGGTCATTAAATTCTGTTCAGAGGCCACCTGCTTGGCTTTGTGGTTACCCTTTCAGTAGCCTTTTATTCTTCTCTAAGTTTCCTCTGTCATATCTAGAGATCACTGTCTTTGTTTTAGTGTTACAGAATGTTATTTAACTCTTAATCTAAATTTATTCTGATTTTAAGCACTTTGAGAAAGAAGCACATGGCATAGGGACTTAGGCTTCCCATGCAACTCTAGTGGTAAAGCATCAGCCTGTCAATGAAGGTTAGACTTAAGAAACACAGGTTCAATCCTTGGGATGGGAAGATCCCCTGGAGGAGGGCATGGCAAACTACTCCAGAGTCAGACATGACTGAAGTGACTTAGCACACATGTACATACAACATAGGGACTTAACAGTCTACAACGGATACCATTGAATCTTTGCATTATGTACTGCCACACAGCAATAGAGGTTTAAGATAAATAATACACATGCATTCCACCACTGCCTCAGCAGATAAGGAATCTGGCTATGGCTTACCTGGATCTTGTGCTCCAGGATGTCTCACCAAACTCCAATCAAGGTGGTGGTGGGGCTGAAGGTCTCATTTGAAAGTTCAGCTGGGGAAGAATCTGCTTCCCAATGATTGTTGTCAAGATTCAGTCCCCCGTGGGCTGATGGACTGAGGTACTCATTTCCTTCTTGGCTGTCAGCTGAAAGGCACTCTCAGTTCTTTTCAGTATAGGGAAGTTGACAGTACTGGCAGCTTGTTCCATTAAAAGCCTTTAAAGAAAAGTGTATACAGGGAGAGTCTGAGAGAAAGATAAAGGCATATCTTATGTAATATATTCATAGATGTGATATGACATTGACTGAGCCATATTCTATTGGTTAGGAGAAAGTCAGAATTCTCACCGATACTCAAAGACAGGGCATAACCAGACAGAGACATAATATCCAGATACAGGAGCATTAACAGACAGCTTAGGATGTGTCCTCCACAATCCTCTCACTTAGTAAGGGTAAGGTCCATTCTGTCTCCTCAAGAACATCTGGATTGGTAAAGTATAACAGAATAAATGTTTAAAAAACTAAAAATAGCAGATAGAGACATTTCTAAATTTTTGCTTAATCATCTTTTAAATTTGTTCACTTCAGTTCAGTCACTAAGTTGTGTCTGACTCTTTGCGACCCCATGGCTTGCAGCACGCCAGGCTTCCCTGTCCATCACCAACTCCCAGAGTTTACCCAAACTCATGTACATTGAATTGGTGATGCCATCCAACCATCTCATCCTCTGTCATCCCCTTCTCCTCCTGCCTTCAATCTTGCCCAGCATCAGGGTCTTTACAAATGAGTCAGCTTTTCACATCAGGTGGCCAAAGTATTGGAGTTTCAGCTTCAACATCAACCCTTCCAATGAACACTCAGGACTGATCTCTTTTATGATGGACTGGTTGGATCTCTTTGCAGCCCAAGGGACTCTCAAGAGTCTTCTGCAACACAACAGTTCAAAAGTATCAATTCTTGAACACTCAGCTTTCTTTATAGTCCAACTATCACATCCTTACATGACTACTGGAAAAACCATAGCCTTGACTAGACGGACCTTTGTTGGTAAAGTAATGTCTCTGCTTTTTAATATGCTGTCTAGGTTGGTCATAACTTTCCTTACAAGGAATAAGTGTCTTTTAATTTCATGGCTGCAGTCACCATCTGCAGTGATTTTGGAGCCCCCAAAATAAAGTCAGCCACTGTTTCCACTGTTTCCCCATGTATTTGCCATGAAGTGATGGGACTGAATGCTATGATCTTAGTTTTCTGAATGTTGAGTTTTAAGCCAACCTTTTCACTCTTCTCTTTCACTTGCATCAAGAGGCTCTTTAGTTCTTCACTTTCTGCCATAAGGGTGTTGTCATCTGCATATCTGAGGTTATTGATATTTCTCCCAGCAATCTTGATTCCAGCTTGTACGTCATCCACCCCAGCGTTTCTCATGATGTACTCTGCAATAAGTTAAATAAGCATGGTGACAATATACAGCCTTGATGTGCTCCTTTTCCTATTTGGAACCAGTCTGTTGTTCCATGTCCAGTTCTAACTGTTGCTTCCTGACCTGCATACAGATTTCTCAAGAGGCAAGTCAGGTGGTCTATTCCCTGGTCTATTCCCATCTCTTTCAGGATTCTCCACAGTTTATTGTTATCCACACAGTTAAAGGCTTTGGCATAGTCAATAAATCAGAAATAGATGTTTTTCTGGAACTCTTTTGTTTTTTCAATGATCCAAAGGATGTTGCCAATTTGATCTCTGGTTCCTCTGCTGTTTCTAAATCCAGCATGAACATCTGGAAGTTCTCAGTTCATGTCCTGTTGAAGCCTGGCTTGGAGAATTTTGAGCATTACTTTGCAAAGTGTGTGAGATGAGAGCAATTGTGTAGTAGTTTGAAGATTCTTTCACATTGCCTTTTTTGGGATTGGAATGAAAACTGACATTTTCCAGTCCTGCGGCCATTGCTGAGTTTTCCAAATTTGCTGGTGTATTGAGTGCAACACTTTCACAGCATCATCTTTTAGGATTTGGTAGCTCAGCTGGTAAAGAATCTGCCAGCAATGAAGGAGACCCAAGTTCTATTCTTGGGTCGGGAAGATCTGTTGGAGAAAGGATAAGCTACCCTTTCCAGTATTCCTGGGCTTCCCTGGTGGTTCAGACAGTAAAAAAATCTACCTGTAATGCAGGAGATCTAGGTTTAACCCTCAGTTGGAAAGATTCCCTGGATAAGGGAAAGGCTACCCACTCCAGTATGGCCTGGAGAATTCCATGGAATACACAGTCCATGGGGTCACAAAGAGTCAGACATGGTTGAATGGCTTTTCTGTTATACGCAACCCTAAGAAATCTGCCAGGCTACTCTGTTCATGGAATTCTCCAGGCAAGATTACTGGAGTAGATGGCCATTCCCTTCTCCAGGGGATCTTCCCAACCCAGGGATCAAACCTGCATCTCTTGAATCTCCCACTTTGCTGGGAGATTCTTTACCACCTGAGGCACCAGGGAAACCCCAGAGGTAGCTTAATACATCTTGATTTAGAAGTGAAAAAGTAGGGAAGCAGAGAATTAAAGTGCCACTCTGAGTCAGGACTGAACTTGGTTTACCTGAATCTAGGGCAGTACCCATTTTCAAACTTTAGCACTCATTAGAAGGCAGTTAGACACACTTGTTAGGAGGGACAGTTAAGACACAGACCTTTGGACTTTATCCCTAGAGCTTCTGATTCAATAAGTTTGGGATGGGGTTTGGAATTTGCATTTCTAACAATTTCTCATGTAATGCTAATATTGCTGGTTCTGGGGCCACATTTTGAGATCCCCTGATCTAGGACATTCAAGCTTTGGCATGAAAGTTCCACCTGTTGAACAAATATGAAATGAATGCCATTTATGTGTCTTACTAAACTGTTAAGCAGATGTGGTTTACGGTCGACTTGCATGTAACTGTTTCATATTTAGGATCTTACATAGAACTATTTTTGTTCATGAGTGAATGTTTTAGGCTGGAATACATGATCACCTTATTACACTGCCAAACATGGATCTTGCTCTTGTTTAAAGGTGTGGCAAACTCAATGAACTCTTATTAGAGTTGTACTGTCCTGTTTCTCTATTTCCCCTAAACAAGCAAGTGGCCAATAAAAATCATGTGAGTAAAAACTACCTATGGTCAATCTTAACTTGCTTATAGAGACAAGTTCAATACAAACTGGGTCTAGTTTGTAGAAAAAATAATTTTTTAGATCTCTCTGGAAACTAAGCCAGATGTACTTTATTATGGTCAGTCTTCACACACTGCTGAGAGAAATTCAAGGTTTTCCTCTGACACCCAACTGTCACTCCAGAAGGTCCTCTGTGACATATCACATACAATAAACACATATATACATTGAATACCTAAATACCTCATCTTTCACCAACACATGTTTATTTTCCTTATAATATTATCAACCATTGTCTGGCAGAGGTTTCCAGAGGATTTGATTCCATGAAAGAGGAAATTTTTACTTAACAGTTAAAAAAAACAATAAAGCCATTTAAAACACATCATTTTCAGTCTACAAAAAAGGTGGACTTTTAAAAAAATGCTTTTGTAAAAATAAATATAGGTGTCATATAACCTGGTCATCAATTATAAAGCCAGAAGTTTCTTCCAGAGGAAATCGTTTCTGGAATTTTGAGCAAATGTAAAACATTCTTTTCCAAGCATTAATTTCCTGTACTCTCAGAGGGAAGGTTGCCACCAAGCACTGATACATAAGTAGAGGACAAAGATTTATACCATTCTATTTTTATTGAATAAGTATATAGTATTATTTTGATTAGAGAGAAAATGAAAAACTAGATTAAAAATATTATTTATATTTACTAATTATTTACCATTGTAGATCCAGGTATTAGGAAACACTTGGGAAATAAACCTTAGGAAACAAGGTTTTATTTATTTCCTAAGATAAACCTTTGGCAAAACCTGGGAAGATTGAAAAATATTTCTTGAAAAAAAATGAACAAATAAGTGAATGCTGTTAGAATTTAAGATGAATAATTTTCTCCAGGTTTCTTTTAAAGATATTACATATCTTTCTTAATGTTTAAAATATTTTTTTCTCATTACTTTACATTCTTGGCTACAATAGCTCTTTCTTTCCTACTGTGAGCTGAAGACTGTACTCAGTACTGAGGGTATAATCGTAAGCCAAAGCACAGGGTTCTGACCCTCATGGAGGTGCCAACTTAGAGAGAGACACAGGCATGGGTCCAAGAGTCACCAAATATATCAATTACACTAAAGTGAGCACTCATATGCGGTGAAAATAGGAGATGGACATTTAGTTAGCAAGGTCTGAGAAAGCTTCCCTGAGGAAGTGATTCTGAACAGCCATCTAAAGAAAGACTAAGAATTAATTATAGCCATACTTAGCCCTGATGGTCCAGCAGCTAAGACTGTGTGCTCCTAATGCAGGGTTCGATCCCTGGTCAGGGAGCTAGATTCCACATGCTGCGACTAAGAGCTTGCATGCTACAACTAAAAGATCCTGTGTGTCATGATGAAGATTGAAGATCCCGTGTGCCACAACTAAGACGTGGTGCAGCCAAATAAATAAATCAGTTAACTATGTCATGAAGAGAGCAACAGTGGTGAAGGTCGATCAAATAGCACCTGCCAAGGTCCAGTGGCAGAGCAAGCACGATCCTTCAAGGACCAATACACCTTGCCTTTCAAATTTGCTACAAAATCAATTATATCCACTCTAAACACAGAGTACAACTAGGACATCTAAGCTTATTAAATGCATAAATCATATATAGTAATATGATTTTTTTCCCACTGCAGCATAGGGTATCATTGCTTTTGCAAAGATAGAGGTCATACCTTCAGTCAGATGAGGAGACTCATGGCTATAATATACTAGCTCTTTCATGGTCTGAGTTTCTGGTTAAACTAGTGGAGTGTATAAATGTGGAGAGTATTTAGGAGTTAAACCCTTAATCCTACTCTCCCACATAGGAAAGGCTCTCATGCAATCTCATGTAAAATCTTTACATTAGGCAGCCTGATTTATCTTTGCAGCCAAGGAACTAATGTAGAACCAATTGCTAATGACAGCACACTGGTGAGAGTTCACATTGGTGCTTATAATGGTCAGCATGCAGATCTCCAAACCACTGTTATTGACCTGATCAAAGCCATGGGTACCTATGGGAGGCTGTGCTCACACTTCTACTCCATAAATTTAGCAGACCAAGAAGTTTATTACTACCCTGAGACAAGCTGATGATGGAATGGCTGGTTGAGTTAGTGCCTTAGCTCTTCCGATCTATTTCCAATCACTGGTGGAGGAACCAAGGCTGTGTAATGTGTGCATTTTCATTGGGTTCTTGTTACTAAGACCATATGATAAAGCTCCTTGAAGACAAGTGTGCTGGGCTTTTAGCAAAATCCCAAAGGCTAGTGAAATTGTTCTTGGGGGGAGAGGGGGGAGGATAGGGCAGAAACATTAGCTCCCGATTCTTTCAGAATGATGTAAAACAATCAAGAGGCTTTGAGAATCTGATCCTTGGCTAGGTCATGGATGAATTTTAGATTCTATTATTGTAGGCATTTTTAAAGTAGATTTTCAGCATAACACAAAGTTGTAAAGGATCTAGTGATAGTTACCTGAATTCAAGCCAAATAATCTTGCATTTATAGGAAAAACAAAAACAAAAACAACCTGGGAATTGTCTCTGTGGATTTGGACAAACGGAAATAATTATACAGCTTAAAATCCTAGTTTGATTTTAGCTCATTAACTTTTGTCTATAAGAAAAGAAGAAACAATTAGGAAATGGAAGTATATAACAGTGGTTGAAAGTGTGTACTCTGGAAATTGTCTGTCTGTGTCTCACTTCAAACTGTGCCACTTACTCACTGGGAAATTTAAATAGTACCCTGAAATACCACTGATTTTCTGTATGTATAAAATAAAGATGATGATACCATGTTCAAAGCTTGGTCATGAGAAATGAATAAAGTATGGCATGTAAAGTGGTTAGCATAATTCCTAGTACAGTTCTGCTATCAGTCACCCTCACTAAGATGAAATATGACTTTTTCAGTTAATCCCATGAGCTGGAGCAGCATCTCCACCACCATACCATAACCCATTTGTGTCTGGCACAAAGAAAGAGAAAAGGTCCAGTGTACTGGGAACATGTGGCTTGTTCACACTACAGAATGGAAACCATCTGAGCATCTCATTGTGTAGATGTACCAGCATAAGATCACATACTAAATGCAATACATATTATAAGGGAACTATTGACAGATGTTAGACAGAGGAGGGACCAGTTTCAGTTTCATACTGAAGGAAAGTTGGTCTGACAACATAAGGTATATGAGTTGGCCTGATTAACACAGGGGTGAATGTGCTATCATAGAAGTAAATGTGAAAAGAATAAGAGTCTGATCTAAGGTAATACAGTGGGGATGGAAAGGAGAGCATTTAAAATATTATGATAGAATCCTTTAGATGTGGTGGCAGAATTGGAAGAATACTTATTCTGACATGCTACTTTGAAAAAAAAATTAATTTACCTCCTTTAATCCCTCTTTATTCTTTCATCTCTTCCATGTGTCCTGCTTGTGAGCCAGGGGACATCTCTACCCAAGATGGAGAAATATGGAGAAGGAATTAAACAGCAGAGAAACAAGCTTTGAGCTCAGGAAATTTATAGGACAGGATAGTCCTCTTGTGTTCAGCACATTCCAATCAGGCACAAGGGCACCTGAAAGAGGGCAGTGGTCATCTTTTCCATCCCAGGATTCGAAAAGAACTAGAACATGCCACCTTGGGTGGCTGCACCAGCAGCAGGCAAGAGACCAGGGGGGTTCAGAATGGAAAGGCTGGGCTGTAGATCATCTGGCTGGGCTAAGCAATCACATTAGTCATGATTCAAGAAACACACTTCTGTTTCTATTTAAAACTAGCAAACATAGTACCAGTATATTTGAAAGGGAGTTAGCTTTTGTGACAGGTCTCGATAGAAAGTCTAAAACTTTAGTACAGTCTACAGGGTTTAAAATACTGGCTTCCGCTTAGCTCTTCAATTTTACCTCTCACTAGCCCATCCTTCCTTCGGCACCTTCCTGGCTTATTGTCCATTCTTTTCCTACTTTTTCCCACATGCAGCCACTCTGGAGCTTGAGGCCCCGCTGGCCTCTGGGCTTGAAATATTTTTCTCACTCCTCCTTCATGTGGAAAGCTTCTCTTCATTATTTACATCTCATCTTGACTTAAGGCAAAGCAGGTCCACAGTCCTTGGACACTGTCTTATAGGAATACTCAATATCCTCATAGAATCCAGGTCTTTTCTGCAGAAAATGTATTACATTGTAACTATGCAGTATTTGAGTTATTCTTTTTTTCTTATAGAAAATACTAGAGCATAAGCTACACAGAAACAGGCTCTGGGCTTGTTTTTACTCACACACACACACACAAACACACACACACACAAAAGTGAAAGTATTCTACATGCCAGATTGCTAAATAAAGGCATGAATGAATTCCTTGACATTATTACACTGAATTTTCATGTAATCTTCCTAAAGAAGGTATTATCTTCATTTTATAGAGGAAGAAACGGGGGCCCCAAAAGATTATGACAACTGTGCTAGGTCACAGATGCTGGTTTTGACTCATGCTAGTGATATTTTATACAGCAAACTCTTTTGTTTTGACTCTGTATTTTGCCTTACAAATAGAAAAAGTGGACTCCATACAGACTACACACAGAATTGACAGAGGCAGTCCTCATCTTGGGGGTATTTCTGTGCTGAAACATTTGACAATTTATTTTTGAAAGTCACAAGGCCCAGTCTTGAAACAGACCAGATGCCACAAAGAAGCAAACAAATAAAATAGGAAACTGTGAATCCCTGTATATGCTTCTGGTTATTAATATTCTGTGAGAAAAATAAAACAATGAAGAAAGACCTCCCTTCCTTTTAATTCTTCAGCTCTTTAAAGTGGCTCAGAAATCTGGGGTCAGTGAGACCTATAAAACCTCCACACCAAAGTGCCCCATAAACTGATAACCAGAAGCAATAAATAATAGGCAGGGAATAAGAAGATAAGGATTTCATATGAAAAAAGTATAAAGCTGTTACTTAAGAAAAGTAAAGAGTTCATGATCTGAGTCACAGTCAGCTTTTGGTCTTGTTTTTGCTGACTGTATAGAGCTTCTCCATCTTTGGCTGCAAAAACTATAATCAATCTGATTTCAGTATTGAACATCTGGTGACTTCCACGTGTAGAGCCTTCTCTTGTGTTGTTGGAAGAGGGTGTTTGCCATGACCAGTGTGTTCTCTTGGCAAAACTCTGTTAGCCTTTGCCCTGCTTCATTTTGTACTCCAAGGCCAACTTTGCCTGTTATTCCAGGTATCTCTTGACTTCCTACTTTTGTATTCCACTCCCACTGACCTAGAGCCAGATATCCTGGAATGTGAAGTCAAGTGGGCCTTAGAAAGCATCACTACGAAGAAAGCTAGTGGAGGTGATAGAATTCCAGCTGAGTTATTTCAAATCCTGAAATATGATGCTGTGAAAGTGCTGCACTCAATATGCCAGCAAATTTGGAAAACTCAACAGTGGCCACAGGACTGGAAAAGCTCAGTTTTCATTCCAATCCCAAAGAAAGGCAATGCCAAAGAATGCTCAACTACCACACAATTGCACTCATCTCACACCCTAGTAAATTAATGCTCAAAATTCTCCAAGCCAGGCTTCAGCAATATGTGAACCATGAATTTCCTGATGTTCAAGCTGGTTTTAGAAAAGGCAGAGGAACCAGAGATCAAATTGCCAACATCCACTGGATCATGGAAAAAGCAAGAGAGTTCCAGAAAAGCATCTATTTCTGCTTTATTGACTATGCCAAAGCCTTTGACTGTGTGGATCACAATAAACTGTGGAAAATTCTGAAAGAGATGGGAATACCAGACCACCTGATCTGCCTCTTGAGAAATCTGTATGCAGGTCAGGAAGCAACAGTTAGAACTGGACATGGAACAACAGACTGGTTCCAAATAGGAAAAGGAGTTCGTCAAGGCTGTATATTGTCACCCTGTTTATTTAACTTATATGCAGAGTACATCATGAGAAATGCTGGACTGGAAGAAACACAAGCTGGAATCAAGATTGCTGGGAGAAATATCAATAACCTCAGATATGCAGATGATACCACCCTTATGGCAGAAAGTGAAGAGGAACTCAAAAGCCTCTTGCTGAAAGTGAAAGTGGAGAGTGAAAAAGTTGGCTTAAAGCTCAACATTCAGAAAACGAAGATCATGGCATCCGGTCCCATCGCTTCATGGGAAATAGATGGGGAAACAGTGGAAACAGTGTCAGACTTTATTTTTCTGGACTCCAAAATCACTACAGATGGTGATTGCAGCCATTGAAATTAAAAGCTTACTCCTTGGAAGGAAAGTTATGACAAACCTAGATAGCATATTCAAAAGCATAGACATTACTTTGCCAACAAAGGTCCGTCTAGTCAAGGCGATGGTTTTTCCTGTGGTCATGCATGGATTTGAGAGTTGGACTGTGAAGAAGGCTGAGTGCCGAAGAATTGATGCTTTTGAACTGTGGTGTTGGAGAAGAGTCTTGAGAGTCCCTTGGACTGCAAGGAGATCCAACCAGTCCATTCTGAAGGTCAGCCCTGGGATTTCTTTGGAAGGAATGATGCTAAAGCTGAAACTCCAGTACTTTGGCCACCTCATGCGAAGAGTTGACTCATTGGAAAAGACTCTGATGCTGGGAGGGATTGGGGACAAGAGGAGAAGGGGACGACAGAGGATGAGATGGCTGGATGGCATCACTGACTCAATGGACGTGAGTCTCAGTGAACTCCGGGAGTTAGTGATGCACTGGGAGGCCTGGCATGCTACAATTCATGGGGTCACAAAGAGTCGGACACGACTGAGTGACTGATCTGATCTGATCTGATGATGGAAAAGACATTTTTGGGGTGTTAGTTCTAGAAGGTCTTGTATTTCTTCATAGAACTGCTCAATTTCAGCTTGTTCAGCATTATTGTTTGGGGCA
Source organism: Bos indicus (assembly GCF_029378745.1). NCBI lineage: Eukaryota > Metazoa > Chordata > Mammalia > Artiodactyla > Bovidae > Bos > Bos indicus. The sequence goes on along the minus strand of NC_091777.1, from coordinate 32,849,042 downwards.
TAGAATTGGATTACTGTGATATTGAATGGTTTGCCTTGGAAACAAACAGAGATCATTCTCTCTTTTGAGACTGCAGTCAAGTACTGCATTTCAGACTCTTCTGTTGACTATGAGGGCTACACCATTTCTTCTAAGAGATTCTTGCCACAGGAGTAGATATAATGGTCATCTGAATTAAATTCGCCCATTCCTGTCCATTCTAGTTCCCTGATTCCTAAAATGTTGATGTTGCCAACTCCTGTTTAACCACTTCTAATTTACCTTGATTCATGGACATAACATTCCAGGTTCCTATACAATATTGTTCTTATCAGCATCAGACTTTACTTCCATCACCAATCACATCCACAACTGGGTGTTGTTTTCACTTTGGCTCCATCTCTTCATTCTTTCTGGAGTTATTTCTCTACTCTTCTCCAGTAGCATATTGGGCACCTACAGACCTGGGGAGTTCATCTTTCAGTGCATATCTTTGCCTTTTCATACTGTTCATGGGGTTCTCAAGGCAAGAATAATGAAGTGGTTTGCCGTTCCTTTCTCCAGTGGCAGTGGCCACAGGGCCAGAAAAGGTCAGTTTTCTTTCCAATCCCAAATAAAGGCAATGCCAAAGAATGTTCAAACCATCACATGATTGCATTCATCTCACACACTAGCAAAGCAATGGTCAAAATTCTCCAAGTCAAGCTTCAACAGTATGTGAACTGTGAACTTCCAGATGTTCAAGCTGGATTTAGAAAAGGCAGAGGAACCAGAATTCAAGTTGCCAACATCTGTTGGGTCATAGAAAAAACAAGAGAAGTCCATAAATACATCTAGTTCTGCTTTACTGATTACTCCAAAGCCTTTGACTGTGTCAGATGAGATCAGTTGCTCAGTCGTGTCCGACTCTTTGCAACCCCATGAATCGCAGCATGCCAGACCTCCCTGTCCATCACCAACTCCCAGAGTTCACTGAGACTCACATCCATCGAGTCAGTGATCCAGCCATCCAGCCATCTCATCCTCTGTCATCCCCTTCTCCCCCTGCCCCCAATCCCTCCCAGCATCAGAATCTTTTCCAATGAGTCAACTCTTCGCATGAGGTGGCCAAAGTACTGGAGTTTCAGCTTTAGCATCATTCCTTCCAAAGAAATCCCAGGGCTGATCTCCTTCAGAATGGACTGGTTGGATCTCCTTGCAGTCCAAGGGACTCTCAAGAGTCTTCTCCAACACCACCGTGTAGATCACAACAAACTCTGAAAAATTCTTTGAGAGATGGGAATACCAGACCATCTTACCTGCCTCCTGAGAAACCCATATGCAGGTCAACAAGCAACAGTTAGAACCAGACATGGAACAATAGACTGGTTCCAAATTCAGAAAGAAGTATGTCAAGGCTGTATATTCTCACCCTGCTTATTTAACTTATATGCAAAATACATCATGTGAAATGCCAGGCTGGATGAAGCACAATCTGGAATCAAGACTGGCAGGAGAAATATAAATAACCTCAGACATGCAGATGATACCACCCTTATGGTAGAAAGTGAAGAGGAACTAAAGAACCTCCTGATGAAAGTGAAAGAGGAGAGTGAAAAAGCTGGCTTAAAACTCAACATTCATACATGATATTATACATATTTCAATGCCATCATATATGAAACAAGTTGCCAGTCCAGGTTCGATGCATGATACTGGATGCTTGGGGCTGGTGCACTGGGACGACCCAGAGGGATGGTATAGGGAGGGAGGAGGGAGGAGGGTTCAGGATAGGGAACACATGTATACCTGTGGCAGATTCATTTTGATATATGGCAAAACCAATACAATAGTGTAAAGTTAAATAAAATAAAATTTAAAAAAAAGAAAAAAAAACCTTCAACATTCAGAAAATGAAGATCATGGCATCTGGGCCCATCACTTCATGGCAAATAGATGGAGAACCAAAGGAAACAGTGACAGTCTTTATTTTCTTGGGCTCCGAAATCACTGCAGATGTTGACTGCAGCCATGAAATTAAAAGACGCTTGCTCCTTGGAAGAAAAGCTATGACCAACCTAGACAGCATATTAAAAAGCAGAGATATTACTTCACTAACAAATATTCATCTAGTCAAAGCTATGGTTTTTTTCAGTAGTCATGTATGGACATGAGAGTCAGACCATAAAGAAAGTTGAGAACTGAAGAACTGATGCCTTTGAACTGTGGTGTTGTAGAAGACTCTTGAGAGTACCTTGGAATGCAACGAGATCAAACCAGTCAATCCTAAAAGAAAACAATCCTGAATATTCATTGGAAGGACTGATGCTGAAACTGAAACTCCAATATTTTAGCCACCTGATGTGAAGAACTGATTCATTGGAAAATACCCTGATGCTGTGAAAGATTGAAGGCAGAAAGAGAAGGGGATGACAGAGGATGAGATCATTGGATGGCATCACCATTCGATGGACATGAGTTTGAGGAAGCTCTGTGATTTGGTAATGGACAGAGAAGCCTGGCCTGCTGCAGTCCATGCAGTCAGAAAAAAAATCAGACAGGGATGAATGACAGAACTGATGAAAATATGTGATTGGCAACTTCAGTTTCCTGTTTAATTCATCTGCTCATATCTTGAAAACTCATACACTATTTATTTAGTATGCACCTATTTGATTCAAATTTTTGAAGTGCTTGCCATATACCAAACTTCTGTTGGAAACCCTGCAGAAACTGATATGAATAGGCAAGATCTTTAGCCACAAATTCTCACTAAATTGATGGGAAGAAAGCTTTAATCAAGAGACTTATAAAATACAGTGATTGTGCTCATGATCATGATGGGGTATGTTTTAATATTCTGGAATTGCAGATAAGGAAATGATAAAGTTCATTATTTTCAGTTTCTTATAGGACATTATTTCTTCATACAAAAATGTTAGCATTAAAATTAAGAATCCAATATTTACTAAATTGCTGCTGTTTAAGTGAAATCAGATTCAACCAACATTGTCTGAAATATCGAGTACCTTTTCAGGACATAAACTAACTTATGTTTGAGGTAACCTATAGATAAAAAATCAGTGCTCAATCACTTTCTTGGATTGTCACATTTAGAATTTTTTAAAAAAATCTGCCTATATCCACCTATTTCTGCAAGGGTGGCAGTTATTTCACTGTCCACACAAACAAAAAGTATATCAGAGATGAGACTTTTGAATACCCAAGGCTTCTGTGATAAAACCAGCTTGTACTGATGGAAGCTCTGTAGGTGAAAACTGCCTTAACATTAAGGGTTAAATGTGGTGTCCCCACCAATAGAGAAATGAAGAAATGAAGATCCATTTCTGAAGGCACTGGGTAGCTGGCCTGGTCATTCAGGGAATGAGAAAATGAAGGTTCCATTTAGTTGGGGCATCAGTTTTCTAGTGCAAAGGTCAGTGAAGATGGAATAGAAAAAAACAAGGCAGAGGCACCGGCAAATTTCTCCCACTATTTCACCAATGACCTCATTTGACTCTCTTCCCTGCTGCTGACACATCCTTTCCTTTAAAATTACACATAGTGCTAAACAAATGGGTCTCTTCAGAGTTATTTAGCAGAACTAATCAGCACACCAGCCTGGTTTCAAAATGAAGGGTCCATTCCATGGCTGAGGAGGGTGATTACTTTCCTATCCTCCATCAGAGGTAGGGGTCACCTGAAACTTGGAAAGAATTGGTGCTTTTTCCTTCATTCAGGGCAAGAAATTGTACCCCTGTCATCCTGAAATTTCATTCTTCCACCTGAAAACTCATTTCCTTTTAGTATTATCCTTCTGGACTTTTCCCATGCCAGATAGAAATTGTGCTCAACCCTGATGTACATAAGAAGTGAAGATGGTCTTTTGTACTGCCTAGGGGGTAGTGTCTCTCCCTGAGGGGAAATTGCTGGATGGTAAGAAGCCACAATGGCACCCCATTCCAGTACTCTTGCCTGGAAAATCCCATGGATGGAGGAGCCTGGTGGGCTGCAGTCCATGGGGTAGCTAAGAGTCGGACACAACTGAGCAACTTCACTTTCACTTTTCACTCTCATGCATTGGAGAAGGAAATGGCAACCCACTCCAGTGTTCTTGCCTGGAGAATCCCAGGGATAGGGGAGCCTGGTGGGCTGCCGTCTATACGGTTGCACAGAGATTGTCAAAGAAGTCTCACAGATGAACAGTATTAAAATGTTAATATGTGTGTGAGAATGAGTGTGTGTGAATGAGGCGGTATCCACATTCTCAACTTCAAGTCATTGCAGTTTCCTTTTCCCAGAAAAAAAAAAGGGGTTAGATGTTGCATTTCATAAAACTAACTGAAGTTTGGTCTACTGATGCAGCACAAGAGATGTAAGAGAAGAAAAAAAAAGGAAAGATGCTCTTTAGGTTTTGTTTTTTGGGTTTTTTTCTTTTTCTTTTTTTTTAATTTTAGGGAAACCACTGACGAATGGTCAGAGCTCCCATCCTGATCTTTTCATCAAGGCGCCTTTCCTAATAATATGGTTCAACTGTGAATGTAGAAGTGGGGGGGGGGGGGGTGGGGGGAGAAAAAACAAACTCTGGAGTTAGAGGATATAGAAAAAATAAAAATACATTGTTACAAATAAAGAATGCAGACTTCAAAAGAAAGCCACAACCCAAACAAACCAAAATTTAAATACTCAGAATTGGCAGCACAAAAGAAAAGTTCCCTCCTGACGTGTATTGTGGTAGTCTGAACGCCCCCAGAAAATTGTGCCAAAGAGTTTAGAAAACAGACTAAAAACAAAACACATACAAACAGCAAACTTCAGGTAACTATTTTGGATTGCAAACAAGGATAAATTTAATGTTTATAAACAATCTGATAAAATAACCATTTGGAAACTGCTTGGCCTTCTGTTCTCATTTATTTGATTGATTATAATGAGGTATTGGTCTCTTGCTGCACATCAAAACCAAGTGATCAAAAGAATACATATATGTGTGTGTGTGTATATATACACACACACATATATACATTAGAACTCTTGTGATGAAAATGGCACTTGAAAAGGTTATATTTTTCCACTGAAGTTGAAGATTAATAAAATGGTGTCAAAACATTAAAAAAAAAATAAAATAAAATGTTAATATGAGTTCATACCCAAAATGTAGCTGAAAACTTCACTGTGGTAAGTGACAATCTCTGATTAGATTTCTATGAGGCACTTTCCAAATCAGACTCTGTCCATGTTCTGGAATACACAGTTGTACAAAAATAAGTATGATTTCACACAGGCATGGGACACTAAACTAACTGCTCAGACTTTTCTCAATAGTGTCAGAAGAAAAGTGAGTTCAGCCCTGTAGAGAACAAGGCAACATAAGACCTTGGAAAGCAGTAAGAAGGAAAGTGGAAAGTGTTACTCGGTCACATCCAGCTCTTTGTGACCCCATGGATGGTACCCTGCCAGGCTCCTCTGTCCATGGGATTCTCCAGGCAAAAACACTGGAGTGGGTTGCTATTCCCTTCTCCAGGGGATCTTCCTGACCCAGGAATTGAACCCAGATCTCCTGCATAATAAGCAGATTCTTTATCGTCTGAGCTACCAAGGCCAAGTTTGATATCTTCAGTGTATCCATACAAAGAAAAGACATGTCCATTAAGGGCTACCTCCCTCCTTTGCATTTATATTACCAAGGATTTGTAAACTTAATTAAAAACAAACATCTAAGCATTGAATTATGTTGCTAAAATCTGGCAGCAAATATGTGTAATGGAATTTAGCTCCTGCAGAGACTATCAAATTCCTTGACCAGCAAACAAGTTCTCTACAAATATTTGTCTATCATCCCTGAAAGATATATTCAGATAAGTAAGGATTCTTGGTGTGCAAGGACCATGGAAACACATTAAATGGGAAAATCCCTAGAATGTTGTAGGCATCTGATTCAAACAACATGAATAACTTTCAAGCACTAGTTTTGTCTAAATATATGGGCTGCAATGAGAGTTAATTAGATAAACAACTTCTTATAAATGTTATTACACCTTTTAGATGAATAATTGGGTAGTTAAGCATATGCTCAATGAGATCTTGTTTTTTTATCCCATGAAATGATTGACAGCAATTTTATTTATTATATGTAGTTATTTACCTGCAGGTGAACATGAAGATTAATCAGGGCCAAACTAAAATTCTCTGACAGTTTTTCTGAAGATATACACCTTGCAAAATAGAAAAAAGTTCTCTATTATTTTTTCCTATTTATATCTTTTCATTTTTAACATCTTCATTGAAGCTGTCAGAAATGTTCTCAAATATGAGAGATGAGATTTATAGAATAAAAAATGGAAATTTAACCATGGATTTTGCTTCATTTTGTCTATATGATAAGCTATTTTATGATTCTACAGTTTATCATTACTTAACTGAAAACAGAGTTTGTTTTCTGTTTGTGTTATTAAAAAATCAGTACAGTTCTTGCTTGAAATTTGAGATATATAGAAAAGAAAAGGTGAAACAAATTACTAACCATTTAACAAATCCTTGAAAAGCACTGGTACTATTTTGGGGATTCCTTTCTAATAGCTGTTGTATATAAATTTCATATACTTATGTTTACTATTAGGCACACTGAATTTAACAACAACAACAAAAAATTAATGTCTTCAACACTCGATAAATATAATGGGTAATGAAATCACAACATTCTTTAGACTAAGTTAACTATAAATCATTTATGTAGAATATTTCAAGTGATTTCTGATGTTAGTATCAGTTCACTTCAGTTCAGTTGCTCAGTCGTGTCTGACTCTTTGTGACCCCATGGACCACAGCATACCAGGCCTCTCTGTCCATCACCAACTTCCAGAGTTTACCCAAACTCATGTTCATTGAGTTGGTGATGCCATCCAACCATCTCATCCTCTGTTGTCCCCTTCTCCTCCTGCCCTCAATCTTTCCCAGCATCAGGGTCTTTACAAATGAGTCAGCTCTTCGCATCAGGTGGCCAGAGTATTGGAATTTCAGCTTCAACATCAGTCCTTCCAATGAACAGCCAGGACTGATCTCCTTTAGGATGGACTTGTTGGATCTCCTTGCGGTCCAAGGGATTCTCAAGAGTCTCCTCCAACACCACAGTTCAAAAGCATAGATTCTTCAACATTCAGCTTTCTTTATAGTCCAACTCTCACATCCTTACATGTTTACTGGAAAAACCATAGCCTTGACTAGATAGACCTTTGTGGTAAAGTAATATCTATGTTTTTTAATATGCTGTCTAGGTTGGTAATAACTTTCCTTCCAAGGAGTAAGCATCTTTTAATTTTATGGCTGCAGTCACCATCTGCAGTGATTATGGAACCCCCAAAATAAAGTCAGCCACTGTTTCCACTGTTTCCCCATCTATTTGCCATGAACAGATGGGGCCAGATGCCATGATCTTAGTTAATATAGTAACTATAATAAATATCCTTTTATGAAGAGAACTTCTTGCATTTCTTTTGGATAAATTCCTAGCTGAGAAATACTGAGTCAAATTGCCTTCATTGTTAAAGCTCTAAAAGCAATACCAAATGAATTTTCAGATTGATTATGACTCTCTCCCTCTCACTTGCAGACTCCTTCTTCCCCCCTTGCTGTCTTTCATTTCTTCCTTCTTTCCTTCCCTCTTTATTTCATTCTTTTTATCAGAATAATCCAGGGATGTGGTTCTCCCATGAAATGGCAATGTTATCCCTTTTGGTGAGACATATAATCCTTCTGGAATATACTGGTATAACTAACTGCTAAGTATATCTTTGAAACATTGTCATGGTACCATGAAGCATATTTTTCAGAATACTTCAATCTGAAATTTCCTTGAAGTTCCACTGTGAGACAATTTTTGGTTTCAGCATAAATTTTATATAAGAATTCTAATGATGTTATGGTGTTCTTTCTTCTCATGGCTCTTCAGTTTTTGAGAGGCACAGTTTATCAAAATATAATAAGTTTATTGCATACTCTGTGTCAGGCATTATGTTTAGAGCTCCACATGCATCCTCTCATTTAGTGTATACAACAGTGATATGAGAAAGATACCAGTATTTTGTTCTCAATTTACAGATGAAAAAATAATCAGATACTTTACATTATTGACCTGGGTCTTGTTACAATTTTATTATGCTCACAATTTTTTTGATTATGAATTAAAGCTGGGAACAGTAAATTAAAGCAGGGCACAGTAAAAAATAACTTATTCTTTTTCCATAATGACCATGGTGTTGACTGAGATAGATTGAAAAACAGAGATGTTTGGGGTAGTCCCACTGGGGGCCATAAGTTTAGAGACTTTCTTCTGGTTGTCATCTGAGTTCTTTGCTTCTTCCCCATATCATCTCTATTGGGTCTGATGTATCTAGCATTGTTTCCTCACTATATGTCTTATGCCTGGACTAGGATGACTATCACATCCAAGGATGCCCAGTTCTCCCCAACCCTGCACTCTCCTTTCTACCGATGATGAAAAACTATGCAGTAAAAACTTATGAGTGGTTTTGGTCTTTTGGCTCTCAGGACCTGCCTTCCAAGTGGTCAAAGATAAGTTCTTTCCTCTTTCAAGTCGCCAGTCTGTGAGAATGGTGAGTGTAGCTGATGATGGAAGCCAGGACCTGTCCTGGTTCTTTGGCTGTGATTGGTGAGGGAAGTTCCATTCAAGGAGAAACTCCCACGTCTCAGGTGTAAGCCAGTAGTTATATGTTGACATGTGTCTGAAATTTGTGTCTCTTTTCCATTGACTTGGAGTCTGGAGCTGAGACTAATGTGAGTGACTGACTCCCTCAGATTCTAGTACATGGTGAACTGGCCTCATGTTGCCCTCACTCTCTCTTGTGGTGCTGGGAATACCAATATTAAATGCAGAAATATATATATATATATATATAAGTTCAGTTCAGTTCAGTCACTCAGTCGTGTCCAACTCTTTGTGACCCCATGGACCATAGCACGCCAGGCTTCCCGGTCCCTCACCAATTCCCGGAGCTTGCCCAAACTCATGTCCATCGAGTTGGTGATGCCATCCAACCATCTCATTCTCTGTTGTCCCCTTCTCCTCCTGCCCTCAGTCTTTCCCAGCATCAGGGTCTTTTCCAATGAGTCAGTTCATTGCATCAAGTGGCCAAAGTATTATATGTATATAAATTTTTACAAATTCTTTTTTTTTATTTTATTTTTAAACTTTAAAATATTGTTGTCTTTTTGTCTTTTAAAATCACTCTTTGGTTTAACTTATTCCTTTTCATACTATATTATTCACAATTTCTAAAAGAGTTTTAAGATAATATTGACAGAATAATTTTGTTTATTCTTCTTGATCTGAATGTAACTATTATTTCACTATTAATTAGGCATTAAGACATTTATCCTTTCACTTAAATAAGGGAACCTATATGAGAAATACAGTCTTTAGCTGAGATTTCTATATAATTTTTTTTCTTATTACCACTTATAACTAGATGGATATTTAGGAATATATTTAGAAATAATGTATTTCTGGAAGTGGGGGGGGAACTCCACTTGATGAGAGTAAATTATTATGTAGATGTAACCATATCTACAAATGAAACATTTTTTCAAGTATTTTTTATAATTATATATATTTTTCATGAATGGATTATACTATAGTTTCTTTGTATGGATTTCCTACCTTTGTGGGCTTCCCTGATGGCTCAGAAATGTAAAGAATCTGCCTGCAATGCGGAAGACACAGGAGACATAGTTTTGATCCTTGGGTTGAGAAGATCCCCTGGAGTAGGAAGTGGCAACCCACTCCAGTATTCTTGCCTGAAAGATCTCATAGACAGAGGAGCTCGGAGGGCTGTAGTCCAAAGGTTTGTAAAGAGTCAGACATGACTACATGACTAAACACACAACACAACAGCACCCATCTTTGTCAAGTTTTAGTACCAGCATTTTGCTAGCTTCCTAAAAATAAGTTTGATAGCTTTCCACTGAAAATAGCTGTTTTGATTAGATTCTTTCAACATATTAAATTGGCATGTTAATTTTGATGACTATTTTACTGATTACAAATTACTTTATTCAGAAGGTCAATTACTAGAAAAATAGAAACTGTAAAATATTTAAATATACATCTAATGGGGTGGGAAATATGTGTTTAGAAACAGACACAGGCAGTATCTCTTGCATATAAACATTTCACCATGAAGGAGAGTTTATACATTTGATGTTGACTTTGTAAGAGGAAAAAATAAATCAATGCTACTCAGTTCAGAAGGGACTTTGACTACACAAGCCTCATTTGAAGAGATAACAAGTTAGACCAAACACTGGCTGAATACAAACACCCCATTTATCATGAATATAAAATATTAACAGCATTCAGAGTGTTCATGACAATAATATAACTGGTGTGTGCTTAATGAACTTAAAGAGAAGAATTAAATCCAAGTTTTAAGAATTAAATCCTAGATTTAAGCCTATGTCAAATTCACCCAGTCAGAAAACCTTTATAGAGTGATGGTTAAGAGGTTAGGAGCAAGCTGGGTACTGTGTCATAGGCATGAGAACAGAGAGGAAAATGAGGTCTTTAATCAAGTGATACAAATGGTTATTGAGCTCGCATAAACACAGAGATTCATATGCTTTCTCATCAAGATAATGAGTGTGATAACTCACCTCCTAGTATGTATACAAAGGTTTACAAACGACTCTGATCAGATGGGGCTTCCCTGATAGTTCAGTTGGTAAAGAATCTGCCTGCAATGCAGGAGACCCTGGTTCAATTCCTGGGTCAGGAAGATCTCCTGAGAAGGGATAGGCTACCCACTCCAGTATTCTTGGGCTTCCCTTGTGGCTCAGCTGGTAAAGAATCCACCTCCAATGCAGGAGACCTGGGTTCAATCCCTGGGTTGGGAAGATGCCCTGGAGAAGGGAAAGGCTACCTACTCCAGTATTCTGGCCTAGAGAATTCCATGGACTGTATATAGTCTATGGAGTCGCAGATGTATCTCTATCTTTCTTATTTCCTTCCTTCATTTTCAGTTAGAGAAAGAGAGAGTGGGAGAAAAGAGAGGGAGGGAGAGAGAAAGAGATAAAAGGAAAAGTCAAATTTTAAAGTATTATAATACAGTATTCTTGTGTACCTGTATTTTATCTGATTTTCTATATAGCAACATATCATGTTTAATAAATGAGAGTGGTAATGAAAAATCTTATTATTAAACATATATGCTTTGCAAATGTTGCCAACACCATTGTCTATACTTTGATATCCTATTCATGCTTTAAAATCCAATCCAAATGTTCATCTCCCTTATAGGAAGTCTTTTGAGGATGTCAAGTGAAATAAAGGGATCTCAGCTAACATTTATTGCTCCTCTATTACAGGCTAAGGGTTTTGTTAGGTTTCCAAAAATGCCATCTTATTTAGCCCACAGAATAATTCATTATATCAAATGCTGACTCCCATTGTATAATTCAGGAAACTGAGGCAAAGAAAAGCAATTATATTGTCCAAAGTATCGGCTAATCAATTACACAGGCTAGATTTAAACCTAAGTCCTCTTGAGCTAAAAAAAAAAAAAAATCACTATCCATTCCACAATACAAGCAGTGTTTCCTCTAAACTCCCATATAATTGTGTTGACAAAGTATTTTACATGTCACCTTGTCTTATATATCAACACACAACTTGGCACTCTGAAAGCACTATTAAATTTGACTTAGATTTATTTATATACAATATATGGAAATCCGGTAAACGTCACATTCAGTAAATGTCCAATGTACGCATAATTGGATACATTCAAATGGTAAGAGACAAGGACGCCTTTGAATTTATGCCTGCCAGACAGAATAGAGAAGAAGAAGATTAGAGGAATAAATAAAATGAACCCACTTCAAAAATATTTTATACCAAACGGAATACTTTGGTATTTGGTTCCTTGTAATTTTTTTTTCTGGTGTTTATCTTTAGTAATCTTATTTTCCTTTAAAGGCTTAATTTGAAAAATTCTCCCAAAGAGAAAGCCACTGCAGGTAAGGCAGACAGGATACTTGCTTATGAATGTGCCACTCACCTTACAGTTACCGACAACCTCTTCTATTAATCATTGGCACAGATATTTACTAGAGCTTGTGATTAATTTTGGGCAATAGGACCAATTTAGACCTCTCTTAGAGGAAAAAAATTCCCCATCAGGCACTGAAAGCAACCCCAGGAGATGACAATTACAAGTTAATAGGGTCATTTATTTTTGTGTTTATATTTTCAACTGAAAGAAATACATTAACTACTACAGGAGACCTCGTGAGAGTGTGAAGGAGCTAAAAGGACAGTTTATTTTCTCATCTGAAAATCAAGCTATACACCAAAAAAACTAAAGTCTAATCCAAGCTTTGCTATGCAAATGTAAGTGAAGGAGAGGGGAGTTGTAAGAACCTATTAGGTAGGATTGCCTCTGAGTCTGAAATTCATTGGAAACCATAGCATAGCTTCCAGGATGAAGTATTTTGATAATAGTTCAGAAATGAACAAACGTTCACTAAGACCCATGCATGACACCCTGCTAGGCAACATGGAAGGTAAAGCTGGAAAGCTAAGTCTATCTTTGACTCCAAAGCTGAAAACTAAGAAGATACAGTGAGTCAGTATGTATCAACTTTTTATCCCAGTGGGGGAAATGACATATGCACAAATAAATATACACCTTTCTTGAATATTAACAGACAAATCATGTATAAATTTTGCTGAATCAGTGCCAGGGTGGATAGAATAAAAAGTGTTTAAATGTAGAAACTACTGCTTTTTAAAAAGGAAGTACCATAAGAATGGGCTTCCTAGGTGACACTAGGGGTAAAGAGCCTGCCTGACAATGCAGAGACATACGAGAATGTGGGTTCGATCCCTGGGTCAGGGAGATCCCCTGGAGGAGGGCATGGTATTCTTGCTCCAGGATTCTTGCCTGGAAAATTCCATGGACAGAGGAGCCTAACAGGCTACAGTCCATGGGATCACAAAAAATCAGACATAGTTGAATTGATTTAGCACACATACACCATAAGAATGTAGAATGTTCTATGGGAAATAGAGAGAGATTGTAGAACTCTGAAGAACGTAAGTCATGAGAACATGATTGCATGACCAACGTATGTCCTTTATTGGATATATGAAATATCCTAATGGAGGGCCTGGCTCAGAAGCAAGGATTCTGAAGACACAACTATAGAACTGAATGGAAGGAGTCAGAAAACCATGGGATTCATGAGTATATACATGAAAGTGCCACTTTCTTTCAGTTTGACGGCTTCATAAAAGGACTTGCGGAAAGTGCAATAGAAAATACTTTTTTTTTTTTTTTGCTATTGAAAGTTTGCAATTAGTCCTATTTTCAGGACAGAACCATTACAAAATTAAAATCCAGAGAGAGGTATGCAGAGTTGCAATTCAGGAATATTTACCAGTTGGTGGTAACATTTCATTCAGTAGGACTTAAAAAATCATAGAGATGAACAACACTGGTTTCAGAGTCATAATGATCAAAATACAAGGACTAGGTTCATAACTTGTTGGCTTTTTGACATATGCCTTACCTTCCTCATTTATATGTACCTGGGAGGTACTGTTGGGTTTGGTTCCAGACTACTGCAATAAATTGGATATCGCAATAAAGCAAGCAACATAGATATTTTGGTTTCCCAGTGCAGAAATAAGTTATGTTTACCCTATACCATTATCTATTAAGTGTGCGATAGCATTACATCTTAAAAACAATGTACATACCTTAATTAAAAACAAAACAAGACAAAACATTGTTAGACTTCCATGGTGGTTCAGTGGTTGAGGATCTGTCTGCTAATACAAATGACACAGTTTTGAGCCCTGGTCCAGGAAGATTTCACATGCTGCAGGGCAACAAAAGCCATGTGCCACAACTACTAAACCGAGCTCTAGAGCCTATGCTCCACAATAAGACAGGCCATTGTAAGAAGAAGCCCGAGCACTGCAACTAGAGAGTAGCCCCTTGTCTCTGCAACTAGATAAAGCCTTTCTACAGGAAAGAAGACCCCGCACAGTCCAAAAGAAATACATAAATTATTTTTTTTAATTTAAAAATACATTATTGTTGAAAAACAAAATACTAACCATCATCTGACAACACAAGGCTGCCACAAACCTTCAATTTAAAGAAAAAGTGCCATATCTGCAAAGCACAACCCAGTGAAGCACAATAAAGTGAAATGAGTCTGTATATAAAATGGGTGTAACACTACCTACTTCACATTTTTTTAAAGTAACAGTGGTGATAATATTTTTGTAGCATTTAGCACAGTGCTTGATACATAATTAGAAATTAATAAATGGCACTGCGGTCATTATTGTCATTGCTATTCGTGTGAGGCTATCCTTGAGACAAAATTACAACAAGTGTATAGGAAATAATTTGTGAAGACTACAACAAAGGTCCGTTTAGTCACAGAGCCAAAGAATTGATGCTTTTGAACTGTGGTGTCGGAGAAGACTCTTAGAGTCCCTCGGACTGCAAGGAGATCAAGCCAGTGAATCCTAAAGGAAATCACTCCTGAATATTCATTGGAAGGACTGATGATGAAGCTGAAGCTCCGACACTTTGACCACCTGATGTGAAGAGCCGACTTATCAGAAAAGACCCTAATGCTGGGAAAGATTGAAGGCAAGAGGAGAAGGAGATGACAGAGGATGAGATGGTTGGATGGCATCACCGACTCAGTGGGCATCAGTTTGAGAAAGCTCTAGGAGATGGTAAAGGACAGGGAAGCCTGGTGTGCTGCAGTCCATGAGGTCACGAAGAGTCGGACACAACAGAGTGACAGAGCAACAAGGATTATGACCTAAGAATCAGAGAGGATGGGGCAAAATGTGAGAGAATTTGCAAAGTTAAAATCTTCTGACAGAGGTAGGAAAGACCTGAGAAGGAGCCCCTGACCTTCCAGATCTTTTTTCCAGTTTGCCCAAATGGTCTGACAGAGGTAGGAAAGATCTGAGAAGGAGCCCCTGACCTTTCAGATCTTTTTCCAGTTTGCCCAAATGGTCATAACTGTAGCCATGGAATCATCTAGAAATGATCTCTGATGGATATGAGTTTTTTTGAAAATATGGTTCTGTGCATAAGCTGAAAGTTAAAATCGCCTGAATACTTCTTTTCCCAGGGTGCTTCACCATCTCCAATTTTCTGTACTTTAAGGCACCCCCTTCAATAGTTGTTGATTACACTTACTTCAATTGTTCTGTCTGAATATGTGGATTTTCTCATGTGTAAGAAATATAGAGATGGATGGAACCACAAAAACTGCTTCCTGATTTGGGGGGCAATGAAGGAACATTTTATTACTTTTCTGTCTTTATTTATCTTTTGCATGCTTGCTTGTTCCTTCCTCCTAAGATTATGGACATGCAGATCAAGTGCACCTAAAGTACCCATTGCATTGAACATAAGATACATCTACATGAATAGATGGAGATTATATGAGTAACTCACCTAGGGATAAGAATAACTTGTCACAGAGTTTCTATATTTGGACCTTAATAAGTTGGAACCACAATTTACCAATTTTGACTGATTAGGACTATCTCCCCACGTATCTAAAAGCATCCAGAGCTATTTAGGAACTTTAGGACACATGTTTTTCTTTTTTGGATCTCCCACTAAAATTCACTCAAATTAGTGAAAACATGAAGAGCTTCTTGCTGACAGAAATACCTTAGTTATCTAACATGCCCTAAAACTAAATCCATTGTTTTAATTTTATTTTTAAAGTGACCAGGGCTGGAGGCATTTACTGCAACATTATAATATATAGTGGAATACTAATGACCCCAAGAGGACCAAGAGTGGGTCAGAAGAGGGCTGGACATGCTGGGGGTGCGTGGATCCTTGGAGGACATCTTTTAGGAGCACTGTTGGATAACTCAAGAAGAACCAAAGATTATTAGAATTCTTTAATCTTCTTGTAAATAGATTCATCACACTTTCTACACCAAGCTTGGGTCACAAGTCTCCACTCAGCCTCCGTCTGCAGATCTTGCACACCATAGACAACTACGGTATAAAAAGAGATCTGTGAAAATCTAATGGATTGGTCAAATGAAGATCCCACACTTAGACTGAACTAAATATGGAGAAGTATCTTCTGGCTCAAGGGGTAGAGCCCAGATGACCCTGTTAGAGGTAAGATATCAAGTACCTATAGGTGACAGGTGCTTAGAACATATAGATTTGGTTTTGAGTTCTGATCCTTTCTCTGATCGGGGGCAGCTGGATAATGTTGAGAAATATATTGAGGAAATACACATATCTATATCTATTTGTCTATCTGTATTAATATTTATCTATATGTAACATCAGAGAAGGCGATGGCACCCCACTCCAGTACTCTTGCCTGGAAAATCCCATGGATGGAGGAGCCTAACAGGCTACAGTCCATGGGGTCGCTCAGAGTCAGACAGGACTGAGCAACTTCACTTTCACTTTTCACCTTCATGCATTGGAGAAGGAAATGGCAACCCACTCCAGTATTCTTGCCTGGAGAATCCCAGGGACAGGGGAGCCTGGTGGGCTGCTGTCTACGGGGTCGCAAAGAGTCAGACATGACTGAAGCGACTTAGCAGCAGCATATGTAACATGCACATACAACAGGCATATAATGTAGACCGCATACAAGTACAGGGAGAATGTAGGAAAAGTGCTTAGAATGGTGTTTAGAAATTATCAGGTAATTAGAAGCTGCTATAATTCTAGCAATACTTTTTAAGAGTAAAATATGCATTTGGTCCACTGGCAACATTTTACCCTTTGATTTGCCATGTTATACACAAGTCTAAACTTCTGTTCCAAAAATCTTTAATTTTTCTCAGAAAATACTGCTATCAGAAATAATTTTTAAAATGTATCTCTCCTCAGATATTCATACTGTTTTTTCTATTCTACAATATTACATACCTTTGATTTTCTAAGAAGTTTGGTCAACAGGAAAGCACACATAAATCCAGCACTTAATATACAGATTTTGAGATCTGCTTATGTAGGAAACATTTTATTATCATCTTGTTTTTTCCTGCCTGGTTCTGGAGTAGACAAGGTCTGGACACTTAAAATTAAAAAAGAAAAAAAGCTCTTAGTTCACTTAAATCATATTAATATAGATCTGAAACAATGGTGTCAGACAATATCAATTGATCCCATCACTCAGAACATCTGAAGAAGACACAGCAATTTCAATCTCTGTTTTGAGACACTTAGCATAGTCTATATACTCTATTGAGGTCTTAGGATATCCCAACTCAGTCAAGGGCAAGTAAAATCATAAATGAATGAATACTTGAGATAAGCTAAATAATATTATCAGCAACTATATAGAAGAAATTAATTACGGGGGGAAAAGATGAAAGGAAAAAAAGTATAGGATTTCACAACAGTTAAATTAAGTGAAGAAAACTACACACAAGAAATACATAGTGCTTATGCTTTCAGCATTTAAACATGCTTATAATTTAATAGACAACACATTGGAATGATCTCCAGATTGGCATGTGCTCTACTAAAAGATACCAGAACCTGTTTTCATCATCTTGATTTTTCTTTGGAAATATTATAATAAAAGTATCAAAAGTTGCATCTCAATAACATGGATTTGGTTAAACTGGAATTCTGGTTTTCTCTGTGTTATAATGATTATATTGATGTCAATTACACCTAGGATCCAAGGTAGTCTTGTGGGAAGAAAATTAGAGGAATCCTCCAGTAACCATGGAGGAATGAGAGATCCTATTGTATATTTTATTCTCACTTCACTTAAAAATTCTCCTTAACACACACACACACACACACATATATATATATATATATATATATATATATATATATCAATGCTTTATTCTACTGGGGTTGTTCTATCCCAGGGAGACCAAAAGACAGTCAGTCACCTAGGAGTTCAAAAATGGGGGAAGTGTTAGTTGGTAAGTAGTTGTGTGAACAGTTCAGTTTCATCTAACAGTAAGCTACAGATGAGGTCTGCCCCTGTTCGAAGAATAAAATGAGCACTGGCCATGAAGTCCTTCATTTCCCAAGAAATAAGAATGGGGAAAAGTTCATGTTGAGGTTTGACAGAAAAAAGCAAAATTCTATAAAGCAATTATCCTTCGATAAAAAATAAATTAATTAAAAAATAGGGAGAAGTTATTTGAATAAAGTGTGTCTCTACAGGAAACTAGGAATAAAATAGTTATTTTAATAATATTTCTGAGTTTAAGGAGTTATCCCCTTAGTTTTATGTCATAGAGATGAATATGAACCAAATAAAAATATTAACTGTTAATAATAGAGTAATTGCTAAGGACTGTACTAAATGCCAGACTGTCTAAAATATTCTTTACAATGGGGTAGGATATAAAATGGTCTTCCCTAGAGGCTTAGTGATAAAGGATCTGCCTATAATGCAGGAGATGGCTTGCAATGCAGGAGACTCAGGTGTGATTCCCTGGGTCAGGAATATGCCCTGGAGAAGGAAATGACCACCCACTCCAGTATACTTGCCTGGGAAATTCCATGGACAGAGAAGCCCGGTGGGCTGCCGTCCATACGGACACAGAAGAGTCGGACATGACTTGGTGACTAACAACAACAGGATATACATACATATTTAATACATAATATATAAACTTTAAAAATATAAATGTGGATACTCAGAATTTAAGTAACTTCTCCAAATTTTTAGAGCTCCCCTAAAGTCTTTTATACAGTACAAAGTGTATTTCAATAAGCAAGTTAGAGCCAAGGCTAATTTTTCTTATGTAAAACTTTCCCAAAAAGAGGGAGAGGGAGGAAAGAGAAAATCATCTTTGTGATTTTATATAGGATCAATTTAATTTGGATTCACAGTACTTAGACCATGGTGAATACACAAAAATGTCAAATATTTGTTAGTGCTATTAGTAGATGTGTTACAGAGGTTTATCACAGAGATAATTCATAGAAGGTTATATTACTATGCAATTAAAACTATATGTGGCACAGTAGAATGAAAAATACAACATTTGATCCATAAATGTATTGCTACCCAAACCTAACAAATCTAGCATCCTTAACAGAAGAAAGAATGAGACTGTTTCCAATGTCCGGCTAAGTCACTTCAGTCGTGTCCGACTCTGTGTGACCCCATAGACGGCAGCCCACCAGGCTCCCCCGTCCCTGGGATTCTCCAGGCAAGGACACTGGAGTGGGTTGCCATTTCCTTCTCCAGTGCATGAAAGTGAAAAGTGAAAGTGAAGTCGCTCAGTCGTGTCTGACTCTTAGCGACCCCATGGACTGCGGCCTTCCAGGCTCCTCCGTCCATGGGATTTTCCAGGCAAGAGTACTGGAGTGGGGTGCCATTGCCTTCTCCTTTCCAATGTCCACTCCTGACTTAAAAGCAGACACTATGCCCCATATTGATAACAGGTCTTTGCTGTCTAAAAATTACATACTGTTCTTTTAATAATTAGAATCTATTATTTGAGATCAAGTTAAACAAAATAATCCCAAGAAAATGACTGCTTACCGAGAAGAAAAGGTTGATAATAGCCCCTTGCTTCTTGGAAGCAAGAGCCCCCCTGCATGTGTTTCACTAAAAGTACAAGAGAAAGAAGCTTGATAGAAATTCTGGCTTTCTCATACCTCTTTCTGTTCAGAAAATATATAGGAAGGTAGAATTTTCCATTTCAGGCGGGAGATAGAGATATTACAGTATTCTGTAGAAGACAGAATTTCCTCAGAGGCTACAAACCAACCTGCTGTCTTCATACAGAAAACTAACTCCACCAGAGACCCTTATTCCCTGTCCTTGGACAAATGCCACTCTCTAGACAGGGCCCTCCCCATTTCAACAATAAAATTAGAAAATAAAGCCAATTAAAAATAAACAAACAAAAGCATAATCACCTCATTGCTGCTGCTAAGTCACTTCAGTCGTGTCCAACTCTATGCGACCACATAGACGGCAGCCCACCAGGCTCCCCCACCCCTGGGATGCTCTAGGCAAGAATACTAGAGTGGGTTGCCATTTCCTTCTCCAATGCATGAAAATGAAGAGTCAAAGTGAAGTCGCTCAGTCATGTCCAATAACTCATTAAAATAAATGTTCATTGTCATGAAAACTCAGTGGCTGAGATCATTTCCGAATTTTCTGTTTAAGCTACAGGAGTAAGAATGGAAAAATAATGTTATCTTTTAAATGCTTGGAATCTTTAGTAGATATTTTTGAAATACTTTTTACTTTGCTTGTCTTTGTTAAACAATACCTTTTTAGGAACATAGGTTAATACAGACAAGATGGAGATCAGTTAGGACTACACAAAAGGGAGGGGGGGTGTTGAATTGATTTTAACTATTCAATGATCCTAGGGAAAATTTCCCCATGCCAAATTTCAGCCTATACTCTCTCTCTCTCTCTGTTTGTGTGTCTGTGTGTGTTCTATCAAGGTATTATATACAAATACAATTAACACACATGAATTATACAGGTTGGTGGCTTTTATAAAATGTTTATGCTAAAGTAATCACCACTTCAATCAAGGTAATGAACAGTTCTATCACTCGGAAAATGCATTTATTCCTTCTCACTCCCACCCTTCAATCCAGGAAACTACTAATCAGACTTTGTTCAACATTAATTTTGCCTATTCTGAAATCTCATATAAATGGAATCATACACTATGGACTCGTGTGTGTAATCTCTTTTGTTCAGCATAGTATTTGTGAGATTAACCCAATGAGTAGCTTGTTCCTTATTATTAATATATGCTTTCATTTCTCTTGGGTGAATACCTTGGAGAAAAAATGCTAAATGTATATTTCTTTATAGGAACCTACCAAAAATGTTTTCAAAATTGGTTATACCATTTTATACTTTCGCCACAGTATACGAGGTTCCTGTTGTAACATATTATTGTCTAGAATTTTGGTATTTAGTGCTCCTTTCATTTTGGCCATTTTAGTAGGTGTGAAATTGTGTGTTGTGATTTTAGTTTTGCATTTCTTGAATGACTAATGCTATTAAGCACCTTTCAATGCTTATTATTTGCCACTTGTGTATTTCTTAAGTGAAGTGTCTAAGACTTTTGCTCATTTTTAGATTAGTTTATGCTTTTTTCCCTATTATTGAGTTATATGATTTTTTTCTACACTTTGAAGTCCTTTTGCAGGTAAATGTGCTAAGAAGTTGTCATTGAATCCTTAGTTTTTAATCTCCAGATAGTTTATTTTAAAAGGTAGTTTTTGGAGAGTAGAGCTGAGGCTTTAGACTAAGGTGAGGCAATACAGTCTCTTGTTACATGGGTTTGAAAGGAAGAAGTCAACACCACCCTGTGTTAGCAGCATCTGGGAACACCTATGAGGAGATAACGTGTAGACAATAAAGAACAAACTCACAGTTTGGCCTTCCCATAGAAAATGATTATTCCTGAATCTCTCCTGAGACAAAGGACAGGAGATTTTTTTTTTTTTCAAGTGCAAGCTTTTTACTTTTGATCAAGCTGAACTTAAACATTTTTCTATGTTTCATCTTTTTATATTTTATATTAGATATCCTTGTCTAATCAAGAATTGGAAATTTTTTTTCTCCTCTGTTTTCCTCTAGAGATTTTGTTGTTTTAGTTCTAAGATTTATTTATGTGAGTTAGTTTATGGATGATATGAGTTGGTGGGTTAAAAAATATTTTTTAACATATGGATATTCGGTTTTTCCATCATGATTTGTTGAAAATAATATTATTTCCCATTTAATTATTTTGGCTACTAATTGAAAATCACTGACAATGCATTTCGTTGTTGTTCATTCACTAAGTCATGTCCTACTCTTTGAGACCCCATGGACTGCGCACACCAGGCTCCAGTTTCCTCTACTATTTCCTGGAGTCTGCTCAAATTCATATCCATTGAGTTGGTGAATCTTTCTCAGCATCAGAGTCTTTTCCAACAAGTCAGCATATGGATATCTATTTCTGCATTCTGTATTCTGTTTCAATGATCTATATATAAGTCCTTATGTCAATATCATTCTATGTTGACCATTAAAGCTTTAGATTAAGTCTTCTAGTCAGATAATGTCAGCCTTTGCTTGTTTGTTTCAAAGTTATTTTGACTATTTGAAGTACTTTGTATTATGTGCATACATGTTAACTCACTTCAGTTGTGTCCAATTCTTTGTGACTCTATGGACTATTGCCTGCCAGGTTCCTCTGCCCATGGGATTCTCCAGGCAATAACACTGGAGTGGGTTGCCATGCCCTCCTCCAGGGGATCTTCCTGACCCAGGGATTGAATCTGTATCTCCTGCGTCTCCTACAGAGCAGGCAGATTCTTTACCACTGAGCCACCAGGGAAGCCTACTTTATAATGTATTTCCATATGAATTTTAATTGACTTGTCAATTGCTACAAAAAATCCTCTGTGATGTCAGCTGTGATTGAGTTGACTCTATAGATCAATGCAGAGCAGATTTACATCTTTACGATATTAAGTCCTTTAATATGAACATGGCATAACTTTACATTTACTTATATTTTCTTTATTTCTTTAAGTAATGGTTTATAGTTTTTCATTGTACTACTCTTGCACATATTTTGTTAAATGTATCCTTATTTCATGTTCTGATAATTTTGAGTGGTGTTTTTAAAATTTTATTTTCTCATTGATCACTACTAGTGTATAAATATAAACTTTATTTTTGTATATCAACTTTAATCCTGTCAAATGCACCTAAAGATAAACCCTTCCAGGATTTTACAAAATAAATTTCTTAGAGTTTTCCATGTGGACAGTTGTGTGTCATATAAAATGTAAAGAGGGAGTTTTACTTCTCTCTTTCCAATCATTAAAACTTTATTAGTAACAGTGATAATAATCTTTGCTTTCTTAAATGATGATGGTGATGACATTGTTGATGATGTTGATGGCTGCCTTATTGTACAGTTCCTATTTCCAGAGAAGTAGTGAGTAGAAGTGGTAAGACAGGCTATCTTTATCTTGTCATAGGGGTAAATAAACTTTTTTTGTCATTAGCAATGGCATTAGGTATAGATTCATTTTTAATGAACCTTTTTCAGATTCAGCAAATTTCTTTTTATTCCTAATTTGCTGATTATTTTGAGAATGTATATACATTGAATTTTATCAAATATTATCAAGACTTTTTTTTTTCCTATTTCTATTAAGATGACCATATATTCCTCTTTTATTCTGGGGCTGGAATATAGACTGATTTTTAGATGTTGAACCAAATTACATACATTTGAGTTGCTGATGTTTTGTACAGGATTTTTGTGTCTAAACTCTTAAGAGATATTACTCTAATTTTCTCTATTTGATTTGTCACTGTCAGATTTTGTGTGTAAGGGTAATAATGCTGATCTCACAAAATGAGTTGGGCGATGTCTATTCTTCCTCTACTTTCTGGAAAAGTTTGAGTAAAATTGGTACTTCTTCCTCCTCCTTTGATCATGTTAATAATCATGCAGACTTCTTTGTGGACAATTTTGTTCATATAACTTTGATTTATTTAATACATTTATGAAATTCTTATCCTCTGTTCTGTCTGCAATCAGTTTTGGTAACTTGTTTTATGAAATTTCTTCCTCTATCTACCTTGTAGAATTTGTTAGCTTAAGGTGATTCATAGTATTTCTTCATTATCATTTCATGTCTGTTGAATCAGTACTAATATCTTCACTTGTATTCCTTATTTGAATAATTTGCTCTCATTCACTTTCTTTTTCTGCTACATGGTGTTTACTTTGATATTTTCAAATATCTAGCCTTTGACATTCTTAGTTTTCATTATTAGTTGTGCCTTCTATTTTATTGGTTTTGGCTTTTTATTACATCTTGCATTTTATTTATTTTATTTTGGCTTCTTTAGGTGAAAAGATGAGTCAGTGTTTTAAAACACTTCTTCTTTTCTAATATTGTTTAAAGCTGTAATTTTCCCTCTGCTGCTGCTGCTGCTGCTGCTGAGTCGCTTCAGTCATGTCCGACTCTGTGCGACCCCATAGATGGCAGCCCACCAGGCTCCGCCATGCTGGGATTCTCCAGGCAAGAATACTGGAGTGGGTTGCCATTTCCTTCTCCAATTTTCCCTCTAACTACTGATAATTTTACCTCTAAGTACATATAACTCAGATTCCAATACACTTATCTTTTTGTATTTATGTAGTCCATGATATTTAAATTTTCATTGTACATTCTTGTTTAATGAGTAATTTAGAAATGTGTATTTGCAAATACCTAAAGATTTTGAAAATATTTAAATGTATTGATTTATAATTTAAATTTTTACAAATCTTATAAGATTTCAAACTTTCGAATGTATTGAGCCATACCATAGGCAAAAGTCTGCTTGGTTAAGACTAAGGTGTACTCTCCCTTTATCTAATCAAATTACTCAATTTGCATAAAAAAAGACAAAATGGATTTTGACAAGTAAATAAATTAATTGTGACTATTATTTTACAAAAATATAAAGATAATTACTATTGATAATAAAATAACAATCTGTGAAATATCTTCAAAGATATAAAGAGGTAAATGGCAACCAAAGAGAACATATAACAGATTGTTCAAAATTAATGAGAAAAAAAAAGTAAGATAGTCAAAGATAAAACATAACATAGAGGCTTTCCTGGTGGCTCAGTGGTAAAGTATCCACCCGCCAGTGCAGGAGATAATGATATGAGCACTGGTCTGGGAAGATCCCCCATGCCCCAAAGCATTTAATCCCCTGCACCATAACTATTGAGCCCGTGCTCCAAGTCCAGGAGCCACAACTACTGAACCCACATGTTGCAGCTACTGAAGACCATGAGCCTAGAGCCTGTGCTCTGCAATAAGAGAAGCCATCACAATAAGAAGCCCAAGACTCACAGTGGGAGAGTAGCCCCTGCTTGTCACATTAGAGAAAAGGCTGCACAGCAACAAATACCCAGCAGGGGCAAAAATAAATAAATAAATAAAATTATTAAAAAATAACATAAAACAATGAAAAATAAAATTTTAGTGGTATATCAATTATGATATTTATTTAAATAAAGATTAATTACTTAAAATCTCCTAGATTCCAAGACTTTAAGATTTGGTAATTATTTAACTCATCTGAAAGATGTTCAAGTTGGATTTAGAAAAGGCAGAGGAACCAAAATTAAATTGCCAACTTCCTTTGGATCATAGAATAAGCAAGTGAAGTCCAGAAAAACATCTGCTTCATTGACTATGCTAAAGCCTTTGACTGTGTGGATCACAACAAACTGTGGAAAGTTCTTAAAGAGATGGGAATACCAGATCAACTTACCTGCTTCCTGAGAAATCTGTATGCAGGTCAAAAAGCAACAGTTAGAACCAGACCTGAAATAACAGACTGGTTCCAAATTGGAAAAGGAATACATCAAGGCTGTGTATTGTCACCCTGCTTATTTAATTTATATGGAGAGTACATCATGCAAAATGCCGGGCTGGATAAAGTACAAGCTGGAATCAAAATTGCCGAGAGAAATGTCAGTAACCTCAGATATGTAGATGACACCACCCTTAAGGCAGAAAGTGAAGAGGAAGTAAAGAACCTCTTGATGAAGGTGAAGGAGAAGAGTGAAAAAGCTGGTTTAAAACTCAACATTCAAAAAACAAAGACCATAGCATGCGGTCCCATCACTTCATGGCAAATAGATGGGGAAACAATGAAAACAGTGACAGACTTTATTTTCTTGGCTTCCAAAATCACTGCAGATGGTGACTGTGGCCATGAAATCAAGACACTTGCTCCTCGGAAGAAAAGCTATAACAAACCTAGACAGCATATTTAAAAGCAGAGACATTACTTTGCTAACAAAGGTCCATCTAGTCAAAGCTATGTTGTCCCCAGTAGTCATGTATGGATGTGAGAGTTGGACCATAAATAAGGCTGAGTGCCAAAGAACTGATGCTTTCAAACTGTGGTGTTGGAGAAGACTCTTGAGAGCCCCTTGGACTATGAAGAGATAAACCAATCAATCCTAAAGGGAATCAACCCTGAATATTCATTGGAATGACTAATGCTGAAGCTCTAATACATTGGCCACCTGATGGCAAGATCCTACCCATTAGAAAAGACCTTGATGCTGGGAGATTGGAGGCAGGAGGAGAAGGGGACAGTGGAGGACAAGATCACTCTGGCATCACTGACTCAATAGACAAGTTTGAGCAAGCTCTGATAGATGGTGAAGAACAAGGAAGCCTGGTATGCTGCAGTCCATGGGACTGCAAAGAGCCAGACACAACAGAGCAACTGAACAACAACAACAAATGTACTTAATAATAGGACACAAGCAGATTTTAAAATTAGCAACTTGGGGGGGGGGGGACTTCCCCAGTGGTCCAGTTGCTAAGACTCCAACCCAATTCAGGGAACATGGGTTGGATGCCTGTTGAGGGAACTAGATCCCACATGCTAATACTAAGAGTATACATGACACAACTAAAGATCCCAAGTGGTGCAAATGAGTCTGGCTCTTTGTGACTCTATGGACTGTAATTTGCCAGGCTCTTCTGTCCATGGGATTGTCCAGGCAAGAATACTGGAGTGGATTTCAATTCCTTTCTCCAGGGAAGCCTCCCAACCCAGGGACTGAATCCAAGTCTCTTGCATTACAGGCAGATTCTTTACTGTTTGAGCCACCTTCCTTTATTTAGGGAAGACCTAAATAAAACCCAATGCAGCCAAAGAAATAAATTAATTTTTTAAAAATTAGAAAACTTTTAATAATAAGGTAAAATGATAGAAACTAATTTCTTAAAGTTAATAAGTTCCAATAAGGTTTGAGTGATTAATATATTATACAGAAGACAAAATTAAAAATATCTATTCTGCTTTATTGACTATGCCAAAGCCTTTGACTATGTGGATCACAATAAACTGTGGAAAGTTCTGAAAGAGATGGGAATACCAGACCACCTGATCTGCCTCTTGAGAAATTTGTATGCAGGTCAGGAAGCAACAGTTAGAACTGGACATGGAACAACAGACTGGTTCCAAATAGGAAAAGGAGTACATCAAGGCTGTATATTGTCACCCTGCTTATTTAACTTATATGCAGAGTACATCATGAGAAACGCTGAACTGGAAGAAGCACAAGCTGGAATCAAGATTGCCGGGAGAAATATCAGTAACCTCAGATATGCAGATGACACCACCATTATGGCAGAAAGTGAAGAGGAACTCAAAAGCCTCTTGATGAAAGTGAAAGTGGAGAGTGAAAAAGTTGGCTTAAAGCTCAACATTCAGAAAACGAAGATTATGGCATCTGGTCCCATCACTTCATGGGAAATAGATGGGGAAACAGTGGAAACAGTGACAGACTTTATCTTTCTGGGCTCCAAAATCACTGCAGATGGTGATTGCAGCCATGAAATTAAAAGATGCTTACTCCTTGGAAGGAAAGTTATGACCAACCTAGATAGCATATTCAAAAGCAGAGACATTACTTTGCCAACAAAGGTTCATCTAGTTAAGGCTATGGTTTTTCCTGTGGTCATGTATGGATGTGAGAGTTGGACTGTGCAGAAGCCTGAGCGCCAAAGAATTGATGCTTTTGAACTGTGGTGTTGGAGAAGACTCTTGAGAGTCCCTTGGACTGCAAGGAGATCCAACCAGTCCATTCTGAAGGAGATCAGCCCTGGGAATTCTTTGGAAGGACTGATGCTAAAGCTGAAACTCCAGTACTTTGGCCACCTCACGCGAAGAGTTGACTCATTGGAAAAGACTCTGATGCTGGGAGGGATTGGGGGCAAGAGGAGAAGGGGACGACAGAGGATGAGATGGCTGGATAGAATCACTGACTCGATAGACGTGAGTCTGGGTGAACTCCGGGAGTTGGTGATGGACAGGGCGGCCTGGCGTGCTGCAATTCATGGAGTCGCAAAGAGTCAGACACAACTGAGCGACTGAACCGAACAGAACTGAAATGAATATAAGAATAAAATCAGGGGGCAGTCCTAAGATGGCAGAGGAATAGGACAGGGAGACCACTTTCTCCCCCACAAATTCATCAAAATGTCATTTGAATGCTGAGCAACTTCCACAAAACAACTTCTGAATTCTGGCAGAGGATACCAGGCACCCACAAAGGCAGCCCATTCTCTTGGAAAGGAGGTAGGAGAAAGTATAAAAGACAAAAAGAGAGACCAAAGAGTTAGGGATGAGACCCATTCCGGGGAGGGAGTTGTGAAGGAGGAGAAGTTTCCAAACACCAGGAAACCGTCTCACTGGTGGGTCTGTGGGGAGTTTGGAATCTCAGAGGGCAACATAACTAGGAGGAAAACAAAACAAAACAAAACACAGAATATGCACCTAACTGCAACTCCCAGTGGAGAAGTAGCCAGATGCTCACGTTAGCCACCAGCGAGCAGGAGCTGAACAGGGAGGTGCGGGTTGCATGCTTAGGGTAAGGACCGGGCCTGAATGCCCTGAGGACAATCTGAGAGAGCTAACGTGAGATAGCAACCCAAAAGGTGGGATAGCCGGGGTGGGGGGGGTGGGGGTGGGGAGAACTTGCTTGCGAAAAGCTCTAACTTAAGGCACAGCCTGACCTGTTCACAGAATGAAGGATTGTATGAATACCAAAGGAGAGCTAGCCGACTGCAGATCGGCCCATCCCCCCACTGGAGGCAAAGAGGCAGGTGGGCGACAGCCAAAGCCAGAAGGCAAAGGACATCCTCCATCAAACGTGAGCAGGCTCAAAGTTGCTAACCAAGTCTTCCTGGGATCCTGGAGGGTTGACATCTGTTAGGAGGGTTGCAGCCAGAGATCAGCTGCCCAGAGGAGACACACGACACACCTGAGATGGCGCTGTTACAGCACATCTGGGAAACTGAGTGGCCAGGACCAGGGAGGTGATTAAGATGCACAGCCCACCTGGGACAGTGCACTCACCAGCACCTGGTTGCCTGAGCTGCTCGGACCTGGAAAGGACACTAAACACATGCTCAACTGAGGCTATGTCTTTGTGGAGTACCTGAGAACCTGAACCTGAGCAGCTTAGATCTGGGAAGTGCATGAAACCCAGGGCCCGCTTTGGACAGTTCACCTGCAGAGCAACCTGGAGCCTGAGTGGTGTAGACCAGGAAAGCACACATGCCATGAACTGGGGCAAACCCAGTGTGGTCCATACACTGTGAACACTCCCCACACATGCCAGTGATATTTGTTCACAGTGTTCCTCCTTCTCCACTGCACAACTGAACAAATGAGCCTAAACAAACTACCACCTTCACCCGCTTGTGTCAGGGTGGAAATTAGACACTGAAGAGAGACTTGCAAACAGAAAGCCAAAATAAACAAAGAGGGAACCACTCTGGAAGTGACAGGTGCAACAGATTAAAACCCTGTAGTTAGCATTGACTAAGCACTGGAAGGGGCCTATAGACCTTGAGAAGAAGTATAAGTTGGAACAAGAAACTATCTGAAACTGAACTGACCACACACTACCTTCAAAAACTCCAGAGAAATTCCTAAATATATTTTTACTATTATCATATTTAAATTATATATTTTTTAATTTTTAAGTTCTTTATTACTCCTTTAATTTTCATTTTTATAACCTACTGCTGCTGCTGCTGCTAAGTTGCTTCAGTCGTGTCCAAATCTGTGTGACCCCATAAACGGCATCCCACCAGGCTCTGCCATCTCTGTGATTCTCCAGGCAAGAACACTGGAGTGGGTTGCTATTTCCTTCTCCAGTGCATGAAAGTGAAAATTGAAAGTGAAGTTGCTCAGTCGTGTCTGACTCTTAGCAAACCCATGGACTGCAACCAACCAGGCTCCTCCATCCATGGGACTTTCCAGGCAAGAGTACAAGAGTGGGGTGCCATTGCCTTCTCTGTTATAACCTACTCAGTTCAGTTCAGTCGCTCAGACGTGTCCGACTCTTTGCAACCCCATGAATCACAGCACGCGAGGCCTCCTTGTCCATCACTAACTCCTGGAGTTCACCCAGACTCTCGTCCATCGAGTCAGTGATGCCATCCAGCCATCTCATCCTCTGTCGTCCCCTTCTCCTCCTGCCCCCAATCCCTCTCAGCAACAGTCTTTTCCAGTGAGTCAACTCTTCGCATGAGGTGGCCAAAGTACTGGAGTTTCAGTTTTAGCATCAGTCCTTCCAAAGAAACCCCAGGGCTGATCTCCTTCAGAATGGACTGGTTGGATCTCCTTGCAGTCCAAGGGACTCTCAAGAGTCTTCTCCAACACCACAGTTCAAAAGCATCAATTCTTCGGCGCTCAGGCTTCTGCACAGTCCAACTCTCACATCCATACATGACCACA
The DNA here is from genome assembly GCF_029378745.1 of Bos indicus. NCBI lineage: Eukaryota > Metazoa > Chordata > Mammalia > Artiodactyla > Bovidae > Bos > Bos indicus. The sequence continues at coordinate 32,818,736 of NC_091777.1, read as the reverse complement.
GGAAAAACCATAGCCTTGACTAGACGAACCTTTGTTGGCAAAGTAATGTCTCTGCTTTTGAATATGCTCTCTAGGTTGGTCATAACTTTCCTTCCAAGGAGTAAGCGTCTTTTAATTTCATGGCTGCAGGCACCATCTGCAATGATCTTGGAGCCCAGAAAAATAAAGTCTGTCACTGTTTCCACTGTTTCCACATCTATTTCTCACAAAGTGATGGGACCAGATGCCACGATCTTCGTTTTCCGAATGTTGCACTTTAAGCCAACTTTTTCACTCTCCTCTTTCACTTTCATCAAGAGGCTTTTGAGTTCCTCTTCACTTTCTGCCATAAGGGTGGCATCATCTGCATATCTGAGGTTACTGATATTTCTCCTGGCAATCTTGATTCCAGCTTGTGTTTCTTCCAGACCAGCGTTTCTCATGATGTACTCTGCATAGAAGTTAAATAAGCAGGGAGACAGTATACAGCCTTGACGTACTCCTTCTCCTATTTGGAACCAGTCTGTTGTTCCATGTCCAGTTCTAACTGTTGCTTCCTGACCTGCATATAGGTTTCTCAAGAGGCAGATCAGGTGGTCTGGTATTCCCATCTCTTTCAGAATTTTCCACAGTTTATTGTGATCCACACAGTCAAAGGCTTTGGCTTAGTCAATAAAGCAGAAATAGATGTTTTTCTGGAACTCTCTTGCTTTTCCCATGATCCAGTGGATGTTGGCAATTTGATCTCTGGTTCCTCTTCCTTTTCTAAAACCAGCTTGAACATTAGGAAGTTCATGGTTCACATATTGCTGAAGCCTGGCTTGGAAAATTTGGGGAATTACTTTACTAGTGTGTGAGATGAGTGCAATTGTGTGGTAGTTTGAGCATCTTTGGCATTGCCTTTCTTTGGGATTGGAATGAACACTGACCTTTTCCAGTCCTGTGGCCACTGCTGAGTTTTCCAAATTTGCTGGCATATATAGTGCAGCACTTTCACAGCATCATCTTTCAGGATTTGGAATAGCTCAACTGGAATTCCATCACCTCCACTAGCTTTCTTCATAATGACGCTTTCTAAGGCCCACTTGACTTCACATTCCACGATGTCTGGCTCTAGGTGAGTGATCACACCATCGTGATTATCTGGGTCGTGAAGATCTTTTTTGCACAATTCTTCTGTGTATTCTTGCCATCTCTTCTTAATATCTTCTGCTTCTGTTAGGTCCATACCATTTCTGTCCTTTATCGAGCCCATGCAGGAAATGTTCCCTTGGTATCTCTAATTTTCTTGAAGAGATCTCTAGTCTTTCCCATTCTGTTGTTTTCCTCTATTTCTTTGCATTGATCGCTGAAGAAGGCTTTCTTATCTCTTCTTGCTATTCTTTGGAACCCTGCATTCAGATGCTTATATCTTTCCTTTTCTCCTTTGCTTTTTGCTTCTCTTCTTTTCACAGCTATTTGTAAGGCCTCCCCAGACAGCCATTTTGCTTTTTTGCATTTCTTTTCCACGGGGATGATCTTGATCCCTGTCTCCTGTACAATGCCATGAACCTCATTTCATAGTTCATCAGGCACTCTATCTATCAGATCTAGGCCATTAAATCTATTTCTCACTTCCACTGTATAATCATAAGGGGATTTAGGTCATACCTGTATGGTCTAGTGGTTTTCCCTACTTTCTTCAATTTAAGTCTGAATTTGGCAATAAGGAGTTCATGATCTGAGCCACAGTCAGCTCCTGGTCTTGTTTTTGCTGACTGTATAGAGCTTCTTCATCTTTGGCTGCAAAGGATATAATCAATCTGATTTTGGTGTTGACCATCTGGTGATGCCCATGTATAGAGTCTTCTCTTGTGTTGTTGGAAGAGGGTGTTTGTTATGATCAGTGCATTTTCTTGGCAAAACTCTATTAGTCTTTGCCCTGCTTCATTCTGTATTCCAAGGCCAAATTTGCCTGTTACTCCAGGAGTTTCTTGACTTCCTCCTTTTGCATTCCAGTCCCCTATAATGAAAAGGACATCTTTTTTGGGTGTTAGTTCTAAAAGGTCTTGTAGGTCTTCATAGAACCGTTCAACTTCAGCTTCTTCAGCGTTACTGGTTGGGGCACTGACTTGGATTACTGTGATATTGAATGGTTTGCCTTGGAGACAAACAGAGATCATTCTGTCGTTTTTGAGATTGCATCCAAGTACTGCCTTTCAGACTCTTTTGTTGACCACGATGGCCACTCCATTTCTTCTGAGGGATTCCTGCCCACAGTAGTAGATATAACGGTCATCTTACCTTGCAAAAAAAAGACACTATTTTTTAAAGCAAATTTCATATATACATTTTTGTGTTTGTGTGATTTATTTTGTTTTGTATTTTTAATATTCTATTTTTCAGAGTCGACCTCTACTAGAGATTTGTAATCTTTGCTTTTGGTATTTGTTATCAATTTTGCACCTTTAAGAATCTAATCTTCAATACCTATTTTTTGCTTAGGGGTGTGATTACTGGTTTGATTGCTCTGTCCCCCTTTTGACTCTCTCTTTTCTCCCCCAGGTCATCTCTATATCCTTCCTCCCCCCTCTCTTTTCTACCTAACTCTGTGAGCCTCTCTAGGTGTTCTGTGTGTGGAGAACACTTAGGAATTGATTACTGGCTGGACTGGCCTCTCCCCTTTTACTCCCGCTATTCTCCTCCTGGTTACCTTTATCTCCCTCCTCCCTTTTCTTTTGTCCATGTAACTCTGTGAACTTCTCTGAGTGTCCCTCACTGTGAAGAATCTTTTCACCATTAACTGAGATGTTTCATCACCTGTGCTGTATGGATGGAGAAGTTTGAGGCTACTGTAAGAATAAGACTGAAAGCCAAAGGCAGAAGACTTAAAGCCAAAACTTGAGAATACCAGAAAACTCCTGACTCCAGGGAACATTAATCCACAAGAACTCATCCAAAAGCCTCTATACTTACACTAAAACTAAGCTCCACCCAAAAGCCAACAATTTCCAGAGCAACACCATGCTAATTCTTCAGCAATTCAGGAACATAGCCCTGAGCATTAAAATACAGGCTGCCCAAAGTCACATCAAAGCCATAGACACCTCAAAACTCACAACTGGACACTCCATTGCACTCCAGAGAGAAGAGATCCAGCTCCACCCACCAGAACACTGATGCAAGCTTCCCTAACCAGGAGACCTTGACAAGCCACTAGTTCAGCCCCACCCACAGGGAACAACCTCCACAATAAAGAATAAAGAGGAAGCACAAACTTCTAGCATACAGAAACACCACCCCCAAAACAGCAATCTAAACAAAATGAAAAGGCAGAGAAATATTCAGCAGGTAAAGGAACAGGTAAATGCTCACCAAACCAAACAAAAAAGAGGAAATAGGGAGTCTATGTGAAAAAGAATTCAGAATAATGATAGTATGCTGCTGCTGCTGCTGCTAAGTCGATTCAGTTGTGTCCAACTCTCTGCGACCCCATGATGGCAGCCCATCAGGCTCCGCCATCCCTGGGATTCTCCAGGCAAGAACACTGGAGTAGGTTGCCATTTCCTTCTCCAATGCATGAACGTGAAAAGTGAAAGTGAAGTCGCTCAGTCGTGTCTGACTCTTAGCGACCCCATGGACTGGAGCCCACCAGGCTCCTCTTTCCATGGGATTTTCCAGGTAAGAGTACTGGAGTGGGGTGCCATTGCCTTCTCCGAATGATAGTGTAGATGATCCAAAATCTTGAAAACAAAATAGAGTTACAGATAAATAGACTAGAGGAAAGGATTGAGAAGATACCAAATATGTTTACCAAGGACCTATAAGAAATTAAAAAAAAAAAAGAGTCAGTTAATAATGAATAATTCAATAATTGAGATCAAAGTCACTCTGGAGGGAACCAACAGTAGGATAACTGAGGCAGAAGATAGGCTAAGTGAGGTAGAAGATAGAATGGTGGAAATAAATGAAGCAGAAAAAAAGAACAAAAGAATTAAAAGAAATGAGGACAAACTCAGAGACCTCTGGGACAATGTTAAACACCCCAATATCCAAATCATAGGAGTCCCAGAAGAAGACAAAAAGAAAAGCCATGAGAAAATTCTTCAGGAGATAATAGTTGAAAATTTCCCTAAAATGGGGAAGGAAATAGCCACCCAAGCCCAAGAAACCCAGAGAATCCCAAATAGGATAAACCCAAGGCAAAACACCCTAAGACACATATTAATCAAATTAATGAAGATCAAACACAAAAAGTAAATATTAAAAGCAGCAAGGGAAAAACAAAAAACACCCAAGGGGATTCCCATAATGATAACAGCTGACCTTTCAACTGAAACTCTTCAGACCAAAAGGGAATGGCAGGACATACTTAAAGTGGTGAAAGAGAAAAACCTAGAACCCAGATTACTATACCCAGCAAGGATCTTACTCAAAATATGAAAGAGAGATGGCATTGAAACATGTATATTATCATATGTGAAACAGATCACCAGTCCAGGTTTGATGCATGAGACAGGATGCTTGGGGCTGGTTCACTGGGATGACCTAGAGGGATGGGATGGGGAGGGAGGTAGGAGGGGGCTTCAGGATGGGGAACACATGTACACCCATGGTGGATTCATGTCAGTGTATGGCAAAACCACTACAATATTGTAAAGTAATTAGCACCCAATTAAAATAAATAAATTTATATTAAAAAATATATATATATAAAAGCTTTACAGACAAGCAAAAGCTGAGAATTCAGCAGCATCAAACAAGCTCTTCAATAAATGCTAAGGGATCATCTCTAGACAGGAGACACAGAAAAGGTATATAAACTTGAACCCAAAACAATGAAGTAAATGACAACGGGATCATACTTATCAATAATTATCTTAAATGTAAGTGGGTTGAATGCTCCAAGCAAAAGACAAAGACCGGCTGAATGGATAGAAAAACAAGACCCCTATATATGCTGTCTACAAGAGACCCACCTCAAAACAAGGGACACATACAGACTGAAAGTGAAGGGCTGTTAAAATATATTTCACACAAATGGAGACGAAAAGAAAGCAGCAGTAGCAATACTCATATCAGATAAAATAGATGTTGAAATAAAGGCCATGAAAAGAGACAAAGAAGGGCACTAAACAATGATCAAAGGATCAATCCAAGAAGATATAACAATTATAAATATATATGCACCCAACATAGGACCACCACAATATGTAAGCAAATGCTAACAAGTATGAAAGGGGAAACTAACAGTAACACAATAATAGTGGGAGACTTTAATACCCCACTCACACCTATGGATAGCTCAACTAAACAGAAAATTAGCAAGGAAACACAAACTTTAAATGATACAATAGACCAGTTCGATCTAATTGATATCTATATGACATTTCAACTCAAAACAATTAATTTCAGCTTTTTCTCAATTGCACACAGAACATTCTGCAGGATAGATCACATCCTGGGCCATAAATCCAGCCTTGATAAATTAAAAAAAAAATTGAAATCATTTCAAACATCTTTTCTGATCACAGTGCAGTAAGATTAGATGTCAACTACAGGGGGGAAAAAAAAAAAAAAAAACTATTAAAAAGACAAACATATCGAGGCTAAACAACACGGGGCTGAATAACCAAAAAATCATAGAAGAAATCAAAAAAGAAATCAAAATATGCATAGAAATGAATGAGAATGAAAACACGACAACCCAAAACCTATGGGATTCAGTAAAAGCAGTGCTAAGGGGAAAGTTCATAGCAATACAAGCTTACCTAAAGAAACAAGAGAAAAATCAAATAAATAACCTAACTTTACACCTAAAGCAACTAGAAAAAGAAGAAATGAAGAACCCCAGGGTTAGTAGGAAGAAAGAAATCATAAAAACTAGAGCAGAAATAAATGAAAATGAAACAAAGGAGACTATAGCAAAAATCAACAAAACTAAAAGCTGGTTTTTTGAGAAGATGAATAAAACTGACAAACCATTGGCCAGACTCATCAAGAAAAAAAGGGAGGAAAACCAAATCAATAAAATTAGAAATGAAAATGGAGAAATCACAAAAGACAACACAGAAATACAAAAGATATAAGAGACTACTATTAGCAACTATATGCCAATAAAATGGACAACTTGCAAGAAATGGACGAATTCTTAGAAAAGTATAACCTTCCAAAGCTGAACCAGGAAGAAATAGAAAAATCGTAACAGACCCATCACAAGCATGGGATTCAAAACTGTAATAAAAAATCTTCCAACAAACAAACGCCCAGGACCAGATGGCTTCATAGGTGAATTCTACCGTAAATTTAGAGAAGAGCTAACACCTATCTTATTCAAACTCTTCCAGAAAATTGCAGAGGCAAGTAAACTGCCAAACTCATTCCATGAGGCCACCATCACCCTAATACCAAAACCAGACAAAGATGCCACAAAAAAAGAAAACTACAGGCCAATATCACTGATGTACATAGATGCAAATATCCTCAATAAAATTCTAGCAAACAGAATCCAACAACATATTTAAAAGATCATACATCATGACCAAGTGGGCTTTATCCCAGGGATGCAAGGATTCTTGACAATATTCACAAATCAATCAATGTGATATACCACATTAACAAATTGAAAGATAAAAACCATATGATTATCTCAATAGATGCAGAGAAAGCCTTTGACAAAATTCAACATCCATTTATGATAAAAACTCTCCAGAAAGCAGGCATAGAAGGAACATACTCAACATAATAAAAGCCATATATGATAAACCCACAACAAACATTATTCTCAATGGTGAAAATTGAAAGCATCTCCCCTAAAGTCAGGAACAAGATAAGGATGCCCACTCTCACCACTACTATTTAACATGGTTTTTGAAGTTTTAGCCACAGAAATCAGAGAAGAAAAAGGAATAAAAGGAATCCAGATAGGAAAAGAAGAAGTAACCCTCTCACTGTTTGAGGATCACATGATCCTCTACATAGAAAACCCTAAAGACACCAAATTACTAAAGTTAATCAATGAATACAGTAAACTTGCAGGATATAGAATTAATACACAGAAATCCCTTGCATTTGTATAAACTAATAATGAGAAAACAGAAAGATAAATTAAGGAAATAATTCCATTCACCATTGCAACAAAAAAAATAAAATACTTAGGAATAAATTTACCTAAAGAAACAAAACACCTATATATCAGATCAGATCAGATCAGATCAGTCGTTCAGTCGTATCCGACTCTTTGCAACCCCATGAATTGCAGCACGCCAGGCCTCCCTGTCCATCACCAACCGGAGTTCACTCAGACTCACATCCATCGAGTCAGTGATGCCATCCAGCCATCTCATCCTTTGTTGTCCCCTTCTCCTCTTGCCCCCAATCCCTCCCAGCATCAGAGTCTTTTCCAATGAGTCAACTCTTCGCATGAGGTGGCTAAAGTACTGGAGTTTCAGCTTTGGCATCATTCCTTCCAAAGAAATCCCAGGGCTGATCTCCTTCACAATGGACTGGCTGGATCTCCTTGCAGTCCAAGGGACTCTCAAGAGTCTTCTCCAACACCACAGTTCAAAAGCATCAATTCTTCAGCACTCAGCCTTCTGCACAGTCCAACTCTTACATCCATACATGACCACAGGAAAAATCACAGCCTTGACTAGACGGACCTTTGTTGGCAAAGTAATGTCTCTGCTTTTGAATATGCTCTCTAGGTTGGTCATAACTTTCCTTCCAAGGAGTAAGCGTCTTTTAATTTCATGGCTGCAGTCACCATCTATAGTGATTTTGGAGCCGAGAAAAATAAAGTCTGACACTGTTTCCACTGTTTCCCCATCTATTTCCCAGGAAGTGATGGGACCAGATGCCATGATCTTTGTTTTCTCAATGTTGAGCTTTAAGACAACTTTTTCACTCTCCACTTTCACTTTCATCAAGAAGCTTTTGAGTTCCTCTTCACTTTCTGCCATAATGGTGGTGTCATCTGCATACCTGAGGTTATTGATATTTCTCCTGGCAATCTTGATTTCAGCTTGTGTTTCTTCCAGCCCAGCGTTTCTCATGATGTACTCTGCATGTAAGTTACATAAACAGGGTGACAATATACAGCCTTGACAAACTCCTTTTCCTATTTGGAACCAGTCTGTTGTTCCATGTCCAGTTCTAACTGTTCCTCCCTGCCCTGCATACAGATTTCTCAAGAGGCAGGTCAGGTGGTCTGGTATTCCCATCTCTTTCAGAATTTTCCACAGTTTATTGTGATCTACACAGTCAAAGGCTTTGGCTTAGTCAATAAAGCAGAAATAGATGTTTTTCTGGAACTCTCTTGCCTTTTCCATGATCCAGCAAATGTGGGCAATTTGATCTCTGGCTCCTCTGCCTTTTCTAAAACCAGCTTGAACATCAGGAAGTTCACGGTTCACATATTGCTGAAACCTGGCTTGGAGAATTTTGAGCATTACTTTACTAGTGTGTGAAATGAGTGCAATTGTGCACTCATAGTTTGAGCATTCTTTGGCATTGCCTTTCTTTGGGATTGGAATGAAAACTGACCTTTTCCAGTCCTGTGGCCACTGCTGAGTTTTCCAAATTTGCTGGCATATATAGTGCAGCACTTTCACAGCATCATCTTTCAGGATTTGGAATAGCTCAACTGGAATTCCATCACCTCCACTAGCTTTGTTCGTAGTGATGCTTTCTAAGGCCCACTTGACTTCACATTCCACGATGTCTGGCTCTAGGTGAATGATCACACCATCGTGATTATCTGGGTCGTGAAGATCTTTTTTCTGCAGTTCTTCTGTGTATTCTTGCCATCTCTCAATATCTTCTGCTTCTGTTAGGTCCATACCATTTCTGTTCTTTATTGAGCCCATCTTTGCATGAAATGTTCCTTTGGTATCTCTGATTTTCTTGAAGAGATCCCTAGTCTTTCCCATTCTGTTGTTTTACTCTATTTTTTGCATTGATCGCTGAAGAAGGCTTTCTTATCTCTTCTTGCTATTCTTTGGAACTCTGCATTCAGATGTTTGTATCTTTCCTTTTCTCCTTTGCTTTTCACTTCTCTTCTTTTCACAGCTATTTGTAAGACTTCCCCAGACAACCATTTTGCTTTTTGGCATTTCTTTTCCATGGGGATGGTCTCGATATATAGAAAACTATAAAACACTGATGAAAGAAATCAAAGATGACACAAATAGATGGAGAAATACACCATGTTCATGGATCAGAAGAATCAATATAGTGAAAATGAGTATACTACCCAAAGCAATCTATAGATTCAATGCAATTCCTATCAAGCTACCAATGGTATTTTTCAGAGAACTAGAACAAATAATTTCATAATTTGTATGGAAGTACAAAAAGCCTCAAATAGCCAAAGCAATCCTTGAAAGAAGAATGAAGAAAGAAGAAAGAATAATGGAACTTCCGGAATCAACTTGTCTGACTTCAGACTATACATCAAACCTACAGTAATCAAGACAGTATGGTACTAGCACAGACAGAAATATAAATCAATGGAAGAAAATAGAAAGCCCAGAGATAAATCCATGCAACTATGGACACCTTATCTTTGACAAAGGAGGCAAGAATATACAATGGAGAAAAGACAATCTCTTTAACAAGTGGTGCTGGGAAACTGGTCAACCATTTGTAAAAGAATGAAACTAGAACACTATCTAACACCAAACACAAAAATAAACTCAAAATGGATTAAAGATCTAAATGTAAGACCAGAAACTATAAAACTCCTAGAGGAGAACATAGGCAAAACACTCTCAGACATAAATCACAGCAGGATCCTCTATGGCCCACCTCTCAGAGTAATGGAAATAAAAGCAAAAATAAACAAATGGGACCTAATTAAACTTAAAAGCTTTTTCACAACGAAGAACACTATAAGCAAGGTGAAAATACAGCCTCCAGAATGGGAGAAAATAATAGCTTGAAGCAACTGACAAAGAATTAATCTCAAAAATATACAAGCAGCTCCTGTGGCTCAATTCCAGAAAAATAAACAACCCAATCAAAAAATGTGCCAAAGAACTAAGCAGACATTTCTCCAAAGACATACAGATGGCTAACAAACACGCAAAAAGATGCTCAACATCACTCATCATCAGAGAAATGCAAATCAAAATCACAATGAGGTACCATCTTATGCCAGTCAGATATCAAAAAGTCTACAAACAATAAATGCTGGACAGGGTGTGGAGAAAAGGGAACCCTCTTACACTGTTGGTGTGAATGCAAACTAGTAAGGCCACTATGGAGAACATTGTGGAGATTCCTTAACAAACTGGAAACAGAACTGCCATCAGATCAGATCAGATCAGATCAGTCACTCAGTCCTGTCCGACTCTTTGTGACCCCATGAATCGCAGCACGCCAGGCCTCCCTGTCCATCACCAACTCCTGGAGTTCACTCAGACTCACGTCCATTGAGTCAGTGATGCCATCCAGCCATCTCATCCTCTGTCGTCTCCTTCTCCTCCTGCCCCCAATCCCTCCCAGCATCAGAGTCTTTTCCAATGAGTCAACTCTTCGCATGAGGTGGCCAAAGTACTGGAGTTTCAGCTTTAGCATCATTCCTTCCAAAGAATTCCCAGGGCTGATCTCCTTCAGAATGCACTGGTTGGATCTCCTTGCAGTCCAAGGGACTCTCAAGAGTCTTCTCCAACACCACAGTTCAAAAGCATCAATTCTTTGGCGCTCAGCCTTCTTCACAGTCCAACTCTTACATCCATACATGACCACAGGAAAAACCATAGCCTTGACTAGTCGAACCTGTTGGCAAAGTATGACCCAGCAATCCCATTGCTGGGCATACACACTGAGGATACCAGAACTGAAAGAGACACATGTACCACAATGTTCATCACAGCACTGTTTACAATAGCTAGCACATGAAAGTAACCTAGATGTTGCTATAGATTTGTGCTATAGATGACCATCGGCAGATGAATTGATAAGAAAGCTGTGGTACATATACAAAATGGAATATTATTCATCTATTACAAAGTGTGTATTTGAATCAGTTCTAATGAGGTGGATGAAACTGGAGCCTATTATACAGAGTGAAGTAAGTCAGAAAGAAAAACACCAATACAGTATATTAACGCTGTATGGAATTTAGCAGAGAAGGCAATGGCACCCCACTCCAGTATTCTTGCCTGGAAGATCCCTGGACAGAGGAGCCTGGTGGGCTGCAGTCCATGGGGTCGCTAAGAGTCGGACACGACTGAGTGACTTCACTTTCACTTTTCTCTTTCATGCGTTGGAGAAGGAAATGGCAACTCACTCCAGTATTCTTGCCTGGAGAATCCCAGGGACAGGGGAGCCTGGTGGGCTGCCGTCTATGGGGTCGCACAGAGTTGGACACAACTGAAGCAACTTAGCATTGGCATTAGCATGGAATTTAGAAAGATGGTAACGATGACCCTATATGTGAGACAGCAAAAGAGACACAGATGTAAAGAACAGACTTTTGGACTCTGTGGAAGAAGGCAAGGGTGGGATGATTTGAGAGATATTGAAACATGCATATTACCATATATGAAATATATCACCATTCCAGGTTCAATGCATAAGACAGGCCACTCAAGGAAGGTGTACTGGGATGACCCTGAGGGATGAGATGGGGAGGGAGGTGGACGGGGGTTTCAGGATGGGGGACATATGTACACCCATGGCTGATTTATGTAAATGTATGGTGAAAACCACTACTATATTGTAAAGTAATTAGCCTCCAATTAAAACAAATAAATTTACAGAAAAAAAGAATAAAATCAATTTAAGAATTTAAGTATATTTCCAAATGGATTTTTGAATATTTTTTAATGATAAAAACTTGAGATCACCTATTCATAGTTTTTATATCAGGAAATTAGAAAGTTAAAAAAAAAACAGAAAAGAAAAAGAAAACAGCTAAAACACACTATAATTTAAGAAAACTGCTATTAATGTTTTCATACTAAATGCACATTACTAAATATGTTTTGCTTATGTTTATGATAGGGAAAACACAAAGTTCATTCTGAATAGAATATCTCAAAGTATCATATTTTCCATTATTGATATGCTTCATCTCTTGTTTCCAAAATATGAAACTTTAGCTTAAAATTTTAAACATAATCTAATATAGGATAATTGATAATAAAATTATAATAAAGGCAATCTAAAAGTAGCTGTAGTTATAAATATCATCAGCTCCCTAATATAAAGATACTGCCTTTGCAAATCTTGTCCTTGACAGAAAGAAGAGCAAAGTAAGCTTATTGTTTCCATTGCCTAAGGAATATGTTAGAATATAGTTATTATTTTTCTGTATAAGTCAATAGATATTAAGATCCCTCTTGTGCCCTTATTATAAAACGTATTGTAAAAGTTGTACACTGGTTTGCTAAGCAAAGTTATGCTTTTAAATTCAATCACCAATTAATAATCTATGCAAATCTAGGATGAAAATCTAACACATTTTTGGTTTATAATTTTAGGAAAATCAAAACACTCAAGTGTATATAATTTGTACTCAACATCAATCCTAAGTGGTAAGTGACTCAACATTATGTCAAAGGATTTTAACAAATTGGATACTATGTTACACACAGCTAAAACTCTAAAATGGTAAGGACCTAACAGAAGCAAAAGAGATTAAGAAGAGGTGGCAAGAATACACAGAACTAATACATACAAAAAAAGTTTCAATTACCTGGGTAACCACCTGGGTAACTCACCTAGAGTCAGACATTCCAGAGTGTGAAATCAAGTTGGCCTTAGGAAGCAATACTACAAAAAAGCTAGTGGAGCTGATGAAATTCCAGCCGCTGCTACTGCTACTGCTAAGTCACTTCAGTCGTGTCCGACTCTGTGCGACCCCATAGACGGCAGCCCACCAGGCTCCCCCGTCCCTGGGATTCTCCAGGCAAGAACACTGGAGTGGGTTGCCATTTCCTTCTCCAATGCATGAAAGTGAAAAGTGAAAGGGAAGTCGCTCAGTCGTATCCGACTCTTAGCGACCCCATGGACTGCAGCCTACCAGGCTCCTCCATCCATGGGATTTTCCAGGCAAGAGTACTGGAGTGGGGTGCCATTGCCTTCTCCAGAAATTCCAGCTAAGCTATTTCAAATCCTTAAGGATGATGCTGTTAAAGGGCTGGACTCAATATGTCAGGAAATTTGGAAAATTCAACGGTGGCCACAGGACTGGAAGTCAGCTTTCATTCCAATCCCAAAGAAGGGCAATGACAAAGAATGTTCAAACTACCACACAATTGCACTCATTCCACATGCTATAGCAAGATTATGCTCAAAATCTTTCAAGCTAAGCTTCAACAGTGCATGAACCAAGAACTTCCAGATGTACAAGTTGGATTTAGAAAAGGCAGAGGAACTAGAGATCAAATTGCCAACATCTGTCAGATCAGAAAAAGCAAGAGGATTCCAGGAAGACATTTACTTCTGCTCTATTGACTACTTTAAAGCCTTTGACTTTGTGGGTCACAACAAACTATCAAAAATTCTTAGAGAATACCAGACCACCTTGCCTGAATCCTGAGAATCCTGTATGCAAATCAAGAAGCAACAGCTAGAACCGGACATGAAACAATGGACTGGGTTCAAAATTGGGAAAGGAGTATTGTCGAGGCTGTATATTATCACCCTGTTTATTTTTTTATGTTGGTGCAAACATAATTGTGGTTTTTGCATTGTTTAAATTTGCAATTTGACATTGGAATACATTCTTAATAATTGTGGTTATGTTATACATCATTTTAACGCACATTTCTTGCTTTTTGTTTTCTTTGCTAATGATATTACTTGCTGTTTAGCTTATATTTATTTTAGACTATGGAAATTATGTTAGACAAAAAGCAAGTCCAAGTGATTTTCTTATTCAAGTTCAAAATGGGTTGTAAAGCACTGGAAAGAACTCACAAATCCAGAACACCTTTGGTCCAGAAACTGCTAACCAATGTACAGTGTTGTGGTGGTTCAAGAAGTTTTGCAAAGGAGACGAGAACCTTGAAGATGAAGAGTATAGTGGCCAGCCATCAGAAGTTGACAGTGATCAACTGAGAGGATCACTGAAGCTGATCCTCTTAGAACTACATGTGAAGTTGCTGAAGAATTCAACGTAGACCATGGTTTGGAATTTGAAGCAAATTGGAAAAGTGAAAAAGCTCAATAAGTGGATGGCTCATAAACTGATCAAAAAAAAATTGTTTTGAAATGTCATCTTCTCTTATTATACACAAATACAATGAACCATTTCTTGATTGGATGGTGACATGCGGTGAAAAGTGGATTTTATAAAACAATTGGTGACAACCTGCTCAGTGGTTGGACCAAGAGATTCCAAAGCACTTCCCAAAGCCAGGTTTATACCAAAACAGGTCATGGTCAGTTTGGTGGTCTGTTGCCTGTCTGATCCACTATATCTTTCTGCATCTCAGCAAAACCATTACATCTGAGAAGTATGCTCAGCAAACTGATGAGATGCACCAAACACTGCAATGCCTGCAGCCAGCATTGGTCAACAGAAAGGGTCCAATTCTTCTCCAGGGCAATGTCTAACTGCACGTCTGTCACACAACCAATGCTTCAGAAGTTGAACAAACTGGGCCACACAGTTTCGCTTCATCTGCCAGGTTCTCCTGACCACTCACTAACCAAATACTACTACTTCAAGCTTCTAGACAGCTTTTTGTAGGGAAAATGCTTCCACAACCTGCAAGGGGCAGAAAATGCTTTCCAGGAGTTCAGTGAATCCTGAGGCATAAACTTTTATGTTACAGGAATAAGGAAACTTATTATGCATTACTATCAAACTGTGTTGATAGTAATGTTCCTATTTTGATTAATAAAGATGTGTTTGATCCTACTTACAATGATTTAAAACTCACAGTCCAAAACTACAATTACTTTTGCATCAACATAATAACTAATATGTAGAGTATATCATGCAAAATGCTGGGCTGCATGAATCACAAGCTGGAATCAAGATTGCTGGGGAAAATATCAATAACATCAGATATGCAGATGATACCACTCTAATGGCAGAAAGTGAAGAGAAACTAAAGAGCCTCTTGATGAGGGTGACAGAGAAGAGTGGGAAAACTGGCTTAAAACTCAACATTCAAAAAACTAAGATCATGGCATCCAGTCCCATCACTTCCTGGCAAACAGAAAAAGTGTAAAGAATGACACATTTTAGTTTCTTGGGCTCCGAAACTGATGTGGATGGTGACAGCAGCCATGAAATTAAAATATGCTTGCTCCTTGGAATGAAAGCTATGACAAACCTAGGCAGTGTATGACAAACCAGAGACATCACTTGGCTGACAAGGGTCCATATAGTCAAAGCTATGGTTTATCCTATAGTCATATATGGATATGACAGTTGGACTGTAAAGAAGGCAGAGCACCACAGAATTGATGCTTTTGAATTGTGGTCCTGGAGAAGACTCTTGAGAGTCCCCTGGACTGAAGAGAGAGTAAATGAGTCAATCCTAAAGGAAATCAACCCTGAGTATTCATTGGAAGGACTGGTGCTGAAGTTGAAGCTTCTATGCTTTGGCCACTTGATGTGAAGAGCTAACTCATTGGTAAAGACTCTGATGCTGGGAAAGATTGAAGGCAAAAGTAGAAGAGGGAGGCAAAGGATGAGATGGCAAAGGATGATATGAGCTCGACTCAATAGACATGAATTTGAGCAAATTCTGGGAGGTAGTGAAAGATAAGGAAGCCTGTTTTACTCCAGTTCATGTGGTCACAAAGAGTCAGACATGATTTAGTGACTGAACAACAGTAATAACTAATTCAAAGAAACTTCGTGTTTTATATATATATAAAATATGTATATAAATATACACATATGTATGTATACAAATATGTATACATGTATAAATATGTATATTTGTATATATATAAAATATGTGTGTATATATATATACAATATATATATATATATTCCCCTTCCCTCCACTGGCAGAAATCTTTTTCAGATTATGTCATTCTTATATAGCTTCTTGGTCAAAAGATGGAGACCTACAATGATAGCATCTTCTGACATATTTAAAGGAACCTATCACCATCCCTTTGTCTAAGAAATATTCATTCAGATTTTATGATTTTGTTGCTTCTATGGTCAAAGCAGTTCATAATGGTAGTGAGAGATTATCTTCAGTTCATGCATGTTTTTCCAGGGTTTATGAAGTATTGTAAATAAACTTCTTTTTTTCATTTAGTGTTTTAGGAGCTAAATATACAAGGGAGAAATCTACATGTAACCAGTACACAACAAAGCAACATGGCTCATGATTTGATAGAAGAGTGACTGAGAAATCACAAGTGGGGCATGGATGTGCCAGTGGAGGTGTACTAGAAATGCAGGTAATGATGGGCCTTGATTCAGCAAGTCATGTTATCATAAAGCTGACTAGTTACAGCTGGATGGCAAAGTTCTCTCTCATTTTTTTTTTTTTAATCTTCTCACACTCACATCCTTTGCACTGCTCTGCGGATCCAGGGTTCTTTCATCTAAATGAGCTGTACCATCTGAATGGGTGAGTTCAAGTATATATATCCCGAAATATTCATTTAGAGAAATGGAAAAAACAAGGCCTCCTGGTGATGTCAGGTTAAAAATATTCCTATGTAAACAATTCTCTAGTTATCAAAGTTGAGTTTTTGTTTATTTTCCTCACCTATTCCTCTTACTGGTCCCTGTAAACATTTATTTGGCTTTCCATATATATTACCATTTCAAATTAAAATCTATACTACTAATGAAAATCCCATAATCTGCATTTCATTGCTTTGGTAAACATTTTGCAATGTTTCACGTAAGTCGTAACTTCTTAAGTGGCTTCTGTCTGTTTATTTTTGTCTATTTATCTGTTTTGTGTGTTTGTCTATTTATTTCTGTATATAACATCACCTGTATAGGTCAGATGATAAAGAATATGCCTGCAGTGCAGGAGACCCAAGTTCAATCCCTGGTCAGTAAGATTCCCTGGAGAACAGAATGCAACCCACTCCAGTATTCTTGCCTGGAGAATCCCATGGATGGGGAGCTTGACGGTCTAGAGCCCATGGGGTTGCAAAGAGTCAGACAGGACTGAGCGACTAATACTTCTACTTATATAGGTATAGGAGAGAGGCATGCTATATAACATAGCAGAAATTTAAATGGTGGTGGTAGTAAGAGCATCTAACATAATTTAAAGGTTTATTTTGTGCCAGACTCTGTGGTAAGCACTTAGAAAGTGTTTTTACTGTCACAATAACCTTTAAAGGTAAGAGCCTTTTTTTTTTTTTTTTTAACAAAAGAGGAAATGACAGTAGAGAGGGGCTGAGTACAGTTTCCAAGATGCTAAATTTGAAAGTATGCAGCCATCTGGGGTCTGTGGGATTCTAAAGCCTTATATTCTGATCTTCCTGTAGTATATCTCTTATTCAGTATTTTCCTCTTCAGTAAAATGAATGAAAAAAAATAAAAAAGAGAAGTGTCAACAAAATATGTCTCTCTGACAACACACCTAGCTAGGCTGCCTGCTCAGGTTCATTTTGGTTGCCTGTGACGACCCAGATGAAGATGTTTCCCTACCATATTCTCATTCTCAGAAAAGGAAAAGCTGCCCATCTCCCAGTCATCAGCTCTGGCTACTGTCCCTTTCTTCCCTTTTCTGGTTCACCAATCCTTCTTACCTTCTTGTTATTCACATCAATGTCCCAGCCTCATGTTGAGTTTTTACCATACAGGTAAATTTGATACTCTGATCACCAGTCTCACACTGTCCAGCAAGAGATCCTGCAGTACTTCTCAAAGAGGTGCACTAAACTGACCAGGGAAGTCCCTCTTTGTTTCCTCAGAACAATGTGAATAATATGCAGAGCTGATGGCTGAGTTCAGAGAACATAAACATTGCACTAGTTTCCATTCCCTTCAGTCAGCCAGTCAGTCAATTCAGTTGCTGAGTCATGTCCAACTCTTTGTGACCCCATGGACTGCATTTCCTCCTTTTCATTAGAATATATATATATATATATATATACCTGAAATCCTTATTCTGAAACATTTAAAATATACCTACATCCACTGAACAAATCCAACTTGGCTTGATTATAAGAATAAATGAAAGATATGCCACATGTCTTATAATAACAAGAAAATCTCTCTCTGTGTCAAATAGCTCCTTGAATCTGTGCAGCAAATGACCTCTTTAAGTAAAGTTTCAGATTTCCCAAAGCGAAGCGGTCCCAGGGGAGAGCAGTCATCAAATTCCCTCAGGTGACATCTTCGTAGATCTGCCAATGTGTGAGGGCGACAAGCGATTTAATTACTGAATAGGCTCTCTTTCCCTAAGGTCCCTTTGTGAAATTGTATGAAACAATTCCCTTCAAATTTATTCCTGAAATGTGTCATCACTGTGCATCTTTTCATTATTTTCACATAAGCTGAGAGATGGATTCTTTTCCAAATGTATTTATTTGGTGAGATCCTGGAAGCTTTTTCTTTCTTACTTTCTTTTTTTTTTTTTTTAAATCAACTTTGATGCTAGTTTCCTTTGAAAAGGAATGCACAAATCATTTTCAGAACCAAACTAACCTGCTTGTATCTGTTTTTCTTCAGCAAATTTTTTTTTAGCTCTAGGTGAATCTTGTCTCTCTTTTCCTTTCTGTTGTTTTTTTCTCTTTCTTTCTATCCCTGTCTCCCTCTCTTCCTATGTCCCTACCTCTCTCTTTTTGTCTCTATTCAACATATTTACTATGTGAATACTTTGTTCCAAACTATGGAGAGTATATTAGATATACTAATAATATTTGATGTAAAAAATAAGATTCTAAGCATTGAGTGTATATTTAATTTATATAACAATGATATGAAGTCAGTACTATTATTAGTCCCACTTAAAAATGAAACAGAGTTTGAATCAATTGTCTAAGGGCATCTCAGGTGGCGCCTAGTGGTAAAGAAATCAGTTCAGGAGATATAAGAGACGTGGGTTTGATACTTGGCTCAGGAAGATATGGAGGAGGACATGGCAACCCACTTCAGTATTCTTGTCTTGAAAAATCCCATGGACAGAGGAGTCTGGCAGGCTACACAGTCCATAGGGTCACAAAAGAGTCACACACAACCGAAGCAACTAAGCACAATAAATTGTCTGAATTCACTTGGCTGAAAAGAGACAGTAAAGGCGGCATGAACCCAGGATGTTTCCCTACAGAGACTGTCCCCGTAAACATGACACTCTTTAGGTAGTATTATCAACACCCAGGGGGAAGAAAGAAAACTGACATGAGTTACTTCAAAGGTTTTCTCAAATTATTCTCATGATTAGAATTACCAGTTAAAATACAGGACATCATTACATTTGAATGTCAGATAAAGGATATATTTCTAGAGTGTAAGTAAAATATATCCCAAATACAACATGAGACACACACTAAAATTATTTCAAATATTTATCTGAAATTTGAATTTAGCTGTGATCTTTTTGTTTGTTTTGGGCTAAATCTGATAACATAGTGCTTGTGAGAGGCAATTATTATTTTTATAGTACATCTCTTTTTATATATTTTAACTTACATTACATATATTACTTATAAAAAGTGAAACTCAGAGTTTCCATAGCCATATGCTTAGCAAATGGCAGAGTAAAAACCTTATCTCTGACTTCAACACATTATGTCCTTGCAATAAATTCAGCTTTATGGAGACACAATTTAATGGTTCAACCCACAGATACACAGCAGCATTTAATTGACTAAACTGATGACATTACATTGCTAAATTGGTTATGACCATTTCCGTCTTCCAAAACATCTCCAAAGTGTGCGATTAAAAGACCCCAGCGATCCCCACTTCCAGGAATTCAGAGATATATTCTCATAAGTGAACAATAGAGAATAATTTATAGGTACTGAAGTTTATTATTCAAAATGCTAAAAAGTCAACCAGCATATACTTCATAGGGGGTGGGATGCTTATGGTTATGAAGTAAATAACCACATGGAGGTCTTTCCCTCTTTTGCAATAACTTAAAATGAAGTTCAATGAGAGGAACCTTGTTCTATGTTGTAGTCCATATTATGAGTGTTTTGTGGTTCATTTATTGATAATCTCCTAAATTATTTAAACAGCTGCATGTTTGCCAAGAAAACCCTGGAAGCCCTTTCCCTTAAACTCTTCAAAACAATGCATGGAGATGAATTTCATCTTCAGAAACCCACACTTGAACAAAATCAAGCCCGATATTTCTTCAACATAAGCTCTTTGGGAGAAGATTGACTCATAATAAGGTCTTTGCTGCTGCTGCTGCTAAGTCGCTTCAGTTATGTCCAATTCTATGCAACCCCATAGACGGCAGCCCACCAGGCTCCCCTGTCCCCGGGATTCTCCAGGTAAGAACATTGGAGTGGGTTGCCATTTCCTTCTCCAATGCATGAAAGTGAAAAGTGAAAGTGAAGTCGCTCAGTTGTTTTGGACTCTTAGCGACCCCATGGACTGCAGCCCACCAGGCTCCTCCATTCACGGGATTTTCCAGGCAAGAGTACTGGGGTGGGTTCCCATTGCCTTTTCTGAATAAGGTCTTTAGGTAACCCTTATAAGGGTAAAGTTCTGGGTTTATCCTTTACCAGCTGTTATGATTATTTTTACCAATACCCCTACTATTTATGAATGAGTGAATGCATAAACAAATAAAATAATTATTAGTCAGTGAATAAACAACAGAATTATATACATATATACACACAAAAGGACATCTTTTTTGGGTGTTAGTCCTAAAAGGTCTTGTAGGTCTTCATAGAACCATTCAACTTCAGCTTCTTCAGTGTTACTGGTTGGGGCATAGACTTGGATTACTGTGATATTGAATGGTTTGCCTTGGAAACGAACAGAGATCATTCTGTCATTTTTGAGATTGCATCCAAGTACTGCATTTCAGACTCTTTTGTTGACCATGATGGCCACTCCATTTCTTCTGAGGGATTCCTGCCTGCAGTAGTAGATATAATGGTCATCTGAGTTAAATTCACCCATTCCAGTCCATTTCAGTTCGCTGATTCCTAGAATGTCGACATTCACTCTTGCCATCTCTTGTTTGACCACTTCCAATTTGCCTTGATTCATGGACCTGACATTCCGGGTTCCTATGCAGTATTGCTCTTTACAGCATCGGACCTTGCTTCTATCACCAGTCACATCCACAGCTGGATATTGTTTTTGCTTTGGCTCCATCCCTTCATTCTTTCTGGAGTTATTTCTCCACTGATCTCCAGTAGCATATTGGGCACCTACTGACCTGGGAAGTTTCTCTTTCAGTATCCTATCATTTTGCCTTTTCATACTGTTCATGGGGTTCTCAAGGCAAGAATACTGAAGTGCTTTGCCATTCCCTTCTCCAGTGGACCACATTCTGTCAAATCTCTCCACCATGACCCGCCCATCTTGGGTTGCCCCACGGGCATGGCTTAGTTTCATTGAGTTAGACAAGGCTGTGGTTCTAGTGTGATTAGATTGACTAGTTTTCTGTGAGTATGGTTTCAGTGTGTTTGCCCTCTGATGCCGTCTTGCAACGCCTACCATCCTCTCTTACCTTGGGCGTGGGGTATCTCTTCACGGCTGCTCTAGCAAAGCGCAGCCATTGCTCCTTACCTTGGATGAGGGGTATCTCCTCACTGCCGCCCTTACTGACCTTCTCCTCTAGGCCCTCCTGCGCCCACGCAGCCACGGCTCCAGGTAACTCCTCTCGTCACTGCCCCTGGCCTCGGGCATGGGTTGCTCCTCCCAGCCACAGCCCCTGGCCTTGGGCGTGGGGGCGTGTGGTAGCTCCTCCTGGCCGTCGCCCCTGGTCTCGGGCTTAGGTGCGTGGGGTAGAATACACAGAAGAACTGTACAAAAAAGATCTTCATGGCCAAGATAATCATGAGGGAGTGATCACTCACCTAGAGCCAGACATCCTGGAATGTGAAGTCAAGTGGGCCTTAGAAAGCATCACTACGAACAAAGCTAGTGGAGATGATGGAATTCCAGTGGAGCTATTCCAAATCCTGAAAGATGATGCTATGAAAGTGCTGCACTCTATATGCCAGCAAATTTGGAGAACTCAGCAGTGGCCACAGGACTGGAAAAGGTCAGTTTTCATTCCAATCCCAAAGAAAGGCAATGCCAAAGAATGCTCAAACTATCGCACAGTTGCACTCATTTCACACACTAGTAAAGTAATGCTCAAAATTCTCCAAGCCAGGTTTCAGCAATATGAGAACCGTGAACTTCCTGATGTTCAAGCTGGTTTTTGAGAATGCAGAGGAATCAGAGATCAAATTGCCCACATTTGCTGGATTATGGAAAAAGCAAGAGAGTTCCAGAAAAGCATCTATTTCTGTTTTATTGACTATGCCAAAGCCTTTGACTGTGTGGATCACAATAAACTGTGGAAAGTTCTGAAAGAGATGGGAATTCCAGACCACCTGATCTGCCTCTTGAGAAATCTGTATGCAGGTCAGGAAGCAACAGTTAGAACTGGACATGGAACAACAGACTGGTTCCAAATAGGAAAAGGAGTACATCAAGGCTGTATATTGTCACCCTGTTTATGTAACTTACATGCAGAGTACATCATGAGAAACGCTGGGCTAGAAGAAACACAAGCTGGAACCAAGATTGCCAGGAGAAATATCAATAACCTCAGATATGCAGATGACACCACCCTTATGGCAGAAAGTGAAGAGGAACTCAAAAGCCACTTGATGAAAGTGAAAGTGGAGAGTGAAAAAGTTGGCTTAAAGCTCAACATTCAGAAAACGAAGATCATGCCATCTGGTCCCATCACTTCCTGGGAAAAAGATGGGGAAACAGTGGAAACAGTGTCAGACTTTATTTTTCTGGGTTCCAAAATCACTGCAGATGGTGACTGCAGCCATGAAATTAAAAGATGCTTACTCCTTGGAAGGAAAGTTATGACCAACCTAGATAGCATATTCAAAAGCAGAGACATTACTTTGCCAACAAAGGTTCGTCTAGTCAAGGCTATGGTTTTTCCTGTGGTCATGTATGGATTTGAGAGTTGGACTATGAAGAAGGCTGAGCGCTGAACAATTGATGCTTTTGAACTGTGGTGTTGGAGAAGACTCTTGAGAGTCCCTTGGACTGCAAGGAGATCCAACCAGTGCATTCTGAAGGAGATCAGCCCTGGGGTTTCTTTGGAAGGAATCATGCTAAACCTGAAACTCCAGTCCTTTGGCCACCTCATGTGAAGAGTTTACTCATTGGACAAGACTCTGATGCTGGGAGGGATTGAGGGCAAGAGGAGAATGGGATGATAGAGGATGAGATGGCTGGATGGCATCACTGACTTGATAGACGTGAGTCTGAGTGAGCTCCGGGAGTGGTGATGGACAGGGAGGCCTGGCGTGCTGTGATTCATGGGGTCGCAAAGAGTCGGACACGAATGAGCGACTGATCTGATCTGATCTGATACACACAAATAATGATAAATGTAAAAATTATATAATAATTTTATATATACATTTGATCATCATATAAATATCATTTAAAACACTTAAATTATATATATAATATAAACACCACTGTATATACATACACATGCATACATACTATTTATTACCATTTAAATTGCCTTTGTATCAAACATTTCTAGACATACAGCATATGATAAAAGTAAGATATCTTATTCCTGCTATGTATTCTCATTTCTCAAAAGTGTCTCTGAAAATCCAGGTTAGGATGAATTTAGGGGAAAAAAAAAAAACTGGTTGAGCAGTATAGAGATTTATTTTCCCCCTTCTTTTAAGGAACTATCAGTAATCAATTCAACCTTCTGAAAATGATCTTCGTCATGATACACTGAACCAAGAGTTTAGCTAGGAGGAGTTCTTACCTATTTCTTGGGGGAGGAATCAGAGGCACAGACTACAGCAAATAAAAGAATATACATTAGAAGTCTTCCCATATCCAGTACTATTGAAAGCAACATTTAAGTTCAGGGTTTTGATGATAGAGGTTATGATGATTGAGTTGTGCTCAAGGAGACTGACTGGATTCTGAATTTGTCAAAGGAACAACTTTCCTAATAATGAGACCTGGGTGCAGTTTATCTCATGTTAGGTCATTGACAAAAGGGCAAAGAATAGATTGTCCACTTTATAAAAATGTGTCAAAAATCAGCTATGTGTTAGACAAGTTACTGAATTTCATTGGGTCAAGGTTGCTACAGGGGCTTCCCGCATAGCTCAGTTGGTAAAGCATCTGCCTGCAGTGCAGGAGACCTGAGATCAATTCCTGGGTCGGAAAGTTCCCCTGGAGAAGGAAATGGCAATCCTCTCCAGTATTCTTGCCTGGAGAATCCCATGGACAGAGGAGCCTAGCAGGCTATAGTCCATGGGATCGCAAGAGTTGGACATGACCTAGTGCTTTCTTTCTAGGTTGCTACTAAATAGCAAGATGGATATGGCAAAGAATTGTTCATTTTACTTCTAGGTGTGACAATCGATACTTAAGTGCTGAGAGATTTTCTGCATTAGGAGAAATTGCAGAGATTTTCTGCATTAGGAGAAAATGTTGGCTCCTTCCAACAAGAAGGTGCACCCCAATATCTGCCCTTAACCAGCATCCTGCAAAATCTTCCTCTGTGCTCCAGTTGTCTGTCTTTCACTTGCCTTTCTCTCTACAACACAAATTCCTTGAGTAGTGATCAGACATTGTTTATCTTTGCCTGAAAAAGTGTCTAATATGTAATGTGTAAGAGCTGTTCAATAAATGTTAAATGAGTACCTTTTTGGAAGAAGAGGGTGAAGCAGCAAATGAGCCTGAGTCCACCTGTATCTTCTTCCCCATGACTGGTACCTGGGATTCTGCCTTGTTCAGTCAGTCAGTCAGTTCAATCGCTCAGGCGTGTCTGACTCTCTGCAACCCCATGAAGAGCAGCATGACAGGCCTCCCTGTCCATCACCAACTCCTGGAGTTTACCCAAACTCATGGCCATTGAGTCAGTGATGTCATCTGACCATCTCATCCTCTATTGTTTCCTTCTCCTCCTGCCCTAAATCTTTCCCATAATTAGGATCTTTTCCAATGAGTCAGCTCTTAGCATCAGCGGCCAAAATATTGGAGTTTCAGCTTCAACATCAGTCCTTCTAACGAACACTCTGGACTGATCTCCTTTAGGATGGACTGGTTGGATCTCCTTGCAGTCCAAGGGACTCTCAAGAGTCTTCTCCAACACCACAGTTCAAAAGCATCAATTCTTCAGCACTCAGCTTTCTTTATAGTCCAACTCTCACATCTATACATGTCTCTTGAAAAAACCATAGCCTTGACTAGACGGACCTTTGTTGACAAAGTAATGTCTCTGCTTTTTTTTTTTTTTAATTTTATTTTATTTTTAAACTTTACATAATTGTATTAGTTTTGCCAAATATCAAAATGACTCCATCACAGGTATACATGTGTTCCCCATCCTGAACCCTCCTCCCTCCTCCCTCCCCATACCATCCCTCTGGGTCGTCCCAGTGCACTAGCCCCAAGCATCCAGTATCATGCATCGAACCTGGACTGGCATCACGTTTCATACATGATATTTTACATGTTTCAATGCCATTCTCCCAAATCTTCCCACCCTCGCCCTCTCCCACAGAGTCCATAAGACTGTTCTATACATCAGTGTCTCTTTTGCTGTCTCGTACACAGGGTTATTGTTACCATCTTTCTAAATTCTATATATATGCGTTAGTATACTGTATTGGTGTTTTTCCTTCTGGCTTACTTCACTCTGTATAATAGGCTCCAGTTTCATCCACCTCATTAGAACTGATTCAAATGTATTCTTTTTAATGGCTGAGTAATACTCCATTGTGTATATGTACCATGGCTTTCTTATCCATTCATCTGCTGATGGACATCTAGGTTGCTTCCATGTCCTGGCTATTATAAACAGTGCTGTGATGAACATTGGGGTACACGTGTCTCTTTCCCTTCTGGTTTCCTCAGTGTGTATGCCCAGCAGTGGGATTGCTGGATCATGCTGTTGACGTTGGTCATAACTTTCCTTCCAAGGAGTAACTGTCTTTTAATTTCATGGCTGCAATCACCATCTGCAGTGATTTTGGAGCCCCCAAAATAAAGTCTGACACTGTTTCCACTGCTTCCCCATCTATTTGCCATGAAGTGATGGGGCCGGATTCCATGATCTTAGTTTTCTGAATGTTGAGCTTTAAGCCAATTTTTTCACTTTTCTCTTTCACTTTCATCAGGAGGCTCTTTCGTTCTTCACTTTCTGCCATAAGGGTGGTGTCATCTGCATATCTGAGGTTATTGATATTTCTCCTGACAATCTTGGTTCCAGCTTGTGTTTCTTCCAGTCCAGCGTTTCTCATGATGTACTTTTCATATAAGTTAAACAAATATTAAACTCTGCATATAAGTTAAACAAGCCTTGACGTACTCCTTTTCCTATTTGGAATCAGTCTGTTGTTACATGTCCACTTATAATTGTTGCTTCCTGACCTGCATACATGTTTCTCAAGAGGCAGGTCAGATGGTCTTTTGAAAAATTTTCCACAGTTTATTGTGATCCACACAGTCAAAGGTTTTGGCATAGTCAATAAAGCAGAAATAGATGTTTTTTCTGGAACTCTCCTGCTTTTTCGATGATCCAGCAGATGTTGGCAATTTGATCTCTGGTTCTTCTGCCTTTTCTAAAACCAGCTTGAACATCTGGAAGCTCATGGTTCACATACTGCTGAAGCCTGGCTTGGAGAATTTTGAGCACCACTTTACTAGCGTGTGAGATGAGTGCAATTATGTGGTAGTTTGAGCATTCTTTGGCATTGCCTTTCTTTGGGATTGGAATGAAAACTGACCTTTTCCAGTCCTGTGGCCACTGCTGAGTTTTCCAAATTTGCTGGCATATTGAGTGCAGTGCTTTCACAGCATCATCTTTCAGGATTTGGAATAGCTCAACTGGAATTCTACCACCTCCACTAACTTTGTTCATAGTGATGCTTCCTAAGGCCCACTTGTCTTCACATTCCAGGATGTCTGGCTCTAGGTGAGTGATCACACCATCGTGATTATCTGGATCGTGAAGAACTTTTTTGTATAGTTCCTCTGTGTATTCTTGCTACCTCTTCTTAATATCTTCTGCTTCTGTTAGGTCCATACGATTTCTATCCTTTATTGTTCTGTCCTGCCTTGTTCAGGAGACACTATTCTACTCATTGATTTCAGTTCTTTCAAAGCTACTAAGCTCTGGCCTTATAATCCTGCTCTTCCTATACCTGATGAAAGGCCTGTTTTTGTGAGGAATGTTCAGCCGTTCAAAATTTCATCCCAAACCAACTACATGCTAGGCATTATTCTCTGTTCTGGGAATGTGTACTTAATAAAATAGATTAGAACAGGTTTCAGCTCTCCCTAATCTTAGTTTCTAGTGAGGGAAAAATAAAACTACCAAATAATTACACATATGAATTATTCTGAAGAAATGAAACTAGATGAGGTAAGAAAAGGGGAGAGAGAAGATCAGAGTTTGTCAGTTCAGTTCAGTCACTCAGTCATGTCTGACTCTTTGTGACCCCATGGACTACAGCACACCAGGCTTCCCTGACCATCACCAACTCCTGGAGACAACTCAAACTCATGTCCATCGCATTGGTGATGCCATCCAGCCATCTCATCCTCTTTTGTCCCCTTCTCCTCATGCTTTCAACCTTTATCAGCATCAGGGCCTTTACCAATGAGTCAGTTCTTTGCATCAGGTGGCCAAAGTACTGGAGTTTCAGCTTCAGCATCAGTCCTTCCAATGAATATTCAGGAGTGATTTGCTTTAGGATGGACTGGTTGGATCTCCTTGAAGTCCAAGGGACTCTCAAGAGTCTTCTCCAGTACCACAGTTCAAAAGCATCAATTCTTCGGTGCTCAGCTTTCTTTATAATCTGACTCCCACATCCATACATGACTATTGAAAATAACCATAGCTTTGACTAGATGGACCTTTGTTAGCAAAATAATGTCTCTGCTTTTTAATATGCTGTCTAGGTTTGTCATAGCTTTTCTTCCAAGGAGCAAGCGTCTTTTAATTTCAAGTGTAGTGGTTATTAATTTCTTGTTAAGGAAATTATTCTAAAATATTTGCTACCATGGTACATAAAGAGAGGATTATTTCTGGTTATATGTCTAAACCCATATGGCTATATGGTCATTGTTGGTAAACCCATCTTAAAGTACTGTTTTAATTCTTCATTTATCTCCAATATACATTATCTCATCTCCCTTCTACCTGATGGCATTTGTTGCTACTATGTTTCCCAGATTCTGTACAGCACTCCTCTTAGGACATGGTTTTTGGTTGTTGTTTATTTTTATTTGTTTATCGGGACATAGTTTTTAAAACGCCTTCGTAATTTTTGTTACAAGACAGTGTCTTTAGCTTCTCCTGCCTTTAACACCATTGATCTCTGAATGGGAAAGATTCCTTTATTCCAGACTTAACTTGCCTGAGTTAGACTTGCCAAATGAGGTGGTAAAGTTGGGGGGATTACATGTTCTCCTGAGAGCATGCATACACTGTTCTCAAACCAGGGGGAAATGCTGAACTGGGAACACTTGTCTAGTTTTCTGGTACAGGGCCACAAATATTAATCCACATGGATTTCTTTCATTCTCTTCTAGCTCATTCTATTTCAACCTTTTTTTTTCCCTCAACAGCTGCAGTTAGTTGCATGACTATGTTTCTTTCATTAAAAGCCTATACTTAACAAAACCTGAGTTTCTTTGTAATTAGCTACACATGTAATTTCTACATGTTGTGTAGAATTTGGAGGAATGCTGTGGTTAAGGAATGCATATTATATATATATATATATATATATATATTTTTTTTTTTTTTGCAAACTGCTTATTTTGCTAATGTCTTTTAAGAACTAAAGAAAGTTTTCTAGCATATTAGGTCAAAAAGGTAAGTTCTTGTTAAGGAAATCAGTGAATGCTGCAAGGAGAGAGGGTACACACTATTCTGCCAATGTCTTTTTTCATTGAGTCTAAAAGAATTTTGGGATTGGTTTTTGTCTTCATTTGCTTGTTCACCCAAGAAAGTGGGCTTCCCTGGTAGCTCAGTTGGTAAAGAATCAGCTTGCAATGCAGGATACTTGGGTTGGATCTCTGGGTTGGGAAGATTCCCTGAAGAAGGAAATGGCTACGCACTCCACTATTCTTGTCTGGGGAAAACCCAGGGACAGAAAAGTCTGGTGGGCTACAGTCCATGGGGTTGCAAGAGATTGACACGACTTAGTGAATAAACCACCACCACCACTTCATGAAAGTAGTCTTTATTTGGCTTGAAGAAGCTGGGAATTGGGTATCTTTTTATTCTTTAAAACTATTTTGACAGTGATCAACAGCCTCTTTGAAGTGGATTGTAGAATTTTTTTCTGATAGTTAACCTGTTGTAAGGGTGGTACACAAGACTGGAACATCCAGAAGAATCTCCATAATATATCCAAGTACATCCTAAAGGTATTTTTTTACTCAAAATAACCAAAGTTTATTCCCTGCTTATGTTTCATATATATTAATATCACAGCTCATTAGAAGATTCTGTTCTGCGTCATCATTCTGGGTGCAGTCTGACAGACAGCTTGTCTCCATGTGGGATAAAGAAGGCTCTGCAGGGTCTTACATGGGTAAGTAAATGTTCAAGAAGTGGCATCTCTTCTTCTGCTCATCCCACCCAACCATTAGAGATAAAGTAAAGGTAATACCACTGGGGCTGGGGAGAGAATCATTTGTGAACTAAACAAACTTCCCATAAAGGCAAAGCAACAGAGTAGTCATGAGATTATACTCTGGGTCTGGGCTGCCTAGCCTTCCTAGGTTCAAATCTGAGCTCCACTGCTTATCATGCGGCTTTAAGCAAGCTATTTAACCTGGCTGGTTCTGGTTTCCTTATCTGTGAAATAGGAGTCATTAAAATAAAATGTACCTCATGATGTTGACATGAAGATCAAATGAGTTAAGGGGAAATACTTAGATCAGTGCCAGGCAAGTGATATTGTTACAGTATCATCCAAACATATAATGGTGTTCTTGGATCAAGTTCTGGACAATAAAGAAGGCAGAGCACTGAAGAACTGATGCTTTAGAACTGTGGTGCTTGAGAAGACTCTCGAGAGTCCCTTGGAAAGCAAGGAGATCAAACCAGTCAATCTTAAAATAAATCAAAGCTTAATATTCTTTGGAAGGACTGATGCTGAAGCTGAAGCTCCAATACTTTGGCTACCTGATGCAAACAGCTGACTTACTGGGAAAGACCCTGATGCTAGGAAAGATTGACAGCAGAAGGAGAAGAGGGAGACAGAGGATGAGATGGTTGGATGGTATCACCGATTCAATGGACATGAACTTGTGCAAACTCTGGGAGATGGTGAGGGATAGGGAAGATGGCGTGCTGAAGTCCATGGGACCACAAAGTGTAGGACATGGTTGTCAACTGAACAGCAACAAGTTATGTTTTTATGGGGTATACAAACTGAAGAAAGAACTAACCAGAGGTAGGCAGAACTGTTGCACTGGCTCAATTTATTCATTATGCATCGCTGGTAAAAACTTATGTCCTCATTCATGATCTAGCTGTTGTCATTAAGGGACACTCTGGCATTTTCTGAGTCTCAGTTATGAAGTGAGGAAGCAGCACAGATTGAGCAAGGACACTACAGACACGCAAACATTTCACTTATCCTGCTCATCTCACCCCCAGTCTCTGCTGCTGCTGCTAAGTCACCTCAGTCGTGTCCGACTCTGTGTGACCCCATAGACAGCAGCCCACCAGGCTCCCCCATCCCTTGGATTCTCCAGGCAAGAACACTGGAGTGGGTTGCCATTTCCTTCTCCACTGCATGAAAGTGAAAAGTGAAAGTGAAGTAGCTCAGTCGTGTCCGACTCCTAGCGACCCCATGGACTGCAGCCTACCAGGCTCCTCTGTCCATGGGATTTTCCAGGCAAGAGTACTGGAGTCAGGTGCCATTGTCTTCTCCGCCCCCAGTCTCTAGCAGACATTATTAATGGCGGAGACTCTCTGGCAGGAACAGACATTCTCTGCAGAGCCAGGACATAGTCTCAGGATGCTTTTCAACTTCCTGTCTGTGAAATCTAGCCTAGGTCAATTCTAAGGTTCCTTCCAGCTTCAAAAGTCTATGAGTCTAAGATTTAAAACTGGCACTTGAAAACACAGATCCAGTTGATCTCACTGGAAAATTATAACACAAGGATTTATATGGTTGCCAGGTCAAATTGACCAATACTCATAAGCTCTAAACCCATCAGGCCTGCATTCAAGGTCATTCTGGATTGAAAGTTGCTTGTTCCTTTGCTCTGTCACATGTAAGTTTTTCTCTAGATTATCCATGAGCAATGAATATTTAAATTCTGTAGTAAGTGTCAATGGAAGCTTTCTGCCTTCTAAGGCAACATGTTAAAGCTTTGGGTAAGTCTATTAAAGCATTCTTCCTTGTATTAGGATCAATGGATTTCTATTGCTCCATAATCTGACTCTCAGACTTATATCAACTATAACTGACTTTACTGAATTTGCACATAGTTGTAGCCAGCTATTTTTTTCCAGCCTGGCTTTTCATCATTGATTAACCCTCCACAGGTCTTTAAATATTCTGCCTATGGGTAGGAGTGCTTTAATCCTTTCCTTCCCTGTTGCCCTACTATGGGTACCATCTAATGTGTTGATCAGTGTCCTCTAAAGCTTTCATCTCATAGTCTCTCTCTCTTTTTACACTCAGTAAGTATCTCCTTTCCTCTTTTAGTCTCATTCTTACATAGACTGATTTGAAGAAATAAGACTGTGGTATCTACTTGGCTTCTGAAAAAACAATTCAAACTGGTTTCTGGGAACATTTCAAAATGTCAATTGAGAATCATAAGAAACTATCTATAGATTATTACAGTAAATGTGGATCCAATCTAGGAAAAGTGTCTATTATGTCTGTATTGAATAAGATGTAGGCACTTAGGCCTTCTCTCAAACACAAAACGTTTTTGGATCCAATGCTCACTTGTAGTGAAACACTGTGCTGGTGTATAATGGGCCCCAGGACCATCTGTATCCAATTCTTTCCTTCTGCTGGGAACTACCATTAGAATCAGGGTTATTCACAAATGGAAAGAACAGGATTGTGCACAATTAATATTGATGTTACTACCAGTACTCTGTTATTACTTTCACCATTGGTATAACGTATCACTAAAGAGAACTTACCCAGCACCAGGTTCTATACTGCAAGCTTAACATAGATATTCTTATTTGATTTCTCAGTAATTGTGAGGTAAATATCATCATTCACCTCTGCCATAAGACAAAATGAAACCTAAGGTCCTGGGGTAACATGAGTTTGGAGTTTTACCTATAGTTATTTGGTAAGGGAAATATTTTGGCCAATTATTACTATTATTATCACTGCTGAGGAGACACTGCTAATAATTAGCATTTTATATTATTGACAAATAGCTTGAGGAAGTTTGGTCTGAAAACAGAATCTTAGCTCAGCAGAGCTTCTAGCCACTACAGCATATTTTCTTCTGTAAAATAAAACCTCAAGACTACTCCAAACTGCAAAAAGAGACAAGAGATTAAGGTAACTTCAGGGCTTAAATGCTGGGGTCATGGGGAGGCTCACAGTGCTTAACTGACACAGTGGGCCCAGTTAGATTTAGTCAATACTGAAGTTTTCAGAGAATGTGGCAAAACTGCTTGAGTCCTTTGAGGGTAATGGAGCTGTTGCATTACTCTTTGTTCCTTTGGATGATTAACTTGTCTCCATTTCCCCATTTCATTGTAGGAGATAATTCTCCCCTCTGTGTGGCCACATAAAGATCTGTGCACGTGTTGTTTAGAAATCTTCAAAGTTTGTGGATAATCATAGTTGCATACATTCATATATGTCTTCTATATAATTATACTGACTTTGTGAGATTTGAGGCTTATTCCAGGAATAGAATAAAATTCTATGTGCAAAGATACATTTCCCAAGCATTCATATTGCAATTTTAATGAGGCAGAAAAAAAACTTACTGCTTAAAAGTTTTTTAACATGGTTGAACATAGGATGTTTCAAGTGGTGTCAATAAAGAAACCTGCATTGTGTGTGTGTGTGTGTGTGTGTGTGTGTGTGTGTGTCATTAAAGTATCAGCTTGGGTGGCATTTTTGGTGCTTTCTAAAATAATGTCTTATCTTTCTAAATAAATCACAAGCAGGGACGTCCAATGGGTTGATTATTTTAACAATAAACACTAACTCAGGCACTATAACAGGAAAGTAAATTTTCCAGTGACAGGAACATGTGGACCATTAACATATGGCAGATGATTTTCAAGAGCACTCCATGGTTACTTAGGTTCACTGGATTCTCTGGACCAGAAGGCATATCTGGCAACCTTCAGTATAGTGATCCTAACAATGAAGAAAAAATCAGCATCAACTTATATTGATGATGATATTGGGATAGTGCAGTGTTTTGATGCAAGAAATAAAAGAGAAGTTCCGACAGAGAGAACACTACTACCTCAAACCAGTTTAAACAAAACAAAACAAAACAAAAAACCTCCTCTGCATAACTGTCAAGTTCTCACATGAGTTTCTCATTCAGAGAAGAACCGATACATTGATTTTTTTTTTTCCACTGTGGTTTCTCATTAACTTAACCAATAAAACTAAGGCAGACTTTAATGGTGATTTCATTGACCCAGTCCTGTTTTGTCCCCATTAACTGCCATTTATTGAGGCTCTATCTGAAAAAAACTGAGCTAGACATTTTGTATGACTGACAAGATAAACAGAAAGGGAATTATGATCACTGACATTCAGAAGAACAAGTGTGGAAACGTGGGGGTTTATAGACACTAAGACTCATATTCAAAGCTCAGTTCAGCCACTACATATTGCTCTCTGGGCCTCAGCTTGCTTACACCTCAAGTGAGGAAAATTATACCCACCTCACTGGATGGTTGTGAAGATGAAGTGAAAGCCTCACTGTCAAGGGTCTTGTTTCATGTCTGGCATACAACAGGTTCTCAATGAGTGCTCACCCCTCACCTCCCTTTTTCTAAAGGGTTAATTTTCTATGACTTTAAGAGACAGATACAGAAAAGTAGAAAATGAGACAGAATGTGGAAATATCTTAATTATTGAAACTATAAAATAATTTACATAGGGAACTGTATAATACAGAGAGAAATACAATGAAAACCTGAGAATGATACTACTGCATCAGAACCATGATCTTTGGAAACACGGGAGTTACTTCTGGAAGTATTTGAAGTTTCATTTACATCTGAAATCCCAGTGAATAAAATCACTGATTTATTTATAAATATAAATATATTTATGATTCTCTGTGAGAACTGAATTAAGAGTGTGTGTGTATCTGTGTCTGTGTCTGTGTAATACCAAGAATCAGTAATGCTATAAGCAGATTATAGGCAGATGTGAGACTCGAGGGCAATAAACTTTTGTACCAGCACTCAGGTCATCTGTAAATGGACATACTAGCCTATACTGTGTTGAACCAAACAGATTTCATGATAATGAAAATAGCAGTGAGTTTCATTTTATTTTTTCCTTTCTTATTTTTGTATACAAATTTTAAGAACTATGTATCTTGTGTATATGATTTTTGTCATCTTGAAAAACAGAAGGTGGGGAATCTTAATCTCATATTCTGCTCAAGTGTTACCATTTTAAGAATACAAATAGACACAACTTTCAACTTAGTAGCAATTATACTATAACAGATTTAGTATTATCCAAAGATGGACTGTGTGTGTGCTTGTGCTTGTATATCCATATACACAGTGCATATAGTTGTATCAGTGCTGTTAGACATGTGAGAAATCTGGAAATCAGATTGTGAGTGTTTTGGGAAAGATCAAACAGCCAAACCATCTCATGATAGTTTTGTACACTATTCTGTTTTCACTCGCTTTCAAAGATGATAACTTGTTGAGCGCTATCCATTTTTAGCTCAATTTATTCCATGAACATTATTTTTAACAGGCATAGTTTCATCAATCTATGTTTATTTCATAAATCAGGTAATTATAATGGCTTTAAATATAATGCCCTGCTTCCAATCTGATAGTACCAATGAGAGTACAACCCATGAATACAGTGCATAT
The DNA here is from genome assembly GCF_029378745.1 of Bos indicus. NCBI lineage: Eukaryota > Metazoa > Chordata > Mammalia > Artiodactyla > Bovidae > Bos > Bos indicus. The sequence continues at coordinate 32,783,574 of NC_091777.1, read as the reverse complement.
ATCTGGATTTCTTTAGGTATGAGTTATCTGTCCAAACTCTAAGAAAGATACGTAACAAGGCACTCTTCAACCTTCAACCAATAAGCCTGCCTATGTCCATTTCCTAACCTACTGGACACTTACACAGCCTTATAACTTCATTTTAAGCAAATGCTAATCAAAAGATGCTGGGAAAGATTGAAGGCAAAAGGAGAAGAGGGGAACAAAGGATGAAATGGTTAGATGGCATCACCAACCCAATGGACATGAACTTGAGCAAACTCTGGGAGATAGTGGAGGATAGGGAACCCTGGCATACTGCAGTCCATGGGGTCGTGAAGAGTTGGGCATGACTTAGTGACTGAACAACAACAACAACAATCAAAGGATAATGTAACGCCAATCCATTTATTGAATTCCTATTGTGTGAACTTTGTCTCAGAAACTTTACTTCTATTATCTCAAATTTAAAGGGCAAAATTATACAGGAGTGACTTAATGTCTCTGTATACTCCACACAAAGATATTTAAAAGGCCACAGAAATTAATAATATTACCAAAAGATGAACAGTTGATGTATAAATAAGTCTTAAACTTAGACCTCTGGACTAAAACTCATGTATTCTCTTCCCTTAACTGCATCCTGCTACAGAGTAAACAAACTGGGTCTCCTCTTGGTTGTCACCAAGCTATATTTTAAACCTAAATTCTCTTTCTTGACTTATAATTATCTGAGTGCCCCAGACATTTTCCGTCCCTTTTTCTGCACTTCAGCAGCAGACATAATTAATAATCCACAAATAATCTTGTGATCCTAGGGGGCATTGCTGTTCATAAAAAGCATACTTAATCACCACTAAAAAACTGGTGTTTTAATAAATGAAAATAAATGCATCCCAATTTAGGTCAGATTTGTGTGTATGTGTGCTTCCTAAAAAGGTGCATAACTGCATTCACCTTTTTGTTCCTATAGAAAATTTTAAATTTGAAAAATGCTCAATTTTTAAAATGCATTTAATTTTTTAATGTCTGACAAAATCTTATAGTTGAACATAAGGCTCATTTTCATTTTATTTCATTATCATTTTGGTGATCAGACAATTCCACAGAGATGAGAAGGATATACTAAGCAAAAAGCTAATGGAAGTTTTTAACAGTGATTACAGTCTAAATCTTAGTAAAAGAGAATTTCACTTTTTGATAGTAGAACTAGCAGTTTAGTTGAATCTCTATCTAAATAAAAATTTAATAGTGCTTATTTCATGCTCATATGGTCAAGTTTTTGGTCCAATCTGTAATGAGTCAGAGTAACTGATATGCTTATCACTGTTGGTTAATTAAAAGGAGAGTTTCCATTTAGTTACAAAGTACATTAGTGTGCGGAGCATATCACATGCCAGATGACCTGAGTCACATATTTGAACTAAAATGAAAAGGAGGTGGTGGAAAATTTATTTGATATGTTTCCAGGAGTGTCACTGACTTCCTTCTAGAAATAGATTTGGCCTGATGATCAGAAAGACTGGGTTTATAACTTGCTCTACTGCTGGTTTGCCCTGACCCTTGAGTTTTGTCTCTTAAATCTTCAATGAGTCAATTTTCCAAGAGTAAAGTATGGAATAAAATTAAATAAAGCCCAGGCCCACTTTCTTGTGCTTCTATGAAAAAGATTTAAAAGTAAGTCAGGGGTTTGACTCTCTGCTCAGCCACTTTATAGCTCTGTGATTTGGAGAATATATTTAACCACTCTGGTCTTCATTAAATAGTTAGGATGACACAAGGGCCAAGAGGGGTATTCACAGGGCACTTGTGTGCAAATACAGTTCATGACTCTGATGAAGAAAAAAGAGATGATGATGATAGTGACAGGACATGAGGAGGAGGGGAAGCAGCAGGGTCAGAAGCTGGAGAAGGAGAGGAAATAGTGTTCAAGAGTGGCGGATTCATTTTGATATTTGGCAAAACTAATACAATTATATAAAGTTTAAAAATAAAATAAAATTAAAAAAAAAACAAAAAAAAAGAAAGAAATGCTAGAGTTAATTTTACTGATATTATAAAATTTTGTTGCTCCTAAAAATGCAAGTAAATGTAAAATAAGAAAGAAGAAGAAAAAAAAAAAACTATAAAAGCAGGCACTGAAATATAATCTAATGGAGCTTTTCTTAAAACCTTATCCGCAGGGTTCTGTCAGCAAATATCAGTCAAACACATATTTCATGGTTGACTAAGTTTTGGGAAAATATCAGTTAAACAAAATGACTTACAGAAATCAGGGCCTCCTCGAATTTTCTGAATATTACTGTACACAGTGATTCCTCAAGACTGTTTCTTTGAAATTTCTTTTCTTCCTGTTTTTTCACCTTTTTTGAGAGCAAGTAGAAGGAGGCAGAGGTATGGAGACTGTACAGGCCTAGTGCTCTGTGGAACAAACCTTAGCAAACATGAGAATGATGAAAATAAGTGGAGGACTGGATCTTAGAAATCTACCTGAAATCTCATTCCTGCCACTTAACTATGTCACTTAACCAAGCTAATCCTTGGTTGACTCTAAGTGGAGATGATCCCATCTTGAAAGACTGTTTTAAGAAGGAGGATCAATAAAGATAATGATACCTGCCTGTGATACAGACCAAATAAACTGATGGTAATAATACGATAGATTCCAGGTATATGTCCTTTCATTGAAGACCCAAAAAGAGGAAATTGTGCATTTCCTCCCATTCTCCACTGAAATCTATTTGTTATGAAAAACATCAAAGACTGATTCCCATATGTGGAACACTGTGGAAACAATTTGTTGTTGATTGCTTCCTTCTTGAAATGGAATTAGAGGAAAATGGGATGGAAAGTTCTGATTCCCCCAAAGAATGAATCTGAAATAGGACTGAGGGGGTAAGTAGAACACATATTTTGAGGTTAATGATATTAGAAGTTAACTAATTCTTTCTGGAGGATGGATATCATTTGCAGTGAAGCATCTGCCAATCGTTGTAAAATATCAGAGTAGCTGGACCTGTCATTGAAACAAACCAATGTGAACAATCCTTTTCCTGCAGGAGGCATGATTAAAACTAGAGCCATTTTCACAGATAATCCATTTATAAATCATGGTGATAGAATGGCCATCATGACAGCAACTCAGTGACATTTTTTCACAAGCTCAGCTGTATCCAGGCAACCAAAACATCTTAACTCAGATGAGAAGAAAGGCAGGCTGGGGTTCCAGGAGTCAGGGAGCAAGAACCCGTGTCTGGTTCTCTTTTCCCGTGAGAGAAGGTAATGAATTGATGGCTAAAGAAGCTTTATATGGTCCTGGGTACTAGAGTGTGCTTCATTTGCATGTCACAATCAATGGACATCAAGACTTAGGTGCTTCTCAACTCTTTCCTTATTCTAGCAACTGATAAAGGGGAACTCCAAGGTCCACTATATCCACATTCAACTTGATCCACGCCTTGCTGTGAGAGACTCGACTGATCAGCAGGAGCTGGAGAGAGAACATGTGGCAGAAATTCAGATATTCCCTACTTAGCTGTTTACATGTGTAATTGCAGTTTGACAGTGGCTGTGACACTATTGAGAAGAGGTTCTAATAAGCATCACTACAACAACTATCATGTGCTATAATGCTAGAAAAGTGTGTCTCTTTCCCCCAGAGGAGAGACAAAAATTATCTTTTCACTACTTTGGGAATTTTCTATGCAATTCATCCTCATAAGCTTCTGACAACTGAACTGTCCTAACTCAGCAGGGATTAAAATATTTAAATTTTTTAAAAAAGTAACACAGTTTTTCTCTTTTTTTTTTGAGCACTATAGCACAAATAAATTTGTAAAAAAAAAAAATCCATTAAGTGACCTGCTTTAGTGGAAAGACTAAATATCATGGATTGTTAAACATATTTTTAAAGATATTTATGTCTACATGTGTGTACATATGCACATGTGTTAAATGAGACTTATCTTCACCATCCATCAATACAGAATAACAATCCTTCACAGAGCTAAATGACATGAGAGTGAAAGTATTAAGGGCAAAGTACTATGCTCAGGGAAATTATTATTAGCATTATTGCTATGAAAGATGCTTCTCCTATTCCTATGGATTCCTTTATCCTCTCCTGTTTCATAATCTTTGTTGAGGAATAGTTGAAAAATGTAATTCTATACATTTCAAGTGTGCAAGGTGATGATTATAGATATACATTGTGGAATGATTACTGATATCAAGATGTTTAACACAGCCATCACCTCACATAATTAACTTCTTTTGCATGTTGGTGAGAATGTTTAAGATATATGTTTGTCTATCCATTCCAAGTGTGCTTTTATCAATAGCTGCTAGATCTATGCCTCTTGGTAAAAAGCTTTTCCACAGGCTGTCTGCAAACACCTCCTCTTAGTAGAGGCAGAGCTTTAAATGCCTGGGGGTAGCCTTCAACCAATAATTGCTGGATACAACCTCAAGTTTTCTTGAGGTTTGTTTGGGACAATTCCAACTTTTCCAGGGAGCCAGATTACCTGCACATTGATGTATAATCCATGCTGCTCTGTGGGACTGAGCAAACATTTTCTTCCCCGGGATATGCTTGATACCACACTCTGTGTGGTCTCTTTATTCCCCACACCCCACTCTTCTACTATTTTTTCCTGACAACTCTTTCAGATTAAATTACAACCTCATGAATCCTTTGCCTGATACTTCCTTCTGAGGAACCAATCTTGAACATCCAGAAAAGAGATGGACGTAGTTAGGACCTGAGTGGGGACTGGACTTGAGACAGGCTCTCAAGCACTGACAGAATTTCCTGTATAAGACCTAGGAAACATCAGGTAGACAAAAACACAGTTCAGGTGAAAGGATTTCACCAGGAGGTGGCTATGGTTAGAGACCAAGAACTGGAAAAACAAATAACTACACTGATTAAAATATTAGTAAGCTACCATTGTAATAACATACAGAATTGATTGAGGCTTTGTGTTAGGTGCTGTACTAAGAGCTCTAATGCATTCTTCCCCTCATTCAGTGCACACAGCACTGAGGTAGGGGCTATTATATTTTCTATTTTACACATGTGGAAACAGAGGCTTAAGAATGTTTTGTGACTTACCTAAGGTCACATAGCTGTGGACTTGGATTTGTGCCTACATTTGTCTGGCTCCTATTATAAGGATAATCACTATATTGTAAGATATTTTTACCAATCTATTGGTGTTTTTGAAGGAGAAAAATGCCACAATGAGGTGAAGGAACATGACTGATGTGATCAAGCTGATATGATAACTAGTTGGAGCAAATGCCATATTTTAATGCATATTTCTGCCTTCCTTGCATGTGTCTCTTTAAGGACATGGGGCTCAACAGAAAGTTAACACCCACTGTGTCAAAGGAAGACTTTTGTTCTTTGTTCTCAATAAATCTACCTCCTCCCTGCCTCCCACCAGCTCACACACACCCACCACCCTACCTTCCAAACCTCAGCAATATTAAGTGATACACTCAGGGTCACAGAGCTGTAAAGGCAGGTTTGGCAGCAAAGCCAGATCTTCTGATTCCTAGCCCAGGTCGGTTTCTTTCCAACAACATCAGGCTAATTTAGTGTCGCATATCGAAATCCTGGGCAAAATTAAAACTGTTTTAGTATTAGATGACTGTCCAAACATAAGTTTCCAGTGGAGAAGCCAAAACCAACCCTCTGTAAACCTCAGCTTTCTAAAGGAATGTCGAGATTCAGCTTCTGTCATCATCTTTCTGCCAACCCTCTGGCCTTTGGACTCAGCCTGATTTTGAAATGCTAATTTAAAGTGATTCAAGTGGATATTAACCAAAAAATTATTAGTAAGTACTTCTCAAGCTCAAGTGTAATAGGCCCCATAGAAAACACAAAATTGTTTATTCAACATATTTAAATGTATCTAAAATGAACTAATTGCTTTTCTTGGGTGTTCTGGCAGATTTGTGGCTTTATCCCTGCTCCAGAGATTGGGAATCTGAGGAAAAGAATCTATAGACGAACAGATATTTATCTTTTCATGCATATGCAGACACAGAGGCATTGAAATCAATCATTTCATAGGAGGAAGGTCATAAGCACAATTTATGTCTTCCTGGATTAAGCGCTGACCAAACCAAGAGGATGGAGAATAACTTGTACACAAGATGGAAATCCAGGGCAGCTGGATTCCTCCATTTGTGAGGAATCATTGAAACCACCTTCATTTCCACACTGCCATCTCATTTCCCTGACACACAGGCTTGTTTAAACATAGTTCCCACAAGAATGAGCCTCAATATTATCCCTTGATTACAACCAATTATCTCTCACCAGTGGGCTGACCACTTGTCTCTTTCCTCTCATATTTGTCCATTTCTCTTTGCTTATTTTGCTCTGCTAACTGCCAGTTACATTCACCAAACCAACATCTGGTTCTGTTTCAGTTCAGTTCAGTTCAGTCACTCAGTCGTGTCTGACTCTTTGCGACCCCGTGAACAGCAGCATGCCAGGCCTCCCTGTCCAGTTCTGTTTAGTCATTGGGAATGACCTGGTTGAAAACTGGAGGATCAAATAGAGGAAGAGGCCAGGCTACTTCTCTTCACTTTATGCTTTGGGAAGCATCACTTATGGTGGGATGATGTATTTTCCATTGTTGCATATCCTCTCAGACAGGAAGTCCTTACCCCGAGGTCAAGCACCCATTAGGTGGAACCATATCCTAGGTACTAGAAAATGATATTTGTCCCTTTACAGTAAGTATGGTAGCAACTTCCAGTTATTGCTACAATCCCGACTGCCTTACTACCTCCTTTTTGGCCATTTATCTTTTCCAACATATTAGTATCTAATTAAATTCCTCTGTTGAACTACCTATTGTGGGCTCTTTTTTTTTTCTTACTGATAAAACTAGTTTCAGTCATTTGCCCTTTTATCGGAGTAATTACACACACTTTTCCTAACCTTGATGTCTCCCTCAAATGAGCACAGCAGACTGCCCACTCCCTCCCCATACTCTTATTTCCAGGATATTTGTGATTCATTCTTATACACATTGGCAAGGCCTTCCCTTCCTCATGCAGATAAATGTGACTCAATGGGGAATTTCCAAAATATATCAACAAGACCTCACTTATCTGATACAAATCTTTAAGGATGTAAATTTGAACTGTGAACAGCTGAGAGAAATGGCAAAAAGGATCAGCTTTAAATCCAGACAGGCACTCATGAGTTCAGGTATATAAAACCTGATTCTGCTCTTAGTTTACACAAATGTAGATAGTTTACACAAATGTAGATAGTATGTAGTTCCCATAAATGTAGATATCTGATTTCATAGTAGATTAAGGAAGAACAAGGAAAAATACCAACAGCCACTGATACATGGTAATAAAACTGATGGCTGACAATGAGAAAATAATAAATGGAAGCAAAACGTTAAAATTAATTATAATATTCCCAAAGTAAAATCAGTTAGGACATTTTGATATAGGGGAAACTATATATAAACTATATGATATAGGGGAAATATAAACTAAATAAACTATATGATATAGGGGAAATATAAACTAAATAAACTATATGATATAGGGGAAACTATATACAGCTGCCTATATCTGTGAATCACAATCTAACACCAGAAAGGGGCGAAGACATAGTATATACATAATGCCAGGAATCATTTTAGGGGTTAAAATGTTCATTATTTTAATATTGGGGGTACTGATAAATATGTTACTATGTACTATGCTCAACCATTTCATAGTTAAGGACAAGGTGCCGTCGGTAGTGTTACAGGCCTGTGACAAAGGAAAAGATGGAGGTGTAAAACATGATTGGCCTCTCTCAAAATCCCATGGCCTTACTGCTCCATGTTAGAGAATTGTCCTTTGTAATGACAAACTTCAGATTCTTTAATCTACTTAATAGATTAAGTATCTATTATCTTGCAGAGAACCTTCCTTTTGTCATGAAATAGTAAATAATATTTTGAGAATTGAGTGTTGGAAGCTTTAATGCAGAGGGGTTAAAAAGGAAGCTTTATGACAGCACCTGGGACAGCTCAGATGTATATAGTGCTGCAGTGCTGCTAAACGTCTTTATATTCCATGTTGTAACCAAATTTCTATTTGTTTTCAGTGACCATTTGTAAATCAGTGGTTAAGCCCTGGCTTTCCTATCCCTTTCCCTCCAGAAACACCCACATTGTCTAGGAAAGTAGACTCAGAGCAGCTTCAGTCCTACAAATACCATCACTTTCTCTGTTGGTGAATGGAAATTAACCAGACTAGAAAACTAAACTAAAGTCATATAAAGGGTAAGATTTGATGTACTTAATGAGAAACCTTTATGCAACTGTTCCCATTAGTCAGAGAATAAGATGATGCTATTTTTACTTCATCTTGGCTTTCCACAGAAAATTTTAAAAGCCTTAGGATCAGTCCTGATTGTCAACAGATCATCTCCCATTCTGTGTCAGGGCTTACTGCTGTTTCCGTGAGACCCAAGAAGGTCATTGATACGGGTATTCCAAGTAATTTGGAATTGATACGGGTATTCCAAGAGAAATCTACTTTCTCTTCTGTTGTAATGACAACTGAGAGTGCTACAGCTAAATGCCTTACTTTCCTCCTTCTCTTTATCTTTGGATGCCAAGTAAGATCCTCCACTCTTATCAGAAAGCGTGGTGCTTATTACTTCAATATTTATGGAATGTTGATCCCATGTCAAATGTAGTGCTAGGTACCACAAGGATAGGAGGAACAGGTGATAAGCACACCTGTTAGAAGCTTGTAAAATAAAGAAAGAATAAAGTTTGAATTCTAAAAATTATCTGACTCCTTCTAATTCCTCACTGGTTAACCACTAAAGCATTTTCACTTCTATATAATGTCATTTGAGTCTACCTATTCATTCTTATTCATTTCCAGCCACAGGACTGGAAAAGGTCAGTTTTCATTCCAATCCCAAAGAAAGGCAATGCCAAAGAATGCTCGAACTACGGCACAATTGCACTCATCTCACATGCTACTAAAGTAATGCTCAAAATTCTCCAAGCCAGGCTTCAGCAATATGTGAACCGTGAACTTCCTGATGTTCAGCTGGTTATAGAAAAGGGAGAGGAACCAGAGATCAAATTGCCAACATCCACTGGATCATGGAAAAAGCAAGAGAGTTCCAGAAAAGCATCTATTTCTGCTTTATTGACTATGCCAAAGCCTTTGACTGTGTGGATCACAATAAACTGTGAGAAATTCTGAAAGAGATGGGAATACCAGACCACCTGATCTGCCTCTTGAGAAACCTGTATGCAGGTCAGGAAGCAACAGTTAGAACTGGACATGGAACAACAGACTGGTTCCAAATAGGAAAAGGAATACGTCAAGGCTGTATATTGTCACCCTGCTTATTTAACTTATATGCAGAATACATCATGAGAAAACACTGGACTGGAAGAAACACAAGCTGGAATGAAGATTGCCAGGAGAAATATCAATAACCTCAGATATGCAGATGACACCACCCTTATGGCAGAAAGTGAAGAGGAACTCAAAAGCCTCTTGATGAAAGTGAAAGTGGAGAGTGAAAAAGTTGGCTTAAAGCTCAACATTCAGAAAACGAAGATCATGGCATCTGGTCCCATCACTTCATAGGAAATAGATGGGGAAACAGTGGAAACAGTGTCAGGCTTTATTTTTTTGGGCTCCAAAATCACTGCAGATGGTGACTGCAGCCATGAAATTAAAAGACGCTTACTCCTTGGAGGGAAAGTTATGACCAACCTAGATAGCATATTCAAAAGCAGAGACATTACTTTGCTAACAAAGGTTCGTCTAGTCAAGGGTATGGTTTTTCCAGTGGTCATGTATGGATGTGAGAGTTGGACTGTGAAGAAGGCTGAGCACTGAAGAATTGATGCTTTTGAACTGTGGTGTTGGAGAAGACTCTTGAGAGTCCCTGGGACTGCAAGGAGATCCAACCAGTCCATTCTGAAGGAAATCAGCCCTGGGATTTCTTTGGAAGGAATGATGCTAAAGCTGAAACTCCAGTACTTTGGCCACCTCATGCGAAGAGTTGACTCATTGGAAAAGACTGTGATGCTGGGAGGGATAGGGGGCAGGAGGAGAAGGGGATGACAGAGGATGAGATGGCTGGATGGCATCACTGACTCGATGGACGTGAGTCTAAGTGAACTCCAGGAGTTGGTGATGGACAGGGAGGCCTGGCGTGCTGTGATTCATGGAGTCACAAAGAATCAGACACTTTGAGCGACTGAACTGAACTGGATTCATTCTTATGGTTTCTGGTCTTGGCTAAAGCCAGTCCTCACCTGGATGGCTGCTATCAATAATTCTTATCACCTTTTTTGTTTATTAAATATGTGAATTATAATGAAAATGTACAAAGTGCAACTGTACAACTCAAAGAATTATAACCATATGTAACACTCTGCCCAGATCAAAAATGGAATATCAGTTGTACCCACAAACTACCTCCCCAAAATTATTTCCATTTTTTTCCACAAAGACAATCAGTAACCTGAATCCAAACACTGTAGATTGGGTTTCAAATTTTATATAAGCGGAATCATATAGCAAGTGTTCTTTTTTTCCTGGCTTCTTTTGTTCAATGCTTTGTCAGATTCCTCAATGTTGTGTGTAGTGGCAATTTGTTTACTCATTGCTGCAAAATATTCCATTATATGATTTATATCATGATTAATTATCCAATCTACTCTTGAGTTTTTGGCTTGTTTTTAGATTGGTGATAGTACACATAATGTTGCTATAAATTTTCTTGCATGTCTCTCTTAGTGCATATATGCATGCATTTCTGTTGGGAAATATATTTAAGGGTGGGTTAAAAAGTAACTTGGTTACATGCAAAAGTAGACACAAGCAGTTTCTAGTATTCACCCACCCATTAATGGTATAGAAGAAATTTTAACATCCATTCCTGCTCCATAAGAAAATCTTCTTTATTTATTTTCTGGAATGCAAATGTGATAATGTGATGCTCCTGTTTAATGGCTTTTAATAGCTGCTTTTTTCTCTTAGAATCATGTTCAGGATGCACTAGTACCTGAAAGGCCTGCAGAATCTGCTCTCAGGCTAATCTCAGGCTAAATCTCCAGGCTAATCCCATATCCCTCTGCCTCTGATGTTCTCCACTGTGACCATCCCAAACCTTTTCCAGGTTCACATGTATGCTGTATTCTCACTCACATCTAAGCTCAAACTTACCTCCCCTGAGATGTTTTTCCAGATCTACCAGTCTCATTGTTTTTTTCTTCCTCTTCCTTTTTCTGACAGTACCTATCACATAACCCTAATGTAAATCCCCTTTATTATACAAGTTAGTGCCAGATGTGGCATAATAGCCTCGTTTTGTTACTTGTTTACTCTGTCTTCTCCACAAGAATTTTTTTTTTTTTTTACTTTGTAACTTTACAATATTGTATTGGTTTTGCCATATATCAACATGAATCCACCACAGGTATACATGTGTTCCCCATCCTGAACCCTCCTCCCTCCTCCCTCTTCATACCGTTCCTCTGGGTCGTCCCAGTACACCAGCCCCAAGCATCCAGTATCGTGCATCGAACCGGGACTGGTGACTCGTTTCATATATGATATTATACATGTTTCAATGCCATTCTCCCAAATCATCTCACCCTCTCCCTCTCCCACAGAGTCCAAAAGACTGTTCTATACATCAGTGTCTCTTTTGCTGTCTTGTATACAGGGTTATTGTTACCATCTTTCTAAATTCCATATATATGCGTTAGTGTACTGTATTGGTGTTTTTCTTTCTGGCTTACTTCACAAGATCTGGGAATTTCCTTACTTGTTCACTTTTAAGTTTCCAGTATCCAGTAGTGCTCAGCATCAAGTAGGATCTCACTGTTTGTTAAGTGAGTGAGTGAGTACATGAATGAAGAAATATTAGCATATCAGCATATTGTTTCCCTCTGGTAAAATCAGGTGTCTCCTCTTTGTTTAACTGGTAATTTGTACTCATTCTTGAAGTCTTGGCTTTAATAGTCTTTTCATCAGGGCACTTAATTTGACTAACCAAGCTCAATTGGAACACTCTTGTTTATATTATAACTGATTCTGAGATTCAATTTCATAGCACTGGTATATTCTTAAAAGATCAATGGATGATTTGTAATTATTTTACTTACGATCCACATTCAGCCCTATCTTGTAAGCTCTGAAAGGGCCTGGATATCTGCTTTCTTCACCACCTTATTCCTTGTGCCTAGTACAGAGCTGCATGCAGACTTTCTAATACACAAAGGCAGATACTCAAATTCTGTATATCAGGTCAAGGGAAAATTGTCTGGCATTTCTCATAATGCTAGGAATCTAGTGCTGTATATACAGAAAGAAGATATAATCAGGGCCAAATAGGGGAGGACTGGGGAAATATTCATACAGGCCACAGTAGATAATCGAAGCCTTATATATTATGACAGATTTTGATAGGCACAAACACTCCAGGAAGGATAAATGCCATGTAAAACAATGGGGATGGAAAATAGTATTTTTGAGCAAGAGAAGGAAAATCTAAGCACTTAGTGGTGAGACCTCCCTTTGTTCATGCCCTCTCAAGCAGCACCTATTAATGGTATTAGGTAATTGAATAAAAATTTATATTGCACTCTGTGTGCACACAGAACACCAATAAACACACAGGTGTTTACCAGATGGCCAGTTAGAATGGTGAGAAATGGCCGAGGCTAAAAATAAGTAAGGTAAGGATGTGGGGACAATACATACACACACACATGGGTGTGTACTTGGAGATTTCTTTTCACTCTCAACTACTTTGTATGGGAAAATAATAATATTACTTAACACATTGTGCACTTACATGTCAAACACTACTCTAAGACATCTATCTATGAACTTCGTGGGGGATAGGATTTGTGACACTTGCTCAATTAATCACAACTTCATCTGAAAGCATTATATATTTTTGGTGCTGTTAGTACCATCATTATTACCACCACTTCAGACTTTATTGAGAACCTAGTATACATCAACTTCAAAGTAGTTGATTAGTACCAGGGGACAGAAAGCAAGTGCTCCAGGGAAGAATAAAGTGATTCCATCAGACAATCCGGATGATGATGACAATAATATGGAGCTTCAGGAAAGTACTGCAAAAGTAGAGGAGTGGACTTCTCTATCAGATAGGACAAGTGATTACAGCACAGGGAGAGAGAGGGTCTTCTTCCAAGAAATTACTTAAACATTGACATTCCATCTCAAACAAGGTGGACTAGACTGTCTTTTTGGGAAGTCTGGAATTATGACTGATGGCCTGTCAGCAAGCTTGGTTTTACTTGCCTAATAGAAGCAGTTCAACACAGAAATATGCTATGGACATGAAGCAATGAAGTGATGTACAAAAGCAATTTGTACAAATGACAACATGATACATATCTAGATATGCAGAGAAGATAATAGAAAAGATTTAGGATTATGGCTTTTCCAAGTCTATTCCTGGAGAGGTTCTGGAGAAATCCCAGTAGTTACAGAAAAAAAGGAATTTCCATTTGGCTTCTCTATAAATTATGTAATCTGTATTAGAAAACTATGACTCAATTATATATCTGAAAATTCTCTATGATCCCCATGGATGATGGTGGAATATTAATAGCTGTTGAAATCCGTTATATAAATGCATGAGTGAAAGAAAGAAAGAAAGCAAAGGATAGAGAAAAAGAAAGAAGGGAGGAAAGACAAAAAGAAAGGAACATTTAGAAGAGTATTACTAACTTTGCTAAGTCCGTGGAATAGGAAGTGACTTTAGGAACTTAGGACAACTCTCATACCACAATATCAATTTTGATGACACAGCTTTTGGTAAGCAAAACAGGGTGCCCAGATGGTTCTCAGATCCTACATATGTTGTAGTAACTCAATGCTCCATAGAAAGATAGAAAGGGTAGGAGTGCGTTAAAGCATTTAAAAGCATCCCACCTTTGCCAGGATTGTCTCAAGGACCAAGGTCTGAGCCTGCAGGGAGAGGTGGAACAAAGCCCACAGCAGAGAACTAACTGTGAAAGCCAGAGGAAGTAAATCAAGATGGCCTGGATCTCTAGCTGGATTAAGGTGTTTTCTCTTCCAAAACTAGTCAAAACTTTACCAATTTTATAAGGCACTTAAAAAAAAATCTCTCTCTCTTTCTTTTTCACTTCAACAAAGATCAAGAGTTAAAGAAATATCAAACAAGCATACAGCAGACAACCCAAATAAATAAGCTCTTCTTTTGGAGAACAGCATCTTTTGTTGTTTGTCAGAGAGCAGTGCTCAAGCCAGGGTGTACAAATTAGCCTCTGGAAACTCAGAGCTCTCCCTGGAGCTCACCTTTATTTCTGAATGTTTAGTCTAGCATTTGTGGCAAGCTGTGTCTTGCAAGGGGAATCTAGATTTCATTCTACCCTGAAAATGGGAAAGAGGAACTGTTGATATTATAAACTCTTTTCAAGATAGGCCTAAAAACATGCAATTGCCTTTTTCATTTCTAGCACAAGACACCGAAGATCTTTTTATAGAATCCACACAAAGCATGATTCAGAACCCTGTGCTATTTTACTGAACTAATGTCCAGCAGGGAAAGACAATTTGGCCTCATTATTCAAAAAGCCAGACCCTATTCACACACAATTTAGTAAAGTTACTCTTTCCTTCTTGACCTCTTCCATATTAAATATATAAATACTTATTTCAAATTATTACTATCTATATTTAATATTTTGTAAATACATGACTAATAATAATAATAGCTGGTCCACTGTTAACCACATTGACAGAAACCTGAGCATTTGCGTTTGTGTGTGTTTCACACTGAATTGGTGCTCCGTGTCAGTGTCCCTTATTCTATCTAAAGTCTGAGAAGGATGAAACTCTGGTAAATGTGTGCCTAGTCAAAACCATAATTCTAACCAAACTGATTCAACTTTGATCTACTCAGAATACAGCTAGAAGCAGTGTCTCAGAAACCTGACCATGGTCAAATTCAGCAACATTCTGGCTCTTCTAGGTAAGAAACTTTGGGTGAGATCCTTAAATCTTACTGTACTCTAGTTTCCTGGTAGTGTTTCATGTGTCAGTATTTGCAACTATTTAGCACATTTCCTGACATTGTTTTGTCTTATATATATTATAAGCAAGTTTTACATGATAAAGTTAGTTATTATTATTGGCTAAAAGGAAAAGAAGTAAACAACATTTGTGTATTTCAATCTTGCTCCCACTATGCTCATTTTTTTAGTACTAACCTGAATCACACCTTTCAGAAATTCAGAAAATAAGTCCAGTTCTGTGCAACAAATTTTACTGGGGAGACATACCAAGCAATGAGACCACTAAACTGGATGTTGAAGTTGTATATATATATACAGACACACACACACACACACACACATATATGCCTTTGTGGAAGAGAAAGGTCATGGGGTTCCCTAGTGTGGAAGTGTTTTAGAAGAGCCTAGAAAGAGAGATCAATTTAAATGTATTACTAAATGTCTAGGCTAAGATGATAAGCCCTGAACCAACATTTCCCAAAATAAGGTATCCATATCACTGGCCAAGTATGGGGTATATATATTACAGGGTGAATAAAAGGTTCAAAACAATGCTATTTGCATAATGAGTTTCCTTTTCTAGTGCTATTTCAGTCCTTCTGATTACAGAAAGTAGATGGTCTCAGTTTGGTGATAGCGGTTCACATCTCTTTAAAACTTGCTAATCCCCCATCTCAACAGTCAGAGCTGACCTCTAGGTAGTCGCTTTCAGGTAGAGTTTAAACAATTCATTTTTTTTTTAATTGTAATTACTTTAAGGTTATCTTTTTTTCTTTCCTGAACTGTTTTTTTTTTTTTTTTTTTTAACATTCATGATTGAAATATATGGTTTTTTTTTTTAAACAAATGCACTTAAGTTTGTGTATTTAGATAAATGTGTTAGGTAATAGTTTACTATGTTACCTGAGTACAGAAAACATCAACAAGGTGATAATCAATGTCCAAAAGTAGGTATGCACTGACAGCAGAGATTAAGTAACAGATTAGAGAAACATTTAGAAGAGAAGATAAGTAGAGTTAGAGACTTGTTTAGTCAGGGAAGAGCTTCAAATGGTCAGTGGTCAAGTGATTCTGAGCCTCAGCCAAATCTCTAGTTGGTTCAGAGTATCTGAAGAGGTAACTACCTGATTAATGCGGGTGTTGCCTGCAGGCAAGAAGCTTATTTGAGAAACCACATTCTCTCTGTATTTACATTCTTGACATATGTTGTTTTTCTTGGCCATTTCTGGGGAGTGAACACCCTTACCAAAAACATGAATAGGTATCACTGATTGCCCTCCCTATTCAAAATGATGGGGTTGGACATATTACTTAATCAGGTATATACCTGGAGTGTAGAAGGACTCTAGTAAAATTGAAAAATGCACAAAGCATCTAACATTTAATTCCACAAAATGCAACTTTCTGTCCAATAACATATGATCATTTTACTTTGTGAAGAATTTCTGAGAATTCCCCCTCTCTTTGCTGTTGGAGTAACCAAATATGTTTTAAAATATCATTAGACTTTATGAGAAATGCCATTTACTATAGGTTGTGACTTAGAGGAAATTGGGATATAAATAAACAAAACACAATCTTTGTGAGTTTTAAGTTCCACAGGAGAATTGTATCTGTTCTATATACTTCATAGGGTTGTTGGGAATATCTAACAAAATTACATGGAAAAATATTCTCCAGTAGTTTTGGGTGAAAATAAATAAACAAAAAAGAATTTTCTGTTATTCAATGTTTAGTCTATAATACTTCAGGGTCATGGCACTCATAGTAATTTGTGATGGAGTCAACAACCAAACTGAAATGATTTCTTCTTTGGACAGACTTTTCTAGCCCTCAAGATAAAATCAAACTTTCTTTCGCACTCATAGTTTTGTATGTTTATGTTTATCTGCACACAGAGCTTCTCAACCTGGGTGCTGCTGACGTCTGGGTTGGATAATTCTCTGTTGTAGGGGGGCGCCTGTGGATTGCAGCGTGTTTAGCAGCATCCCTGTCATCTACCCATTAGATGCTAGTAGCACTCTCCACCTGTGACAGTCAGAAACGTCTACAGACATTGCTGGATATTTCGCCTGGTAGGTCAAAATAGCTCCAGCAGCACTGTCACACAGTTATGTGGCACATATTTCATTGTATTGAAGTTTTTTGTTTTTCTATTTATATGAACACATTAGAAATAATCTATATGTCACTGAGCACTGCCTAGTGGGTACTCATCTTTTTTTCTGGATTTTATAGATGACACATACTATAGAGATGGGCACAAATTCCTATCTATCATTTCTCTGCATTTCAAGGACCTGCTCAGTGAGGAGATGTGTAAAAGTCTCAGTAACATTTACTCATTGAACGAATGATGAATGACCTCTTCAAAAGCAGTAGCTAAATAATTTTCAGCTTGGCATTTCTGGGATCAAACACAATGTAGGACATATAGCAGATTCTTGATGAATGTTTTGGGGATGAATCAGTGAATGAATGGATAGAAGGATGAATAGAGAAAGACAGCCTCATATTCACAGGGTCAGACATTCAACTGTGTACATCCCTAATTTTCCCCTGGCGTTACTATGACTACAAACACCTGAGCTGCCAACTCTCTGTCTGAAACTCTAAACAAGATTCCAGGTGAGGAAGTGTCCTTGGCAGGATCCCAGCAGACCCAGCAGTGGCTCACAGGAGGAAATCTGCACAGACTTAAGTGAAAATCAGATTCATCCTAGCTGAACTAATCTGTGACTAGGGAAAAAAAAAAAATCACAAGTCAACATGTTTGGGTAGGGACAGAAGGGACTGAGATTAGACAATTTAATGCCAGACAGTTTCACAAAGGCAGTGTCCAGAACAAGTACTAATGGAGCTGCTGTTTCTAAAAAGCCTCACTGTTCAATCAGGGACAAACATTTTAGATTTAAAGGGTATTTTGGAAGAGGAGAATCCATGTGGATGACCAGAGAGTTTCCTCTGTTTGTTCTTCTTTACAGGGAAGGACATGGAACAAATGACTGGTTCAAAATTGGGAAAGGAGTATGTCAAGGCTGTATACTGTCACTCTGCTTCTTTAACTTATATGCAGAGTCAGTTCAGTTCAGTGACCCAGTCGTGTCCAACTCTTTGCGACCCCATGAGTCATAGCATACCAGGCCTCCCTGTCCATCACTAACTCTCGGAGTTTACCCAAACTCATGCCCATTAAGTTGGTGATGCCATCCAGCCATCTCATCCTCTGTCATCCCCTTCTCCTCCTACCCCAATCCCTCCCAGCATCAGAGTCTTTTCCAATGAGTCAACTCTTCGCATGAGGTGGCCAAAGTATTGGAGTTTCAGCTTCAGCATCAGTCCTTCCCAGGACTCATCTTCTTTAGGATGGACTGGTTGAATCTCCTTGCAGTCCAAGGGGCTCTCAAGAGTTTTCTCCAACACCACAGTTCAAAAGCATCAATTCTTCGGTGCTCAGCCTTCTTCACAGTCCAACTCTCACATCCATACATGACCACAGGAAAAACCATAGCCTTGACTAGACGGACTTTTGTTGGCAAAGTAATGTCTCTGCTTTTGAATATCCTATCTAGGTTGGTCATAACTTTCCTTCCAAGGAGTAAGCGTCTTTTAATTTCATGGCTACAGTCACCATCTGCAATGATCTTGGAGCCCAGAAAAATAAAGTCTGTCACTGTTTCCACTGTTTCCCCATCTATTTCTTATGAAGTGATGGGACCAGATGCCATGATCTTCATTTTCCGAATGTTGTGCTTTAAGCCAACTTTTTCACTCTCCTCTTTCACTTTCATCAAGAGGCTTTTGAGTTCCTCTTCACTTTATTCCATAAGGGTGGCGTCATCTGCATATCTGAGGTTACTGATATTTCTCCTGGCAATCTTGATTCCAGCTTGTGTTTCTTCCAGACCAGCGTTTCTCATGATGTACTCTGCATAGAAGTTAAATAAGCAGGGAGACAGTATACAGCCTTGACGTACTCCTTCTCCTATTTGGAACCAGTCTGTTGTTCCATGTCCAGTTCTAACTGTTGCTTCCTGACCTGCATATAGGTTTCTCAAGAGGCAGGTCAGGTGGTCTGGTATTCCCATCTCTTTCAGAATTTTCCACAGTTTATTGTGATCCACACAGTCAAAGGCTTTGGCTTAGTCAATAAAGCAGAAATAGATGTTTTTCTGGAACTCTCTTGCTTTTTCCATGATCCAGTGGATGTTGGCAATTTGATCTCTGGTTCCTCTGCCTTTTCTATGCAGAGTACATCATGCAAAATGCCAGGTTGGAAGAATCACAATCTGGAATCAAGATTGCCAGAGGAAATATCAACAGCCTTAGATATGCAGATGATACCACTCTAATGACAGAAAATGAAGAGGAACTAAAGAGCCTAAAAGAGGAGAGTGAAAAACCAGGCTTGAGGGTGGGATGATTTCAGAGAATGACATTGAAATATGTAAAATATCATATATGAAACGAGTTGCCAGTCCAGGTTCGATGCAGGATACAGGAAGCTTGGGGCTGGTGCACTGGGATGACCCAGAGGGATGATATGGGAAGGGAGGAGGGAGGAGGGTTCAGGATGGGGAACACACGTATACCTGTGGCAGATTCATTTTGATATATGGCAAAACCAATACAATATTGTAAAGTTAAATAAAAAAAAAAAAAAAAAAAAAAGAGAGAAACCTAAGATCATGGCATTCAGTCCCATCACTTCCTGGCAAATAGAAGGGGTAAAAATGGAAACAGTGATACAACTTCTTTTCTTGGGTTCTGAAATCACTGCAAATGGTGACTGAAACCATGAATTTAAAAGATGCTTGTTCCTTGGAAGAAAAGTTATGACAAACCTAGTCAGTGTATTAAAAAGCAGAGACATCACTTTGCCAACAAAGGTCCATATAGTCAAAGCTATGTTTTTGTTTTTGTTTTTTCCAGTAGTCATGTATGGATGTGAAAACTGGACCATAAAGAAAGCACCCAAGAATTGATGCTTTTGAAGGGTAGTGCTGGAGAAGACTCTTGAGAGTCCCTTGGGCTGCAAGGAAATCAAAATAGTCAATTCCAAAGGAAATCAACCCTAAATATTCATTGGAAGGACTGATGCTAAAGCTGAAGCTTCAATAATTTGACCATATGATGCAAAGAGCTGACTTACTGGAAAAGACCTTGATGCTGGGAAAGATTGAAGGCAAAAGGAGAACCAGGTGGCAGAGGATGAAATGGCTATATTGCATCACCTACTCAATGGACATGAATCTGAGCATACTCCAGGAGATAGTTGAAGGACAGAGGAGCCTGGCATGCTGCAGTCCACGGGTCACAAAGGGTCTAACATGATCTAGCAACTGAACAACAACAACAAGGAAATTGATTCTTCTGAATAGATTTGTTCTACTGGGAGCTTTTCCAACCACAGGAGCTTTTATGACCTGCATAGAAGAGGGAAAATCATAACCTGGAGAAGAATATTCTACCACCATCTACTTAGCATCAACTTCATATATTCAAGGGTAAGTTAATTTGGGATTCTAAGAATTTCTTTGGTGTCTGTTTTCAAGAGAGTTTTAATGTTGAAGCTGCCTTGTTCTCTGCTTAGCTAAATCATAATCAAAGTTTACAATAGCTCTTAAGAAAAATAAGAATCATTTCCTATACTTATATAGGAAACTTCTTACAATCTCTTAATCTATCAGAATTCTTTCCAATGATGATTTTGCTTTTATATTTATTTCCACTAGATTTAAATTCCTTGGTACAGGAATGTGTATGCATGTGTGCATGCTAAATTGCTTCAGTTATGTCTGCCTCTTTGCAACCCTATGGACTGTAGCCTGCCAGGCTCCTCAGTACATGGGACCCTTCAGGCAAGAATACTAGAGCAGATTGCCATGCTCCCCTCCAAGGGATCTTCTCAACCCAGGGATCAAACTTGTGTCTCTTTACATCTCCTGCATTGGAAGGCAGGTTCTTTACCACTAGCACCACCTGGGAAGCCCTGGTGCGGGAATAGTGTCTGAATATTGACGACTATGATGATGATGATGATAATATAGAAATAAATAATTCATTGAGCATTAGTATTAACCTAGTCAATGACCTTAGCAATTTATAAAAAAAATACATTTGATTATTAATATAAATTTATGAATCTCATCCAACTGTATATTCTTGTCTTTGGTACTCATATAGGCTCTGACATAAGTGTGATTACTAAGTTTCATTGCCCTGAATTTATATATAAAGAAATAAAAGAAGTGGGATAGAGAACAGGCCAAGGAATAAGGAATATCATAGACTGGGATTCGGTGTTTTCTAATGGACACTGGAACTAAAGTATGACCTGAATTTGAATCTCAGTTTTGTGTGTTGTCTGGGCAGTCATTTAATATATTTGAGTCTCTATTGTCTCTTTTAAAGATTGTAAATCATGATGTATACTGAAGAATGGCTAAAAGGATGTGAAATTGAGTAAGGGCTCAGCCTCTTTTGTTATTAACATGCATTTTAACAATTGTACACATCATAAAGAAAAGAAATAAAGTTAAAGAAGCATCAAAGCTGGTTAATTCAAGTTCTATTAGGATTAAGTCAAATCACTGATCTTGCACCAAAAAATTAATAAAAAGACTTTCAGATTATAGTTTTTAAGTCTATTACACAACATTCTGAAATTCTCAGCCCATTTGCTCAAATCAATGACCTCCACTTCACATTTAACATATTTGATAGAACAGCACAACACTAATTACAGTTTAGCTAACATTCAGGGAGTTTATCAGAAATCCTCATTGTGAAGTTCTCAGTATCTCAGTTTAAATCAGCGGTACTATTTTTTTGCTTCTTATATAGCCAAGATGGAAAATCATATGATTCCTCTGAGTGAACAGTCACAAGGAATACATATCCCAAAATGCTGTATGATGACTCTTTTGCCAAACCTCTGAAGACAAAACTTAAGGAGGCTTATATTGATAATTTAAATAACCGCAACTTTGTTTTCTTAAAACTTTATCATTTAATGGGGTACTTTTGATAAATTTTAATAGCTCCAAGTTCTAAAAAATATATTAAACGTCATAACTAAGTACTGAATGATATTGCTAGTGTTGTTTAAACACTAAGTAATGCCCGCATGTCAGGTTCCTCTGTCCATGGGATTCTCCAGGCAGGAATACTAGAGTGGGGTGTCATTTCCTACTCCAGCGATCTTCCTAATTAGGGATTAAACCTGTGTATGTTGCGTCTCCTGTATTGGCAGGCAGATTCTTTACCAGTGAGCCCCCTGGGAAACCCCTGAGGTTGCTTATGGATGCTTAAATTGCTAAACACCTTATACTCTAATGGATTTACTCCAGTTTTAAAGGATTTTTCTATATAAATAAAGTCCATTCTAGCAACTAAAAATACCCTGAATCTTCAAAATATCAAATTTTTCATTAAAATAAGCTTTAAAATATCATGTACTCTTTAGCTAATGTGTGCTACATTATCACAGTGAATTGTCATCCATTCAACACACACACACAAAGATATGAGGAAACATGACTTTGACTTAAGGCCTAGAGAGGACTCCCTCTTACATAGCAGTGTTTTCTGGAGAATTTAGGAGAGCCTGTTTCATCAGGTTTGGGGAAGGTGCTAATTAGTAGAAGATACTGCATTCCATTCTCAAAGATTCTTATTCAGTATTTTTGATGGGAAACATTTAAAATAAGCAGCCAATGTGTTCTTCATAGTGGGGGTTCTTTCAAGATCACACTTTAATATTATTGTATTCTCATAGAAAGGTGATCAGACTGAATATTTGCTTATTTTGTATGCCCAAATAATAAGGTATTAAGACATTTTCTTCTGCAGACAGGATCTTGACCATTACCAAATACAGTGGGCCATGTGGAACACTGTCCAGACCACTTTTTAAAACAGAAGGACTTATTCCTCAGCTACTGGCACTGCAGTCAGTTGATAGCCACCAGCTTTTAAGAATCTTGGAGATTTGCCTCAGGTGAAGACAGTTTTCTAATCAATATCATATCCTCTTCCCAGGCGGCATAATGCATCAAATGTCTTTTTCATGCAGGACCATAAATACCATTTCCCCATGGTTTAGGACAGTATGGAAAAGGATACTCTTCAATAACAGTTCTGTGTGCAGATCTCTATCCCAGTATCTGTTTCTTGGAATCCAAATTAAGACAAGAAGCTAACTGATAAATGGCTATTTTTCATATTTGTTGTAAATAGCTTATTGTTTCAAATATCAAACTGCAGAGAAAGTCAGAGAGTGAGTTCTAACAATGTCTGGCAGAAAGTTAAGCATTTCACCAACAACACTTCATGGCAAGTCTAGTTCTGAGAAAGAGAAAGAAATATCAGATCTCAAGAATCACATACAGAACTGGATGAGAACAAGAGTCAGTCAATGCAGAGGACATTGAGACAGTTTGGTACTTCTTGATGTAAAGTTTGTATTGGTCTACTTCCTGCCACTTTATGCACTGATGACCTGTTAGATTTAAGAACGTGGGATCAGGCAGTCAAAAGTGGCTTCTGTAAAATTACATGGTGTCCTTGATCTATAAGACTGTCACAATAAAGGGAGGTAGGGTTTATGAGCTCTGAGAACAGGTTAATATGAGGGATACGGTTGCATTATTTGAAAGAGCTCAGGTCTACCTCTACCCTTCTGTTCTGAGGCTTAAAATTCCACTATTTGAAATATAAGATAGAAAGAAGGTATAAAAGCCTAAAGCCATTAGAAGTTAACTGTAACACGAAGTGAAACTGTTCTTGGGCACAGTAGGGGATACCACAATAAAAGCTGTTCTCTGATCCACATCAAGAGAACTCCAAATCCCAGGATCAATACAAATATTTGTGTTTTAAAAGGTTCCAGCCACATCTGGCCTAACTTTTGCACACTTTCTTGACTTATATTGAGAAATGGACACAATTCTCCTCTTTCAACTTCTCACTTTTAAAACAAAATATACAGCAAAGGGAACCAAAGAACTACAATAGAGGGCAGAAACCAAATAATTACAATAGATGGTATGAAGTAATGGACATCACAAAGGAGCAACAGAGAATGTTTGGTGAGGATTGATTCTTTTACCTATCATACATCAATAAAAAAACATCACGCAGGAATAGCTTTTGACCCAGACTTTGACAGATATGTAATAACTGCTCAAAGTTATAGCAAGATTTTTATTTTCTTTCTAGAGAATATATAAGAAACCATTATTTCACTACCTGTTTTATAGTATGCCTGATATACCAGATATATTGCTTGCAGTTATGAATGTATTAGAGAACCAGTTTAATAAAATCGCTGTCCTTGTGCTACTTATAGCACAGTGGAATGTAATACCAAGCTAATAACTTGAGAATACTCAATTGAAATTAAAATCATAATATGCTAAGTTGCTTCAGTCATTTCTGACTCTTTGCAACCCCTTGGACTATAGCCCACCAGGCTTCCCTGTCTGTGGGGATTCTCCAGGCAAGAATACTGGACTGGATAGCCATGCCCTCCTCCAGGGGATCTTCCTGACCCAGGAATCGAACCTGTGTCTCTTAAGTCTCCTGCGATGGCAAGCAGGTTCTTTACCACTAGTGCCACCTGGGAAGCCCAAAACATAATATGGAGTGAATAATTCACTTGATTTCTAAGACTTGATAACATTAAAATAGGATGGGTTATTTCAGTCCCATTTAACATTCTGTGTTTGAAATAAATTTACTTGGATTCCCTGAGAAAAGTGAGCCAAATTTGTATTAGATTTCTCAGTAGCAACAGAGTGATCTTTCTTCTTTGCTTTAGGATAGAAGTGTCCAAAGTAGGATTGGATATAATGTAGAAGATGGACTGCAATGACTGAAGTATTAAGTCATCATCATGGGGAGATCTGGACCTTGAATGTCCCTTCAGAGTTGTCCCGTCTATGATGAATGTTAGGACAAGTCCTTAGAAGCCTATAGGCTCCCCTGGTGGCTCAGACAATAAAGAAACTGCCCTAAATGCAGGATGCCCACGTTTGATCCCTTGGTCCAGAAAATCCTCTGGAGAAGGGAAAGTCAGCCCACTCTAGTATTCTTGCCTGGAGAATTCCATGCACAGATGAGCCTGGCAGGCTACAGTCCATGGGGTCACAAAGAGTTGGACCTGACTGAATGACTAACATTTTCACTTTTCGCTTTAGGAGCCTATTTGAATAATCTTTGGATGGGAACTAGTACCAAGCAAGGAATAAGACTTTGGGTAAGGCAATTGCATCTAGGCTTTGGAAAATTCTGGAGAAGAACTCAACTTTGAATGGCCATCAGGTAACACTCCTAGAAGCTAGAAAAATTAATATCTTAATTCTGAAGTGGGCATCTGGTCAGCAAACCACAGCCTCTGCTATAATTTCTAATACAAATTGTTGTTTTTTTCCCTGACCATAAACCATATTTCTGACTGTGCTCATGACCTTTCCGTATAATGTGAGTTTCGAAGAAGCATTTTCTTGCTATTTAATTTCCTGAGCAAGGAAACATGGCAGTGTTATGGATTGAACTGTGCTCCCTTAAAATTCATATATTGAAGTCCTAACTCCTAATGTAACTGTGTTTGGAGATTAAATGAGGGCAGAGGTTGGGACTTCAATCAGATAGGATTGGTGTCCTTATAAGAATAGGAAGGGATACCAAATGTACACATGCACAGAAAAAAGGCCATGTGAGGATACTTTTTTTTAAAGTAGCCATCTGCAAACCAAAGGAAGAGGCCTCAATAGAAATCAAAGCTGCCAACATCTTGATCTTGGACATGCAGTCTCTAGGAAGGTGAGAAAATACATTTCTGTTGGTTAAGCCACCAAGTCTGAGTTAGTCTGTTATGCAAGCCCAAGCAGAAGAAGATAGGAAGCAGGAAGGTGAGGTAGGTGTTTTCATGTATCAGAAAGGTAAACATCCAATCATCAATTCAAGGCCTATAATTCCAGATTTGGATTTTTGACCTGGTATCTGGACAATTTAGGGATACAACAGTTTCTTCCGCTACATTCTAGTTCATGTAAATTTACCATGTAATGAAGATTTAAAATATTTGATTCTAAAATTAAATTTCATACTGCGGTTCATATAGTTAATATATGTTAATGAATATTTATATGTTTAAATAACCAAAATGTATGGGCTTCCCAGAAACTGCCTTCCAATGTAGGAGATGCAAGAAATGCAAGTTTGAGCCTTCGGTTGGTAAGATGCCCTGAAGGCGGGTATGGCAGCCCATTCCAGTATTCTTGCCTGGAGAATCCCATGGACAGAGGAGCCTTGAGGGCTTCAGTTCATAGGGTTGCAAAATGTTGGACACAACTGAAGCAGCTGAGCATGAGTCTTAATAGCCTCAACTATGCTCTGCTCTGAAGCCAGATAATTCATCCCAAATGCAAATTTACTGACATTACTTCCTTGCTTAAGTCTTTTCCAATTGCCTTCAGCAGAATGCCCAAGAATGGTGTACAAGGCCTTTCCTGAGCTATCTTGTACCCGTGTCTCAAGACTATTCTGCATATCTTTATAGCTTTATATGCTTCAGCCTCACTGAAATACTCGTGATTCTTATACAGATTCATGTTGCTTTTGTGTGTCTGTGCCTAGGTAGAGCTGCTCTCTCTCTTCCAACTGATGAAATCTTATTTCAATCTATGGTCCCCAGGAAAAGCCGCCCAGCCATTGTGCAATAGTTCTATTTTTAGAGGCTGTGCTGTTATACGTATGCCCACAGCACCCCACTGCCCTGCAATGGCCCAGTAAGCTTGTGTCTTTCCTGGTGAGTCTGTGAGCACCACAGGAACGAGACCTTTCTCTTTACATCCTTAGGAATTTCCTTAGGATATGTACCCAGTATATTCACAATGCAAATTCACTGATTTGAACTGAAGGATTAATAGAAAAGTGATATATATTTTATCTAGAATAAATCAATGTTTTGCCATAAAATCATATTATTTTCAAAGCATAAATATGAAATATAACTGAATTCAAAATGAGTAATTTTGTTGTTTTTATTTTTTATGAAAAACTATGCTCTCTTTTTCTTCAGATGCTCATGTTTAACATTGTATTGAGTTTTAGTAAAGATTTAAGCAGTTACATAGTCACTAGGGGTCACTCTTACAATTTTGAATCTTGTGAATCTGTGTACGTTTTTTTAGAACAATTCAATTTCAACTCTTTCCTCTGTTATATATATAAAGGTGCCAATGATGCACCTGATGGGTGTGTCAGGTAAATAATTACCTAACTCTATGTTTATCTTTTTGGCTATTCAATATAACCAGGATGGTTTCCCTGGATGTGTCTAAAAGAAACAGCAATTCAGTTATATTTCATATCCTAAAACTGGATAGTCGAGGCACATATTAATGAAAAACAAAATACTATTTCATCAATTATGTTCTCATTGGAAAATATTACCTTATTATTAAGGTAATATTGTTACAGATTTTGAGAAAAAATATGGTGAGCCTTGCAGATGGATCCACCTCTAAATTACCCGCAGAAATGCAGGTACAATGCCTGGCTATTCAAACCACCAAGTGTCATCTCAGCAGGATTCTTAATCACAAACAGGCTGAAAGGAAACCAGCAGACATTTGCAAATAACAAGGGAGCAGCAAAAAGAGAAACAAATCTCTTTCTAACCGTTCTGTGATCATCTCTCTTCCTGTACCCACTCCCAAACCTTCCAAATAATTAGTGAGTGGCAATCAATCATGGCTCCTCAGGCAGGCACCAGTTCAGATGTTTGAAGTTTGATTTTACATCTCACAGGAGCAAGTCTTTTAGGAGTTAGGAAAGGACTAGGAAGGGCAGGAGGCTGGGCAAAATAAAGAGAGGGTTGTGGAAGGGGCAAGTTATCCCTTCACAAGGCATCTGTAATCAGATGACCAGGAGCCTGGGGCATGTTCTCAGAAGGAATAAATGAGGTAAAGAAAGAAAATTTACATTTCAAAAATAAATTGCCAGGATGGAGGAAGATTGGGAATAATGACTACAGGCTTTGAAGCCAAACTACAAAATTGGAATCTTATTTCAGCTACTCAGATGTAGTAGACCTTGAGAAAGTTGTAAACTTCAAATTTTCCCACTTGTATAATGGGAACATAAGGACAATATTTGTTTCTGTATCTTGATATGTACATAAACAAGTATCTATGTCTATAGCTATATCTGTAGATTTAGACAGATGAGAAAATAAATATGTACACATATACATATGTGCACATGAATATATATCTACACGTACCTGCAATGCATACACACAGACACACGCATACACATCTCCAATTTTAAAGGCCTGGCCAAAGTTTGATGTTCAAAAATGCTTCCTTCTCTATTATGCTAGCTGTGTACCTCCCTAATCAAAAATAAGAAAATACAACTGGGGGACAAGATAGGATATTTGAAACTGGATCTGTCCCAGAAAACCTAGGGTGTTTAGTTGCCATAATGATACGGCAAAACCTGATTTCCACTCATTCAATCTCTTTGAAAGGCACCAAAAACCATTTATTGATTTTTCTAAAAGGAGAATTGAGTAAAAAAAAAAATCTTCCAATTGAAAATGAAGTCAGGTCATGCAATTTCAGTTACAAATTTGGGCACTGGGCCTGCCATACCCTCTCATTGGACTCAGCTATACTGAATATAAAAAATTATAAAAATAAACATAAATAAAACAAAGCAAAAACACCCACAATTGAGAAGTCCCTTAACAAGGGGAAGGCTAAAGAGCAGCATTAAGGTCACATGAGAGATGGTCATTGCAGGCCCTCATGTTGAACTCTGCTGAGATAGACAGCCTCATGCTAGGGTTAACCTTATGTGCATTCCTGTATGTCCCATAGCTTTAGCCTACAGAACCTAGAACCTAGCAAGAGAAGGGTAATGAAAGTCACAAAGCCCAGTCAGGACTGTTTAAAGATTTTAGTGGCCAGAACTGAGAATAAAATTCTATGAGGAGAACAAATTGGTGGCGAAGTAGGTGAATGTGGAGTAGTACATCTCTCTCCCTGGATACATCAGGAATACACCTTCAGACACAGAAGTGCATGCAGAACACCAGCTGAAAGCGGAGAGGAGTACCTGACCAGCAGAAAAGAATATATAGACCAATGCAAAACTTGGTGGGATGAAGGAACTAGGGGGAAAAACAGGAGTGTTAGTAGGACTGGACCTGCCCTCGGTGGATGGGGGAGCTGAAGCAGGAATCCAATCCCCACATCAGGGCAGTTGTCTGAATCAGAGGAGAAACATTTAAGGCTCAGAGTGAAACAGCTGATCTGTGGAAGCCTAAATGGAATGAGAATCAGACAGTCCTTGCCGTAGCCATACATACCCCAGACAGGGCTGTGGATCCCCTGGAAGGCACAGTGGGGGAATTGGAGTTTAGGGATTGTGGAGAAGTCCCCTGGCGAGGGCTGCTATTAACTATAGAGAGACAGATCCTAGGGATGTGAGGGAGGAGATTGTGGTGGGAAATTCCTGTGGAGAAAAGCCAGGCAGCCATGGAAGCAAGGCGATACAGCTGAGTCCTGTGCAGGGGGTGGATCCATCACCATAACCTCTTTCTCTCCACACACCAGCATCGGCAGCTGAACATAGAGAGTCTGGCCCATCAAAGGCTAAAACACTGAACTACAGAGTAGGGCCCCTCTATATGCCTGATGCACTGAACAACAGAGAAGGATCCCAGGCAAGGGAGCCCCCAAGTTACCTGAATGGGTGGAGCTACAGATAAAGACTGGCCAATGAGGCCTTCTGATTGCCAGCTATAAGAGGCTCAAAAAAAGACTCTGATAGGGCCATCACTCCTGCATGGAGGCAGTCTGTGTCCCTGCACACTTGGCACCACCAGAGTCCCTGCAAGCCAAGCAATTGTACCACCTTCACGCTCAACTCTCACTGGGGCAGAGCTGCCACAGGCAAAAGAAGTCTTGCACCTATGTGTGCAGGATCGCTTCAGTGTGTGTCTGACTCTTCGTGACCCTGTAGAATGTGGCCTGCCAGGCTTCTCTGTCAGGGAGGGGGTTCTTCAGGCAAGAATACTGGAGTATATTGGCCAATACTGGTTGCCATACCCTTCTAGAGCACTATGTTTCCTGCTGCCCTAACCCCCCACCCCGCTGAGTACCTGGTGCTGCTAGAACCCCTGCGACCCAAGCAGCTGAACCACCTCCATCCCTGGCCCTCACAGGGGTAAACCCAAATCCTCCAGGGCAGCCTCAGCAACAAACCCCAGCGGATGACCCACATACAGAGGTGGAACCACAATTGAAACCACAATTGAAACCCAGGGGCAGTATGGCTAAGAGAGAAGATCCCAAACCCTCCCACTAGCTGTACAAACTGCACATTAAATCCACATGATCAACTAGGCAGACTCTGTGTCTGTGGAATTTATAAAAGGTTACTGAGAGCTCCCACAAAAGAAAATGCATTAGTTCCGTAGATAGCTGTAGACTTTGGAGGATAGAACACAGAGAAGCAGGACCAGATTAGAATCTGAGTGTCCCCAACAGCAAGTCCAGAGATCAGCACAGTGTTGGAGGGCACCTTAAGGAGGTGAGGTGGACTGTGACTCCCAGAGAGGAAAAGGACTCTGACAGCAGACACTCACAAAAAAACATTTATTATTCTTATGTTTTGACATGTTCTGTAGATTCTTTTGGATTTCCTTTTTCTTTTCGTTTTTTCCCTCCGTACACCACCCCACCCCCCACCATTGTAGTCGATTTTATTGGCGCTATGAAATTTAATTAAGCTTTTGAGCTTCTTTTTTTTTTTTTCCTAAGTCACATTTTTTACTGTTGTTATAAACCTCCGCCTCTAAGTTGGGCTTTGACAGTTCTGGGAAGTTTTCCTTTTTTTTTTTTTTTTTCTTCTTTTCTGTTTTTAATTAATTTTTTTAACCTATTATTTTTTCTACATTTATTCCTTTGTTTGGTTTTCCTACTGTTCTTTTCCCCTGTGGTTAATCTTTAATGGATATAAATCTTCTTCATCTACCTCTACTTAACTTTACATATCTATTCTTTCTTTCTTTCCTTTCCTCTCAACATATTTGTTAGTTAGTTTTGTTTTCATTGCTTTATTCCCCACTTGGCACCTTGCTTTAGTCTTGTGTTCCAGTTTGTGCTTTAGTTATTTTTCTTCTTAACTGGTAACTATAATTTTTTATTTCCTTTGTTCGCTGGGTCAATCTATTGTAATTTATTTTTTATTGGACTGTTTTTACTTTGCTCATGGGCATGTATATGTGTATAATCCATCATTATAATTATTATTTGCCTGATGTTGTATCTGCCATTTGTCTGGGATTCATCTTTGGTTTCTCATTTTTGGATATTTGCTTTAATCTCACTTAATACCATGACAAACCACTTGTCGAATCTTCATTTTTGACCAGAGATCAAGCCCTGAGCCTTTGGAGTGGGAACACTGACTCCAAGACCCTAGACTACCAGAGAACTAACCTTAGGGGGTATCAAATAGTGAGAGCACACACAAAGGAAACCACTAGAATATAAGGTCCAGCATCTCCCAACCACCAGCAGCACCCGGTGCAGGGTGCCTCATCTAAACAACAAACAAAACAAAAATACAAACCCAATCATCAGTAGACAGGATTACAAGTTCACTTAGCCTTGCCCATTAGAGGAAAAACAAGCAAATAAACAAACAAAAATTCAGCACAAATCTCACCCTATTCAAAGCTTACACAAGCCACTGGACCAACCTTAGGAGGGCAGAAACTAAAAGGAAGAAAGAATTCACCCTTGAACCCTGGGAAAAGGAGACCTCAAACACAATAAGTTAAAAAAAAAAAGAAAGAAAAGAAAAGGCAGAGAAATACTACACAAATGAAGGAACAAACCAGAAACACAGAAGTCCAAATAAATGAAGAAGAAACAGGCAAACTACCTGAAAAAGAATTCAGAATAATAATAATAAAGACGATTAAAAATCTTGAAAACTAAATGGAGAAAATGCAAGAATCAATTAACAAAGACCTAGAAGAATTAAAGAATAAACACGCAGAGACAAAAAACACAACTACTGAAATTAAAAATACTCTAGAAGGAATCAATTTCCTTCTCCAGAGGATCTTCCCGACTCAGGGATTGAACCTGGGTCTCCTGCATTGTAGGCAGATGCTTTACTGTCGGAGCCACCAGAGAAGTCCCAGAAGGAATCAATAGCAGAATATCTGAGGTAGAAAAATGAATCAGTGAGCTGGAAGATTAAGTGGTGAAAGTAACTTCTGAAGAGTAGAATAAAGTAAAAAGAATGAAAAGAACTGAGGATAGTCTCAAAGACCTCTGGGACAATGTCAAATGCACCAACATTTGAATTATAGAGGTCCTAAAAAAGAAGAGAAAAAGAAAGGGCATGAGAAAATTTTTGAAGAGATTATAGTTGAAAATTTCCCCAACATGGAAAGGAAATAGTCAATCAAATCCAAGAGACACAAAGAGTCCCATACAGGATAAACCTAAGGAAAACCACACCAAGACCTATACTAATCAAACTAACAAAGACTAAACACAAAGAAAGAATATTAAAAGCAGTAAGGGAGAAGCAACAAGTAACATACAAGGGAAACCCCATACGCTTTGGAGTTACCCCAAATGGGGATTAGCTTACCCCATAAGCTAATCTTTCTGCAGAAACTCTGCAGGACAGACAGGAATGGAAGGATATATTTTAAGTACTGAAAGGGAAAAATCTACAACCATGATTACTGTACCCAGCAAGGATCTCATTCAAAACTGATGGAGAAATCAAAACCTTTTCAGACAAGCAAAAGTTAAGAGAATTCAGTACCACCAGTACCATCAGCTTTACGACAAATATAAAGGGATTTATATAGTCAGGAAATATGAGAGAAGAAACAAAATCTACAAAATCAACCCCAAACAATTAAGAAAATGGCAATAGGAACATATATTTCAATAATTACTTTAAATGTAAATGGACTAAATGTTCCAATCAAAAGACAAAGACTGGCTGAATGGATACAAAAACAAGATACATATACATGCTGTCTACAAGAAACTCACTTCAGACCTCAAGACACATATAGACTGAAAGTGAGAGGATGGAAAAATATATTCCATGCAAATGGGAAGGAAAAGAAAGTTGGAGTAGCAATCCTCATATGAGACAAAATAGACTAAAGTAAAGAATAGGCATTACAAGAGATAAGGAAGGACACTACATAATGATAAAGGGATCAATCCAAGAGGAAGACATAACAATTGTAAATATCTATGCACCCAATGTAGGAGCACCTCAATACATAAG
Organism: Bos indicus; assembly: GCF_029378745.1. Classification (NCBI taxonomy): domain Eukaryota; kingdom Metazoa; phylum Chordata; class Mammalia; order Artiodactyla; family Bovidae; genus Bos; species Bos indicus. The sequence goes on along the minus strand of NC_091777.1, from coordinate 32,750,146 downwards.
ACAAACACCCAACAGACATAAAAGAAGAAACTGTAACATAATAATAGTGAAAGTGAAGTGAAAAGTGAAGTCGCTCAGTCCTGTCCAACTCTTTGTGACCCCATGGACTGTAGCCTGCCAGGCTCCTCCCTCCATGGGATTCTCCAGGCAGGAGTACTAGAGTGGGTAGTAGGAGACTTTAATACCCCACCCACACCAATGGACAGATCATCAAAACAGAAAATTAATAGGGAAACACAAGTCTTAAGTGATACATTAGATGGGACGGAGCTCATTGATATCTTCAGGACATTCCATCCAAATGCAGAAGAATACAACTTCTTCTCAAGTGCACATGGAACATTCTCCAGGATAGACCACATCTTGGGTCACAAATCAAACCTCAATAAATTTAAGAAAATTGAAATTGTATCAAGCTTCTTCCCCAACCACAATGCTATGAGACTAGATATCAATTACAAGGAAAAAAAAAAAAACTGTAAGAAACACAAACACATGGAGATTAAACAACACATATCTAAATAACCAAAAGGTTACTGGAGAAATCAAAAGTTAAATCAAAAAATTTCTAGAAACAAATGACAATGAAAACATGACAACTCAAAATCTAGTCCTAAGAGGGAAGTTTATAGCAAGACAATCCTACCTCAAGAAATAAGAATACCATTGAATAGACAACCTAACTTTACACCTGAAACAACTGGAAGAAGAAGAACAAAAAACCCCCAAAATTAGTAGAAGGAAAGAAATCATAAAGATCTGAGCAGAAATAAAGGAAAAATAAATGAAAGCAACAATAGTAAAGATTAATAAAACAAAAAGTTGGTTCTTTGAGAAAATGAATAAAATAGACAAACCTTTAGCCAGACTTATCAAGAAAAAAGGGAGAAGATTCAAATCAACAATATTAGAAATGAAAAAGGAGAGGTTCCAATAGACAATGCAAAAATACAAAGGATTATAAGAGACTCTTATGAACAACTATATGGCAATAAAATGGATAACCTGGGAGAAATAGACAGATTCTTAGGAAAGTTCAGTCTTCCAAGAATGAACCAGGAAGAAATAGAAATTATGAAAAACCCAATTACAACCACTGAAATCAAAGCTGTGATCAAAAATCTCCCAAAAAACAAAAGCCCAGGACCAGATGGCTTCACAGGAAAATTGTATCCAACATTTAGAGAAGAGCTAATGCCTATCCATCTAAAACTCTTCCAAAAAATTTCAGAGGAAGGAACACTTTCAAACTCATTCTACAAGGCCACCATCTCCCTAATACCAAAACCAGACAAAGACAACACACAGAAAGAAAACTAAAGGGCAATATCACTGATGAACATAGATGCAAAAATCCTCAACAAAATTTTAGCAAACAGAATTCAGCAACACATCAAAAAGCTCATACAGCACGATCAAGTTGGGTTTGTTCCAGGAAACAAGAATTCTTCAACATACAGAAATCAATCAATGTGATACACCATAGTAACAAATTGAAAGATAAAACCATAAGATCATCTCAATAGAGGCATAAAAAGCCTTTGACAAAATTCAGCACTCATGTATGATTAAAATTCTTCCAAAAAATGGGCATAGAAGGAACATACCTCAACACAGTACAGGCCATATATGATAAGCCTACAGCAAACATTATTCTCAATGGTGAAAAACTGAAAGCATTCCCCCTAAGATCAGGAACAAGACAAGGGTGCCCACTTTTGCCACTATTATTCAACGTAATTCTGGAAGTCCTAGCTACAACAATCAGAGAAGACAAAGAAATAAAAGGAAGTCAGATCAGAAAAGAAGAAGTAAAGCTCTCGCTATTTGCAGATGACTTGATACTGTACATAGAAAACCCTAAAGATAGTATCAGAAAATTACTAGAGCTAATCAGTGACTTTAGCAAAGTTACAGGATACAAAATCAATACACAGAAATCACTTGTATTTCTATATACTAACAATGAAAAATCAGAAAGAGCAATTAAAGAATCAATCCCATTCACCACTGCAAGAAAAATAATTAAATATCTAGGAATAAACTTACCTAAGGAGACAAAAGAACTGTACACAGAAAATCATAAAACACTGATGAAAGAAATCAAAGATGACATAAACAGATGGGGAGATATTCCATGTTCCTGTGTAGGAAGAATCAATATTGTAAAAATGACTATACTATCAAATGCAATCTACAGATTTAATGTGCTCCCTACTAAATTACCAATGCCATTTTTCACAAAACTAAAACAAAAAATTTCACAATGCATATGGAAATACAAAAGACTCCGAACAGCCAAAGCAGTCTTAAGAAAGAAGAATGGAGCAGGAGGAAGCAACCTTCCTGACTTCAGATTATAGTACAAAGCTACAGTCATTAAGACAGTATGGCACTGGCACAAAAACAGAAATATAGACCAATGGAACAAGATAGAAAGCCCAGAAATAAACCCATGCACCTATGAGTATCTTATTTTTGACAAAGGAGGCAAGAACATACAATGGGGTAAAGACAGCCTTTTCAATAAATGGTTCTGGGAAAACTGGACAGCTACATGTAAAAGAATAAAATTAGAACACTTCTTAACACCATGCATAAAGATAAACTGAAAATGGATTGAAGATCTAAATGTAAGACCAGAAACTATAAAACTCTTAGAGGAAAACATAGGCAGAACTCTTGATGACATAAATCAAAGCAAGATCCTCTATGACCCACCTCCTAGAGTAACAGAAATAAAAACAAAAGTAAATAAGTGGGACCTGATTAAACTCAAAATCTTTTGTACAGCAAAGAAAACTATAAGCAAAGTGAAAAGACAACCCTCAGAATGGGAGAAAATAATAGCAATGGAAACAACTGACAAAGGATTAATTTCCAAAATATACAACTAGTTCATACAACTCAATGACAGAAAAATAAACAACCCAATCAAAAAGTGGGAGAATGACCTAAACAGACATTTCTCCAAAGAAGACATACAGATGGCTAACAAACACATGAAAAGATGCTCCGCATCGCTCATTATTAGAGAAAAGCAAATCAAAACCACAATGAAATGTCACCTCACACTGGTCAGAATGGCCCTCATCAAAAAGTCTACAAACAATAAATGCTGGAGAGGGTGTGGAGAAAAGGGAATGCTCTTGCACTGTTGGTTGGAATGTAAATTGATACACCCACTATGGATGACAATATGGAGATTCCTTAAAAAACTAGGAATAAAACAACCATATGACCCAGCAATCCCACTCCTAAGCCTGTACCATGAGGAAACAAAAATTGAAAAAGACACATCCATCCCATTGTTCACTGCAGCACTATTTACAACAGCTAGAACATGGAAGCAACCTAGATGCCCATTGACAGATGAATGCCTAAAGTTGTGGTACATATACACAATGGAATATTACTCAGTCATAAAAATGAATGCATTTGAGTCAGTTCTGATGAGATGGATGAACCTAGAACATATTATACAGAGTGAAGTGAATCAGAAAAGGAAAGATAAATATCACATTCTAACGCAGATATACGGAATCTAGAAAAACGGTACTGAAGAATTTATTTACAGGGCAGCAGTGGAGAAACAGACAGAGAGAATAGACGTATGGACATGGGGAGACAGTAGGAGAGGGTGAGATGTATGGAAAGAGTAACATGGACACTTACATTAAAATAGATATCCAACGGGAATTTGCTGTATGTCTCAGGAAACTCAAACAGGGGCTCTGTTTCAATCTAGAGGGGTGGGATGGGGAGGGAGATGAGAAGTAGGTTCAAAAGGGAGGGGATATATGTACAACTATGGCTGATTCAGGTTGAGGTTTGACAGAAAACAACAAAATTCTGTAAAGAAATTATCCTTCAAAAAAAAAAAAAAAAAAAGAAAACAAAACCCTATGGGGAGTCTTGGAGCGACATGCAGGGAAATCTGTTCATTCTACTTCTAAGGTATTTGCCTAAGTGGGGAAAAAAAAAAAAAAAAAACATTATTGCAGTTAATATTTAAGATTCTAAGAGACAAACATATCATCTTGAAAATTTATCTCTTATGTATCTTTCTAGATTCTCAAGGATTTTGCACACAGGATGCCACCATTTTGGAGATGACTATCACGGTGCTTCTGTGGGCAGGGAGGCATAGAGTATGATGGGGCAGTCTATACTTCGCAGGCACAAACATCTGACATGGACTACATTACTAAACCTCTCTAAGACAGCTTTTATTATCCAAAATGGGTAATAGCATCCACCTCTTACAGGTTTGGTAAGAATAAACCAAAATGATAATGCACTTGAAGAGGTTAGCACAGTGCCTGACAGCTTATTTTTAGTTTATTTCACAAAGAGATTACAGAGATTGATCTTTCTATCTTGTTTGCTATTTTAATAGCTGCCATTGGCACAGAGTATGGGTGGTACCATGCCTCGCCTTACTTCTTCTCTACTATTCGAAAGTATTTGCACAAAGAGGATTGTAAACCTAAATGTTTCAGTCCACAGGGATGATACAAATATGGGGCTGCCTTGTATTTCAAGGAAGCTATTGTCCTCTAGAGACAGGAAGATGGGCAAAATTACCTGTAAAATTCTTTACAACCTGGAGGATCTAACTTCCTAGCCATTTGTATTTTCTCAAAGGATGTTTACTTATATTCTGCATAAGGCTCTCTTGATTGAATGGTGAAGTATGTCAGTAGTTAGTACCAAAAATGAGAGTGTCTTCCCAACAAAAGACAGCAAAAGCAAAAATAAAGTATTTTCTTATTTCTAATTTTTACTCTTGAATTTGTGCAGAGGTAACCTCTTGAACAAAGTAAGCTGAATATTCATCATTTGGAGAGCATCTGAATTGACCTGAACCTCCCCTCCCTAAATATTTATCCCACCTGTTAGTCCTTGGTTTGTTTTTCAGACACATATTCACAAGTGTTTGTATCTCTCCTACACACTTTGGAAGACAAATAGCAAATATTTTTTTGAAAACATCTCAATGGAGACTCGTATTATAGCATATATAGGGGAAAAACTCCATTCCAATAAAAGAGAATTACAGAAGACAGCAGGGAGAATTTGAAAGGAAAATGTGAACATCAAGGACTGACTTTTATCAATTCTTTAATGAATTTGACTATTCATCTATAATTTAAATCATCAATTAATTGGAAGGATCCATTATTTACCATGTTATATGTTAGCTATCAATTAGATATAGATGTTGGGGATATAATCTGTGAACAACTTGGTCCCTGAATTCAGGGAATCCTGAGTTCCAAGGAGGAGATGTGTTTGTAGTTAAGTACTTGTTTTCATAATTTATGATGGGTGCTTTAAGAGATTACTGCAGTATGTACAGAAGAGGGACCAAAAAGTTGAGTGATGATCCCCTTGTTGTGATTGGGAAGGTGGAGAATAGGTGGTATTTCAGTTCACTCTTAAAGGATATATAGTTGTTCATTAGAAGGATCTTTCTGCACTGGGTTGAAGCTAGATGGAGTTTCATTAAAGAGTTACATTATCAGAACATTAGAATGTACCTTCATTGATTTTCACATTGCAGTTATCTTTTTATTATTCTGATGTTTAGAAATAAATAAGAATATGACCCTAGAAATCAATGCACAATACTGTCAAAGCTAAAATACAATCACTAACATCATACAGAAGCTTATTGCTAGCTGCTGCAGTGCATTAAATGTTCTACATACACCTTCTCATTTAATTTGGACCAAGACAATATGAAAAGAGCAAAGCATTTCCACTTTGTAGATGAGGAAAGTAAGGTGCAGGCAGGATAAGCAAGTTTCCTAAAGGCATATTGCGAGAAATGAAGACTCTTAGGACCCACTCTAGGTCTCCTGAATAAGAATTCATTCACATTTAGCCAAGAGCAGAAGTGATTCTTACACATAATAATGTTTAGAAAACATGTATTTAGTCTGACCTTACCACTATAAATCCTGCACATGATTGTGCATCTCGGGAAATGGCTTCACCTTACAGTTTCACTTGCTTAATTGCTAATGAGTCTGTCTCCCTTTCATGCAGGAACAGTATGCCGTCCCTGTAAAGAATGTCCCTCTTTTTGAAACAATGGGGAATGTACTCTTGCTCTTTTCATGTGTCAACTTATCACATATGTGGGCCCATATCTGAATATATGGTAACTCTCTTATTTTTGGCTCTCATCTAATCATTTCAAATTATTTAACTATTACATAAATGATGTCATGTCTATACCTCATTTTTCTGGTGTCTCATTTATGAGCTGACAGTAGCTTGACACTGTCCCTCTTAAAACCAAATTCTATGGAATGAACCAACTATTGCTGATATTTCCTTTGTGTGAGAGAATACAGTTAGACAATTACCCTCCACAATCTGAGTATTCTGAGGCTATCATTAATTGAATAACACCAAACATCTCATTGAGCCAGTGGTCACCTTAAATGACAGCTGCTGTTCCCAGACACCAAAACAGGTCATTTCCCTGGCCTCTTTTTATGGGTCAGATTTGGAGAAGTGGGCCTCATACATGCCCATCACACTCTGTCCTAAAATCTTATATCAGAAATCCCCTTCGCTCTTGAAAAGTGTTCAGTAATTTTCTTCTCTAGGACCTTCAGACATTCTGAACATTCACCAAGTAATCAGGAACTGTAATTGTGGATCATTTAGGCAGGACTAAATGTATCTATAAAAGCTGGAGAAACTTACCCTTCATTTATACTTAAAATGAAAAAAAAAAAAAAAAGCAACGGTTCAATGAGTATCTAGACCCTGGGGAAGCAAAGATGAGTAAGTGTCCTTGCTTTACAAGAGGTCACAGACTACAGAAAGAGAGAAACGTAAGTAAAAGCATAATCACAATGGAAAGTATGAGCACAGTTTTATGAGAAACAGAGAAGAATAAATGATTAATAGCCTCAGGGAGGAGAGGAGACTTTCACAGAGAGATGGCATTTGAGCTGTCTTATAAGGATGATTTTACTAGTCAAAGAAGACAAAGAAGTCTCTCCAGGTAGAGAACTAAGTTGTGAACAGTCAGAGAGAAGAGTATCTTGTAACAGAATATTTGGATGATGATAAGAGTTTAGTAAACTGGATTCAGGAGATGCGAGGGGAAATGCAGGAGATAATCTAACACCAACTTGTACTTTAAGAAGATCTTGATTTTATTTCCAATATTCTGGGAGGTGGGTCATAGAGGATCCTGCTGTGATGTATGTCAGAGAGTGTTTTGCCTATGTTCTCCTCTAGGAGTTTTATAGTTTCTGGTCTTACATTTAGATCTTTAATCCATTTTGAGTTTATTTTTGTGTATGGTGTTAGAAAGTGGTCTAGTTTCATTCTTTTACAAGTGGTTGACCAGATTTCCCAGCACCACTTGTTAAAGAGATTGTCTTTAATCCATTGTATATTCTTGCCTCCTTTGTCAAAGATAAGGTGTCCATATGTGCGTGGATTTATCTCTGGGCTTTCTATTTTATTCCATTGATCAATATTCTGTCTTTGTGCCAGTACCATACTGTCTTGATAACTGTGGCTTTGTAGTAGAGCCTGAAGTCAGGTAGGTTGATTCCTCCAGTTCCATTCTTCTTTGTCAAGATTGCTTTGGCTATTCGAGGTTTTTTGTATTTCCATACAAATTGTGAAATTATTTGTTCTAGCTCTGGGACCTAATTAACCTTAAAAGCTTCTGCACATCAAAGGAAACTCTAAGCAAGGTGAAAAGACAGCCTTCAGAATGGAAGAAAATAATAGCAAATGAAGCAACTGACAAACAACTAATCTCAAAAATATACAAGCAACTCCTACAGCTCAACCCCAGAAAAATAAACGACCCAATCAAAAAATGGGCCAAAGAACTAAATAGACATTTCTCCAAAGAAGACATACAGATGGTTAACAAACACATGAAAAGATGCTCAACATCACTCATTATCAGAGAAATGCAAATCAAAACCACTATGAGGTACCATTTCACACCAGTCAGAATGGCTGCGATCCAAAAGTCTACCAGCAATAAATGCTGGAGAGGGTGTGGAGAAAAGGGAACCCTCTTACGCTGTTGGTGGGAATGCAAACTAGTACAGCCACTATGGAGAACAGTGTGGAGATTCCTTAAAAAACTGGAAATAGAACTGCCTTATGATCCAGCAATCCCACTGCTGGGCATACACACTGAGGAAACCAGAAGGGAAAGAGACACGTGTACCCCAATGTTCATCGCAGCACTGTTTATAATAGCCAGGACATGGAAGCAACCTAGATGTCCATCAGCAGATGAATGGATAAGAAAGCAGTGGTACATATACACAATGGAGTATTACTCAGCCATTAAAAAGAATACATTTGAATCAGTTCTAATGAGGTGGATGAAACTGGAGCCTATTATACAGAGTGAAGTAAGCCAGAAGGAAAAACATAAATATAGTATAATAACGCATATATATGGAATTTAGAAAGATGGTAACAATAACCCTGCGTACGAGACAGCAAAAGAGACACTGATGTATAGAACAGTCTTATGGACTCTGTGGGAGAGGGAGAGGGTGGGAAGATTTGGGAGAATGACATTGAAACATGTAAAATATCATGTAAGAAACGAGTTGCCAGTCCAGGTTCGATGCACGATACTGGATGCTTGGGGCTAGTGCACAGGGATGACCCAGAGGGATGGTATGGGGAGGGAGGAGGGAGGAGGGTTCAGGATGGGCAACACATGTATACCTGTGATGGAGTCATTTTGATATTTGGCAAAACTAATACAATTATGTAAAATTTAAAAATAAAATAAAATTTAAAAAAATAAAAAAAATAAAATAAAATAAATAAATAAAAACTCTGAAAAAAAAAAAAAAAAGAAGATCTTGTATAATGAACCATAAAGTGTGAATTTAACCTTTTGAGCATGGAGTCAAGCAAGATTCTTCTTAAATAGAGGCTAGTGTAATCTGTGATTAGAAGTTAAATTCTGATGTTAAGTTGGACAACAGATTTCAAGGGAAGGGAAAGTGAAGGTTGAAAGATCTCTTAGAAGCCTGGTACCAAAGTCTAGACTAAAGTTGTTGAAAGTCCTGTCAGACCAATGTTGGTAAATGTATCACCCATATATAAAGGACAAAAGCACATTAACAGTAATAAAAGCATTTCCAGCACAGCTATTTGATTCCTAAATAAAACAGATGTTTGAAGCTCTTAGAAATTGTAAGGGAATTAATTTCAGTTCCTCAGTGGTAACGGGAACAATCCTCAAGCATATTTTCTACTGAGTATTTTCCTGGATGAACAAAGTAGAAAGCCTGAGTACACAGTTAATGAAATGTATAAATATTCTACCCATTGAGAAGAAATCTATACAGTAAATCCAGGAAAGTAGAAAAATAGCTTTGAGAATAAAGGATCAATGAAAGAAAAGTCGTATCATATCCAGAAAGAAATAAAAGTATGTAATCCTATGTGTATTCTAACCAAGAAATCACTTAACCAGTAGGGAGTGAGAGTTGAAGAACATAACAGTCTTACTGGGCTTTTGAGAATGGTAAGGCAATTCAAAGCATTTTACCTTTTTAAAAAGTGTGTCCCCAACTCAGTGTCTTTGTCTCGTTTAATCTACGTATCACCTGGAACAGATTGCTGTTTTTGTCCACATTTAACTGGGTAAGAAAAATTTAGGTTCTAAGAGATTGAATAGCTGATTTAATACTCAAGCCCCCTTGTGGTAGGGCAAAGACTGAAACTGAGGCTTCTCTTAGGCTAAATCACAGAAGCTGTCATTTTTCAGGTTGAAATGTTTAAATATCTGCAACTTGTTATGGTTCAACCTAATGGATCCTGAGTACAGTGCTCTAAAATTTTCAATCGACAACATGCGAATTTTATACTGGTTCCATGGTTGCAAAAGCAAATTAATTCAAAATGTCAAGCAAAATGGTTCTGTATCTCCGTTCAGATGGGCACCAAACTGGTCCACGTTTGTCAGTGAAATGGATATTAAAGGAAGAGCAGTTTGAACACCATCCCTTCTCTTACCTCCCACAGCATCACCATAAATATTCCTTTCACTCATAGACTGCCTTCTTTAGAATAATATAGATCATAAGATAATGCATTAAAGATATATAATATAGAATTATATATATATAACATAAATATTACCTTAGACCCAAACATGAATACAAGTGTTATTTTTTGTTCCAGGTTAAAACTGGAACAAAATATTTTTTAATTAAAATGTATCATTTCAGGAACTATATTTTTGCCTCCAGGTTTTTGGAAAGAAAAATAAGAGAAAGATGTTTAGCAATGCAACTGTAAAGATGAGTCTGTGTCCTGGGAATCATGATAGTTGGTAGAAAAAAAATGAGGCAAGGTGCCTTGCCAGGAGGAGCCAATCAAGAACCCTTTGAATCATGTACTTTTGGTTACAAGGTGAAGGCCACAGATTTTCAAGGACCTTTGCTTCATTATTTGCTTTTAATTGAAAGCATGTATCTGCAATGAGTACAAAGAATTCTCATTATCTGAACTTCTATCTCAGACCTTAAGGAAGTTTGTCCCACTACTGACCTTTTTACTGGTTTGTTTCATCAGCACACTTTCCAGTGGCTGCATATAGACCAAAGCTACCCACGAGGGCACAGAGTCTTTGTAAAAGACTTAAATATACCTACCCAAGTTCCTATCAGGTCTTTGCTCTTACAGCCCCAACCAGAAGCAACTGGCAAACCTTCCCATCTTGGAACAACTCCAAACATCTAGAGGTGTGTATTTTTTAAATGCTGAATGGGAATATGTTTCTAATAAGTGACAGTTCCATTCATGCCCAGAAATCACAAATAAATTTTCTCTCTTTCTCATGGCACCAGATGTCCTATTTTGGTATTATCCCCTCCAGCCTAAAATCTTTCTCCGTTGTCTCATCTGCTCTTTAAAGTAATATAATGTGGAATTCCCTCAAAAATCCGATTATTTCTCTGTGACATCCCATGTGACTTTTAAATCTAATACCCCAAAGTACTTCTCTCCTGATCTAAAGTGAAAACCACATTGTGTCACTCTCCTGCTTAAAACCTGAAGATATTTTATGTATACTTCAGGATAAAAGTTAAGCTCTAGATTCCATCACAAAAATGCCCATGGTGTGATCTCAGCCAGCCTCTCTGACTCACTCAAGTCATGCCATGCTATTGCAATCTTGCAGACAAACCTTGTTTTCTTTCCTCTCTAGTTCTCTGCACAGGCTGTGTTCGTCTTTCCATAAGGAGAGCCCTAGTAGACTCCAATCTACTCAAAAAACAATTTTGAGTGAGGATAAGTTAGGTACTGCTCCAGTGTTTCAGCCAAGCTGTGTCTCTCTCTACATTTAGCAATCATCTTACAGTCATACAATTTTTTTCCTCCCATAGATGGACAGCTGGACCATGCTTTCTTTGAGGCCAGGAACTGTGCCTTCATTTCACATTCTTTTCTTTCATTACCATTCCTGACAGAGTAAATACCTAAGTTGAATGAATAGCTTAAATTAACACAACACTAACAGTTGAGAGGAGAAGGCAATGGCACCCCACTCCGGTACTCTTGCCTGGAAAATCCCAGGGACCGAGGAGCCTGGTAGGCTGCAGTCCATAGGGTCGCTAAGAGTCGGACACGACTGAGCGACTTCCCTTTCACTTTTCACTTTCATGCATTGGAGAAGGAAATGGAAACCCACTCCAGTGTTTTTGCCTGGAGAATCCCAGGGACGGGGAACCTGGTGGGCTTCCGTCTATGGGGTCGCAGAGAGTCGGACACGACTGAAGCGACTTAGCAGCAGCAGCAGCAACAGTTGAGAACTCACTGGGTATATGTATACAAAGCAGACTTTCATGGACTGAAGACTACTGTGTAGTAAACACTTAGATCTTTTTTTTTTTTTGGTTTTAATTTTATTTTATTTTTAAACTTTACATAATTGTATTAGTTTTGCCAAACATCAAAATGAATCCACCACAGGTATACATGTGTTCCCCATCCTGAACCCTCCTCCCTCCTCCCTCCCCATACCATCCCTCTGGGTCGTCCCAGTGCACCAGCCCCAAGCATCCAGTATCGTGCATCGAACCTGGACTGGCAACTCGTTTCTTACATGATATTTTACATGTTACAATGTCATTCTCCCAAATCTTCCCACCCTCTCCCTCTCCCACAGAGTCCATAAGACTGTTCTATACATCAGTGTCTCTTTTGCTGTCTCATACACAGGGTTATTGTTACCATCTTTCTAAAACTTTACATAATTCTATTAGTTTAGATCTTAACATTGTTCCCTTGCTAATTAGTAATCACAGTCTACTGGCCCAGTTCACCTATCAAGTTGGATATGGGTAACTATCTTGAAAGGAATCTTTGCATTCATCCAAAAGGTTACTCGTAGTTTCTGTGCAGAGAGAGGATTTGGCATGGCTCAGTGACTGCAGAATTGAGTTGTTTCCATCTTTGAGCCCACACACATTCCTAGTCCTTACTACCATGAAAAAATGGAAAACCATGCCTAAAACTGACAGAAGTAAAGCTATATTGAGGACAAGCAAATTAAATTTTGCTTTCTCCTACTCTTTATTTTTACCTGACAATGTCAGGCTGATTTTCACAATTAAGATTTTTAAATTTCTGAATGCTCTTCTTGAACACCTAGCCAGCAAGATAAAGAGATATAGGGTCAGCCGAGAAATGGTCATTTTAAGTAGGACTGGGGTAGCTGTCAGAGAGAGGTGGCAATTGGAATATGGAATAGCCAAGGCAGGGAAAGAGTGCTTAAATCAACTTTTGGAAATGGAGGAACTAGAAGAATGTTTTTCCCTATCCAGGAGGACAGCAGAAGTCAGCACAGAAAAGTGAAAAGACAAAAATATCTGGCTAGAACATTTTTTAGTCCCATTCCCCTCCCCAAATAATAACTTTCCTGGAAATTTTGAAATCCTTTGTAAAGTGGTTCATTTTTAACTAGTTCAAACCAACTGCTGTTGGAGTGCTTTAAAAAGGTAAGGATGCTGATAATCTTAACTGGTATTGGATGAGACTTGGGTGTGGATATTTTTGAAAGCTCCTAGTTGATTCTAAGCATTTTTCCAGCATTGAGAAATTATGACTCTAGTTTTAATCCAAATCTGCCTTCTGTGATATTTTAAATGTAAGCATTTAAGTGATTCTTGATTTTATTAAACTGCTAATTAATATGTGATTGACACATCAGCCTGTCTATTGGTACTGGCTCTGCTCTTAATTTCTGCTTAAAGCCACCAGGTAGCATCAGGTAATAACAGCAATAGTAATACTAATTAATACTAATGTTAATATTTAATACTTATTGAGGTACTTTTCTAAGTACTTTATAGATGATAATCCATTTAGTCCTTGAAATAAACTTATGAATTACCTGCTATTATATAACTCCTGTTTCATTTTACAGATGAGGAAAGAGAAGCTCAGAAAAGTTGAGTCATCTGCCTAGGACCGTAGAGTAAGTAAAATAAAAGGTTATGCTTTGTGGAAACCAGTGATTCATGCTGAAACTTGTTCAGAATGATTTGATAAACATTCAGTACAGTAGCAAATGTAAGGGAGGGTTTGAGGGCATGAGTTCTGGTGCCAACTACACCTGATTCTACTGCATAGTGGCTGTGCAACCTTATACAAAACACCTAAACTCTTTGACCATCAGTTTTCCTATTTGTTTAAATAGGGATCGCAATAGTTTCAACTTCACAGTGAGCATACAAAGGCCCAGAAAAGCTTAACAGCAGGGACTCACAAAGTCAAGTGGCCGAAGAATTAAGATCTAGATACCTTGACTCACAGATTCATTTTCATTTTAGCATGATGCTTCTTATTTGGGAGCCAGATTTGAAGGACTTTGGATACTTAGGTAAGTAACTGACATTCTCTAATCATGTGTCGTATGACTCAGTACAGACAACACATCAATTCTCTGTAGGGACTCAGCCCAGGAGTTTAAGATAGTTAATGAGTTAACTAAAAACTTTATGAAAATTCTTGTTGATTAGTACATTTTATATTTTTTTTCTGAAAGCACAGAGTCTGCCAGATCTGTCAATCTCTAGACCCCAACATGCAGATTATGAGGCCAAGAATTTCCCTAAGGTTAGAGAGACATTTCTTCTGGTTTCATGTGATGTGCCATGATATAAGGGGAGGAGGCATCACCAAAACTACAAGGAAACTCTGTATTCTTGCCTTACTGCTTTCTGAGTGCCTTCTGTATTGTAAGTCTGTGATGTTCTGGAAAGTAATGAGCCACAGACAGACAAGGAGGCTTATGAAAGAGGGTATATAGTTTATCTATAACCCCACTTAGCACTCCATTCACCTGCAGGTAGGCAAAAGTTGAAATCGCAGTTTGTGGGCAAACAGTAATTTAATGTACAAGCAAAAACCAGTTATATTTTTAAGCATGAGACATTTCACATTGGTCTGATTGAGGTAATCTGACATTTGATATTTCAATATGCTAGCTGATACTTCAATGTGATTGGATTTATTGAAAATAAATTGAAATTCTATTCTGTAATGTTATTACAGAAAATGCTGTTCTTCTTCACTGAGGTAATCTGTCATTGATTTTCTAACTATGTTTTCTATATATGCAATTCAATATTTGAAAATTAAAAAAATATTTACCTTACAAAGAATTCACAAATCTATTAATATCTAATGCAACTGGCTCTTACATATTACAGGTACAGTTGCATATGTTACTTCAATTGTTATAGCAAATTCCATGAGATACCATAACCGTCATCATCTCTATTTTCAGATAAACAAATTAAGCAAGAGAAACAAAGTATGTTTTCTTTGGTAAAACAAGTAAAATTTTCTCTTAATAATTAGGCTTATGCTGGCTTTTGTAATTGTCTTGCTGTCAGTATAAAATATGACCAATTTCTGTATTATTTTTATTTCAGGTAGAGATGGTCAGTAGAATTGGAATGGTTTCATGAAGCTATCTGAGATGACAAACATCCTAGGGATGCTTAGAAGTGACTTGAATGAAGATTTAACTGGAAAGGACCGACTTCTTTAGAATTGACCATTTAGGAAGTGATGAGGCCATAAATCTAGTGCCCACATTAGGACACCTCTGTTAGATCTTACTGAAAGGCAATAACATAGATTATTGCCATGTAAGCCTCACTTAAATCCAATCTTTTTTTTTTCTATTTTAAATAAAGGTAATGATTCCTATCTTATATACCACCAGGGTTTTGATGAACACCAGTCGAAATATTTACTGTTTCTTCAAGATATTTGTGTGTGTGTATGTGTGTGTGTGAGGCTCTGGAATTTCAGGAGGGGTAGGGTGATGAGTGCCCTGACCATAACTCCTTGCTCCTATGAGCACAGCTCTTCTGTTTCTTTTACATTTTGATGTTTGAACACTTGAAGAAAAGGGCACTTCCTATAAAGAATAAGTGTGTTTAACAATTTAGATTATGCATGCAAAAATATACATTATGGTATACAAGTAAGGTATTTTTATTTCTCTACTAGTCTTATTTTTTAAAAGGGAGAGGGATGCTGTTATTTACAGGGAAGGAGGAAAGTGGTAGGAAAAGCACTTAGAGATTAGTGAGGCCAGTGCTTGACTTATATTTTAGGTAGGGTTTTCTTTGGCTAACAGAACCAACAGGATAAATGTTTATTTATTTATTTATAAAGAATTGACTCATGATTACAGAGGCTGAGAAGTCAGTACTTCTATTTAGAAACATGTTATTACCACAAAGTCAAGAAGTTGGGGATCCTGTAGAACCCATGTTTTAAGTTACAGTCCAAAGACCAGCAGATACCCAGAAAGGGCTGATAATTTACTCTGAGTCCAAATATAAGAAACAATCACTTCAGTGATTGTTCCAGCTCAAACGAAGTCAGGCAGGATGAGTTCCCTATTATTCATATGGGAGACTCAGACTTTTCATTCTATTCAGATGCCCCACAGACTGGATAAGGTCCACGCACATTGGGGACTATGATTCATTTTACTCAGTGAATGGGTTTACACCTTACCCTCAAGAGAAACACCCTCATGGACACACTCAGAATTATGCTCTACCACATAGCTGTGCATTCCATGGCTCAGTTAAGTTGGAACATAAAATTAATTATCAAATCTTCCTACTCTGCTGCATACTAAGAGTGACTGGATAAATCATTTAAACTGCTTAACAATCAACAAAATGGGCATGAGAAACCATTCAACATAAGGTTATTTGAGGATTAATTATGCCACTGTCTATGAAGTATCTTTACTGTATGAATTATATCTGTTTTTTATTCTGCAGTCTTTCATATTTATGAACAATTTTTTGCCACATGCATATAATGAAAGATAATAAATATGAAATCATAAGGAACAATACAAGAAGACTTATAGTCTGGGTAGATTTCTCTGTAAGAGAATTTTGTTTCTTGTGTTTATGTTTTCTGGGGACCAACCATGAGAAAGGCTGAAATACTCTCTCTCTCTCACACACACACACACACACAAATGAATACAGGAAGTTTACTGATGGCAATAGGTGTTAGAGTTTAAGCTTTTCATTGAATGATGCATAACACTTTTGTATCAGTCTAACATTTTGTCAGACTTACATTTTGATTTTTAAACAAAAGTGAAGAACATTAAATCATAACTTCTGACTACCTACGCTGTCAATTTGTTGAATATATATGTTGTATTCAAGTCATATTTTGTCCACACTTACACTTGATTTAGGAAACTTTATTATTACTACTTAACAGATTGCTACATGCTTGCAGATTCAACTATCACACATTTATTGGTTCATATCAGAAATCTGATTGTTGTTTCCTCTGTATGGCTACAAGGAAGGTGTAGTCAGGAACTAGCTCTTCATCTGAGGGCTAAACTGTGGATGGGTTCATTTCCAAGCTCATTTACGTTGCTGGCAGAATTGTTCTCCTTATGAGTGAAGGAATGAGGAACTTGGTTCCTTGCTGGTTTGTTCTTATGGGTCACTGAGGTCCTAAAGACCTCCTGTAGTTTCCAGATACATGGTTTTCCTACAGACTGCTCATGATACGTCTGTTCACTTCTTCACTACCATCAGGAGAGTGGGAGAAACTAGTGTAGGTCTTCACAAAGGATTGAGTCTTATATAATGTAATGCAATTTCAGGTGATATCCCATAACCTTTGACATATACTGTAACCTAATCAAGGGAGTGACATTCCCTCACCTTTCCCATATTCTATTGGTTTGCAACAAGTCACCAGTCCTCTTCACACTCAAGGAGAAGGAGTTATACAATTCCTTCTGGTGTGAATACCAAAAGGGGAACATAACTGGAGGTCAGTTTAAGGTCTTATCATGACAGAGACTCGAAGAAGAAATATTAGCAGCTATTAGAAAAATGTGAGATGGACTTTTTATTTTAATTCATCATTTGTTAAGAAATGTAATTTCCTGAATGTAATTCAGTTACTTCGGCAAGGTTCTTATTTCTCTTTATAAAAGGTTTGAAGAGGCTTTATTTTCCTTGGTGACACAGGATAATTTTTAATTACCACTCCAAAATATAAATGTGTGTGTGTGTGTGTGTGTGTGTGTTTGTATACACATAAACATGAGTACTCAGTTTGGGCTAACCTTAAAACATACAGTAGAGTATTTGGGAGATTCTTAAAGATATTCAATTTTCCCAATTCCTTAGTGCATTTTGGTACAGATTCTGAGTTCGAGGACAACACATTTATTTCAAGGAAAATCCAAATTTGTGTAGGAAAAGAAAGAACTCATTCCTTCTCTCAAACAACCTCAGCAATACTTCCTAATAATTTTAGTATTTTTAGATGCAGCTGACAAATATTTCCATCCTAAAACACTGTCGTTTTTGACAGATGATGTTCATCCAATGATAACAGCAATAATTTTATTTTAGGGGGGATAATATGTACAAATTTTTACTCCCTCTCTAATTTTACAAGTGGTTTTAATATGAGAAAGCAATTATTTTCAAATAATTACATTGTGAGACATAAGGTAGTTAAAATAAGGGAGAACGTGTTCACAACTCACACAAATATATATAAAAAAGAGAAATGCTCAGTACTGATGACCAGTTTGCATGTTGACTCTAAGGTAAGCAATATTCATATGGATTTACAACCATGCTGACAGGCCCATGTTCAGCACAATTTTTGAGATACCCTGGCTGGTAGGTCAGTAATGCTCATAATCAGTTCATCTGAAACATAAAACACATGTGAAATAATACAAACTGAGAATTAGAAGGAATTCTCAAGGACAAATCACAGTCTAAAATGAAAATAATAAAACTTAATTTGAAAATACTAAGTACTTCAAAGCATATTTCTCAACTTCTTTTTCAGAAGCCCCAGATCCTTCTGTTCACAAGCACCTGGAAACCCTGAACCAGAATGTGATCATGTAGTCATAGTCTCCCAGCACTGACATTTACAGAACCCTATTTATTTCCTCTCTCCTTAAATGACTTTAGCTTGTTGTTATGGCCTGAAATATAAGTGGGACACATTCAGAAACAACAATATATTTTGTATATGCAATACTCTGAACTACTCACTTACTAACCAGGAAAGATTGCTGAGGAGAAAGTTGAACTGGACAGACAACCAAGAAAATTAGCAAAGAGCATAATCAGTTGTGGATGTCACCTGTATACAAGTATGATAAAATCATACTTTGAGGAGCCAGTGTCAACACTGTGCTGACATTGGATTTGGATTACAAAGTCATTAGGAAGAAGTGTTTGGTCCTTCACAGGACATTTTTGAACCTACCCAGGTTGCACACTTCCTTCCTCCTCCCCACAAACAGGCACACACATATGCATAAAGAGGCTGAGGCATCTCCACTGAAGATATATGTATGGTATAGATACAGCTTTCCTACATTCCTACATGGTCCACATTTATTAGCCATAAGGAAGCATTAAATGATGTTATATTCTTCATCTGGAATAACTGTGGAATTAATTATTACATAAAAATATACCAGAGGTATCTAAACTATCCAACATTAAGATCTAAGTTTGTTTGAAACCAATCATTTTGGCAGAAAATAAGTTTGAAAATATATGTCCTCCCTGTACCTGTCTTAAATACATAGAACTGTATATTTAAGTTAAAAACAAACAAACAAACTTAATTACTGCAACTTTTTTATAGACATCAGTTGTAGAGAGACCAGTTGCATGGTCTGTAAATAAATGCCCCTAATTACATTATTAATTCATAAAATTTATTTTTATTATATCCTTATGTTAGTTGGACAACTTTCACTTTTTTTCTCATGAACTTCAGAGTGTCTATTATCCATCTTCTAATTGACTGTTTTTAATACTTCTTTGGTAGGAAAACTAGCCAATTGACTTTGGGTATAGAATAAGACCAAATAAAAGAAAATAAGGTCTAGAAAGTATATGTAATGTATAAACTTAACTTATGTATGTTTTAGTATTTGTATAAAATATCCATTTTTATCTCTATAATTTTAGAATAAGTGATTAATGACTACATGAAAAGTAGTATATATATATAATACTCACATATATACTCATATATATAGATATATATTCACATATATCTCTTCAAAGAATATGAGTTCCTTATGAGATACAAAGCATGAACTATAGAATTCACAACTTTAAACAATTCAACATTTTTCAGTATAATCAAAGAATTGTGCAATCAGTACCAACCATCACAGACACCATCACCAGAATCATTTTAAAGACATTTTATCATCTCAAAAAGGTATTCCTATCCCCATTGTTGTTCACTCCACATTTACTCTCAATCTTCTAGCTCTAGGCAACCACTAATCCACTCTCAGTTTCTGTGTAGTTGCTTAATATAGACATTTGATATAAATGAAATGACTGAATAAGTGGGACTTTCTGTGTGTGTATGTCTTCTTTCACTTAGTGTATTCTCAAGGCTTCAGCATGAATCAGTACTTTATTCCTTTTCTCTCTTGAATAATATCCTATTATATGGAATGCTGTACTGTGTTTATTCATTAGTTAAAAGGCACCCTACACCACTTTGTGTGACATATTAGACCAAGGATAAGACCCGTGTTATTAGTTCTTTTGGAAATATGGTCTGAGAAAGAGTCAAGACAACCTCTGCAGGCAGGTAGATTGGTATCATAAAATCAGGAGATGATGAAAGGTTATTCTGCTGTGTGGGTTGGGTGAAAAAGAAAAGGTGGTTCTGCTGGGAAAGAAAAGTAGAACAGATTTTCAGGAGGAGCAAAAGAAACATATGTGGAGAGATTACAATAATCCTTCTGGTATGTTATTTCAAACCCTTCTGGAAATCCTTATTTTACCTGAAAAATACATGGATCCTTCCAATAGATTTTCACTCTTTTAAGTTAACTCAGTGTGGTAGGCAGATCAATGACTTCCAAAGTTTTCTAAGTTGTAGTCCCTGAAATCTATGAATATGTTACCTGATATTACAAAACTGATTTTGTAGATGTGATTAAAGGTATGGATCTTGAGATGGGGAGATTATACTGGTTTATCTGAAACTGTCAAATCTAATTGTATGAGTCATTAAAAACAAAGACTCTTTTAGAACCCTGAAGAACATTTGGTTAAAGAGAGTTGCAGTTATAGATGAAGAAGCAGGGAAATGAAATGTTTAGACTCCACTTGCCACGTGTAGGCTTTAAAGATGGAGGAAGGGGGCATGAGCCAAGAACTGTAGGCAGTTCCTACAATCTGTAAAAAGTCAACAGCAGGTTTTCCTAAAGGCTATAGAATCACATCCCTAATTACATTTTGATTTTAGCCCATGGAGATGTGTGTCAGATTTCTTATATCCAGAGCTATAAGAAAGCAAATCTGGACAAAGTCACTATAGTAGTGGTAGTTTGCTACAGCAACAATACAAAACTAATATTGTTGGCTTCCATTTATTTCTTCTGTGTGAAAAAAAGGCAAAAGGAAGGTATTTAATGTAAATTCTAGTACCAAAATATCCTCTCTGCAATGTAATTGAAAGATAATTTTCTAGTCCAGGAAGTAATTTTTGCAATAAAGAGAATGCATGCTTTGGAAGGCAATTCACTGGTCAGTGCTGATGTAGCATGCAAATTTCCCAAAATGGCTCACCAGAGATGTTCCAGAGATATTATCAAAACTTGGGAATGTTATGAGCTATCAGTTCTACAGTTGTGTTCCATTGTATGTCACAGTGGAGATTACCTGGCTGGGCCTGACAGGTCCTTAAAATCATATAGTTTTATGTGCATGGTGGCAGGAGAGAGCAAATAAATTTGAAATTTGAGATGGATATGATAGATTGTTCCTGGCTTGAGGTGAAAAGAGATAGGAATGGTCATTAGTAGAACTGAGAGGCCCTGACTTGAGATGCAGCAAGGGAGTGTTAACTTTCCACCAAGTCACAACAAACTAGATTCTTTCCTCAAGCCTAAGAGCCCAACTTGGCAAACTTCTTGACTTTAGCCTTGTGAGACATGGATCAGAGAACTCAGCTGAGATCACCTGGACTTCTGACCTAAGAAATATGAGATACTATATGTGTGTTGCTTTAATTCACAAAGTTTCTGGTAAGTTGTGGTGCAGTCATAAAAAACTAAGGGTTAGATGATCCTTAAAAACCAACATCTACCCAAACTTCCCACTTTTGATTCTTGCTCTCCTGCTTGTTAATTACAGAGTCATTAAGGCTATTTATAAATGTTCAATTCCCTCTTCATATGAGCACCATTTTATGACGGCATGTCCCTCCACACTCTGAAATTAGGTGTGATTTATGGCTTATCTTGGACACTTCACTGTGAGTGGAAGTGATATGTATCTATGTTAGGCAATGTTTGGCCATATTCCTTTCCTTTTGCGCTGATCACAGAAGGACATGTTGAGACTGTGCTTCCATTATTCTGAGTCCTTGAGTGAACATAAGTAGACTTTCCCCACCTTTCTGTGCTGACAGATAGCTGGCCTATAACATCAGCAAAATAGACTATTTTTATTTCTTTTCTAAATCTGTTGACATTTTGAAGATTGTTGTTACTGAACAATGCCTTTTCTTGCTGAAACACCAGTTAAGTGACCTTGGGCAAGACACTTAATTATTATCACCTACTCCTTTGTGGTTTCATCTCCTCCTCCTTCCTCACCTCTTTACCCTCATCATCAGCATCAATAAGATAATAATGCTCATAGAAGTTACTTTTTGGAGCACTTACTATGTACTTAGTTTAAAAGTCCTTAAAAGATTCCATATGTATTTAGCACAATAGTAAACATCATAAGGTTTGATGCTAGTTTGCCCTAATCAACAACTTTGATATTTTGACTAGAAGCTCTTTCTTCTCTGCTCAGTTTTCTCCATTGGCCAAATCAAGATAATAGCATTTGGTTCATAGGGTTGTGTGAGGACAAATATAAATTAACACATGTGAAGTGATTAGAACATTGCCTGATATATCTCTCCAATAAAAAGTCACTATTTATATGGTCTGATATAATTTTCACTGCAGCCCTATAAGGTAGTTATTATTGCTTCCATTTTTCAGGCATGTACACTGAAATAAAAAATTTAATCACTTTGCCCAAGTTTATATCATTCTTTCTGATTTCAAAGTCTATACTCACAACCACTTCTCCTTGGTTCTAGATGCCTCTGTCCTTAAGATTTAATCAACTCCTTCTTCCTCTAGAGGACTCACACATTGACTAAGTTGCATCTCTATGTCACAATGAAATATTCTAAGTTCCTCAATTTATTACCTGACCAGCCTAAGAACAACTGCCTACCTAGTCTGTCAACTATTAATATAATCGGCAAGCATAATTATTAAGTATACCAACAGATGGGCTATGGACTATGTGTTTTTAATAGCAATACAGGAGAGTTTAAAACTTCTGCTTTTCTCTCCAGAAAGGGTGACTGATATATAGGTTTGTTAGAATAATTTAAAGGGCTTCCCAGGTGATGCCAGTGGTAAAGAACTGGCCTGCCAACACTGGAGACATAAGAGATGTGGGGTTGATCCCTGGATCCGGAAGATCCCCTAGAGAAGGGGATGGCAACCCACTCCAGTATTCTTGCCTGGAGAATCCCATGGAGAGAGGAGCCTGGTGGGCTGCAATCCAAAGGGTAGCAGAGTCAGACATGACTGAATGAACTTAACTCACACAGAATAATTTTAAAAGTGTGAAGAAATGATACCAGGAACCCTGAGTTCCAACGTAAGCTCTGTCACTCACTGGCTGTGTGACTGTGGACAATCCAATTTACCTTTTTGGAACTCAGTGTCCTTATTCATCAAAAGAGGGGATTCAATTAGTGGGATATGCTTCAAATCCTTGGAGACGATAAGTCATGTGATTACTGAAAGCCTCACTTTAGCTTATGTGTGGAGGTGGCTCATGAGAATCTAATTGGGAAAGATGCTCAATTTTGTGCTGTGCTGGAATCAATGTACCAGAAGGAAGAGGGCATGTAAACAAGGGCCAATTGTACTTATTTTTCCTAACAAAATATCCTAAAGTGTGAGAATTCAGAGGCTTGAGCTCTGTTGGCAATCAATAAAACATGAATGTGTCTTTCTGAATGCATTTTCCTCATGCCCCTTCAGCTTCCCTGTAATGAGGAGATAATGAGCTATAGACATAGCCAGGGGTGCCTGGGAGCTTCTTCTAACATCCACTTTGTTAGAAGAACTTTTGCAGCTGAAAGGCAAAACATTTTCAAGGGATATTCAGCCAGCTGTGTCACACCTTGAGCTTAATGTCATGATATTTTCTCGAGAATTTGAGGGTACCTACAGGGGTCCCTCTAATGGGCACTACTCAGTTATTGCTGGGGAAAATGAGTTTTGTTGTCACTTCATTGATTATCTTTTTTTTTTTTTTTTAATCAGACCATGAGAAAATATTTACTGGAGAAGCACAGGACTCAACTTTATAAACTAAAGCCCCTGAGGTCCTATTTTATCTCAGGTATATTCCTGGTGTTGTTTATTTTTCCTGCCTCTTTTACTGGCATTTGCAACAGTTTTCCTCCCCTTTTCCTTAGTATTTCCAACAACCACTGTATCTTGGGCATCTTATATACCCAGATCTGGTTGAGAAATATCTTCAGCCTATTCTAAAACAAACCTGTAAGTCTATATTGGGATAAGATTTCACCCCTCTTCTCAAAACTGATCAACAATGGCTGTCTGTGGAAAAAAATAAAGATGAAAAGAATGTCAAAGTAGCCACAGAATCTCAGGAGGAATTTGGACTATATTTAGTTAGGGGTGATTTCCAAGAAGCAGCTCTGTTGTGTTCAATATTTGCTACTGCTGTTCTTGAAGGAATTTTCCTGAGTACAACAGGGAGAGGGGATGGGTGACTGGTGTGGGATACAAAAATAATGCACAGGAGGAAAAATAAGAGTTGAAGATGTTAAATGACATATTTGTCACGGTCTCCTGCAGAGGCAGATGGAAGCCCCATTCAAAATCTAGTTTTGTAGGTCAAGACTGAGGACATCTCTCTCTCACACACACACACAGGAATATTTTACTATTTATATAATTGAGATCTCTGGGAGAGTAGGACAGGATTCTCAAACAGGAAAAGAAAAGCAGTCTGGAAAGGAAGAGAAACCAGTTTGGGCATTTACTTTGTTAGGGGGTGATGCTAATGAGAGTTCCCAGAGGACAAATGTTTGAATTCTACAGTGGACTGCAAAGGGGAAGCAGCCAGGCTTTCTTATCAGCTCGTCCAGGAGCAGAGCATAAGGGAAAAATAGGAGGGGGGAGTCTAAAAACTGTAAACAGTCAAACATCAAAAAATGAAGTCAGATTCTTTATAATCACATTCCTACTTCAAGGGACACAACTTTACTGGGATTAAAAAAAAATAGTCTCAGAGATAGACAGCATGGGTTTAAGTCTTAGCTTAACCATTCATAAGCCTGTGACCTAACATAAGAGGTTTAGGGTTTAATTGCTTCAAAGCTGGTTTTGTTCCTTTGTGAAATGGGGACAGCACTAGGACCCATCCATAAGAGGGCAGAAGATTGGTTCAGAGGTTGCACACAAGGTTTTAGTATTGGAATACAGTAGGTACAGAAAGCAAAGAGGAAGTAAAGAGCTTCTTGATGAGGGTGAAGGAGGAGAGTGAAAGAGCTGGCTTAAGTCAAAATATTAAAAAAAAAAAAAAATCTAAGATCATGGCATCCAGCCCCATTACTGTATGGCAAATAGAAGGGGAAAAGGTGGAAGTAGTGACAGATTTCCTCTTCTTGGGCTTCAAAATCAGTGTGGACAGTGACTGCAGCCATGAGATCAGAAGACAATTGCTTCTTGGCAGGAAAGTGATGACAAAAAAGCAGAGGCATTACTCTGCTGACAAAGGTCCATATAGTCAAGGCTATGGTCTTCCCAGTGGTCACAGTTGTGGGATCTGGACCATAAAGAAGGCAGAATGCCAAAGAATTGATGCCTTTGAACTGTGGTGCTGGAGAAGACTCCTGAAATTTCCCTGGACAGCAGGGAGATCAAACCAGGCAATCTTAAGGGAGATCAACCCTGAATATTCACTGGAAGGACTGATGCTGAAGCTGAAGCTCTAGCGTTTTGGTCATCTGATGCACACAGATGACTCATTGGAAAAGTCCCTGTTGCTGGGAAAGATAGAGGGCAGAAGGAGAAGAGGGCATCACAGGATGAGATGGGTAGACGGCATCATGAATGCAATGAACATGAACTTCGGCAAACTCCGGGAGATGGTAAGGGACAGGGAGGCCTGGTGTGTTGCAGTCCATGGAGTCGAGACGACTGGACAACTGAATAACAACAACAAACAGTAAGTGCAACACTGCCACCGCATCCGTGTTACACCTTCTACTACTAGTTTTGCTACCATCACTAGTCCCATTCCTATTTTTCCTGATTTTTCTCCAAAGAATAAGTTTCTCGATCTACCTCTCTCTGTGTATTTATCTTTAAATCTACCATTAGAGTTGTTCAAATGGTTTATTAAAGGTCTGGGCTGGGTGTTCTTGTCCTCAGAGGCTATGCTGATCTCAGTACTCTCCATTCTGGGGGACTCTAACTTGCTGACACCCACGTTCTTATGGTACGTTCCTTCATGAAAAGCAGGGCATAAACTATATATACTTACTAAGGTAGTTCCTTAGTTGCCCAGAAGATTTCACTATTCGGATTTGAACAAAACAAACTATTTTCTTACAGAACACACATGACTCACATTTTATGATATTTTAGCAGATGGATGAATGTGGTTTTCCAACTGCAAATCTAGAAGCTTGCCTAAACATAAATACTTTCTTACCCAGATTAGTTTTAATCATTTAACCTTATTAATTTTCTTTTTGGGCTTCCCTAGTGGCTCAGTCGGAGAAGGCAATGGCACCTCACTCCAGTACTCTTGCCTGGCAAATCCCATGGATGGAGGAGCCTGGTAGGCTGCAGTCCATGGGGTTGCTAGGAGTCGGACACGACTGAGCGACTTCACTTTCACTTTTCACTTTCATGCATTGGAGAAGGAAATGGCAACCCACTTCAGTATTCTTGCCTGGAGAATCCCAGGGACGGGGGAGCCTGGTGGGCTGCCATCTCTGGGGTCGCACAGTCAGACACGACTGAAGCGACTTAGCAGCAGCAGCAGCAGCAGTGGCTCAGTGGTAAAGAATTGGTTTGCCAATGCAAGAGACACAGGTTCAATCTCTGGGTTGGAAAGATTCTGCAGAAGAGGAAATGCAACCCACTGCAGTTTTCTTGCCTGGAAAATTCCATGGATAGAGGAGGCTGGTGGCTATAGTCCATGGGATCACAAAGAGTCAGACATGATTGAGCACAGCAAACACACGCAGACACATACACACACACACATACACGCCACACATTTTAATTGTATGTAATAACCATCCTTTTTCACAAATATGTTCTCAAAGACACAAAGTGAGAATTTTGTTCAGGAAACTTTCTCCTGTCTTGACTTTTCTAATGTATTTTGTCTACATCTCTTTCAAGACAAGGGTCCATCCTATCTTGTGTTGTGTTTGTTTGTATGGTTGATCATTCTAGCTTTCCACATGAGCAGCATCATCATTTGGTTGTCTATTTGACACGTAGCTTTCAGCCATTCCCTTGGAGACTCTGATACACTGGGGTTTGGGTTGGTGCTGGGGAAACAATATTTAGACAAGTATTCAAGGATATTTATGAAATACTGGTCTAATTTTTTCTGTGGATTTTAATTGCATACAATGTGTGTCTTCACAACTAGAATAACCAGCATACTTTGTGCATAGTAGTAATCACAGTGTTCAGCTTGTGAATTCTTATGCTCATTGGGATTTCCTGGAGTAAAAGAATAATAACCACAACAACAATAGCTAGGACTCATTACATACTTACTATATATTCCATTCTTCAGGCACATTAGTAAATCTCATAATAATATACTATGTCAGAATGTAGATCTCCAGTTTAGAGATCTGGGAACTGAAGCTCCAGGTAGGGGTTGTAATTATCTCAGTATACACAGTTGAAAAGTAGCCAAATACATCTTTATATCTAGGTGCGTCTGACAGTGAAGCCCCTGTGACTTGTGAAGTGGATTGGACATATTTCTCCAGCCACTGCTGCTTGCCCTAGTTAACATTCTCCTTGAATGACCTACGAGGTCCTTAACTTCTCACTGGCATAAATGTCTCTGATGCTCCCAGTTTAAAAATTGCAATACACACATAAATAATTCAAGCAAACAACTTGATATAGTGGAGTGCATTAGGGCTAAAATAACCCTCCCCTTTTTGACTAGTTTAGAAAACCATCATCATTTTCTAGAAATACTCTCTGGGCTTCATGTGGTACATGGTACATTGAATTTGTTAGCATTTTGCCAGCTCTGCCATTCAAAAGAAAAAAAAAACCAAAACACTCTGGAATTGCTGCAAAATCAGCGTAAATGCAGATTTAATTGGCTTTGCCTCACAAATAACCTTCTTCATGCCAGCTTTATTTCAACGGCTGGAGAAGAGCCTATCTTTTTCATCAATATACTGGCTGTTTCTGTTAACAACATTCATAGTCAAAATCTGAGAGGTATTTACTGATAGGCTAAGGGCTGGGTGGTTTGTATTTAAACAGAGGTATTTTTTTTCCCCATCTGCCAGAGGTTTATCTTGATAGATAGATGGGTGGATAGATTGATAAATCAATCTGTTTTTATCTCCATCATGTGTCAACTCCTCCTTCCTTGATCATTCCCTCTACTTATATAAGGTGTCATCTCTGAAGTCTTCAAGCATCCTGCTTTTTCCAGCCTCTAGTTTTCACTCACACTATTGCCTATTTCAGGATGACCCTTTGCCCTCATCTATTTATGGGTGACTTCTTCCCATCCTTCATACCTCTGCTAAATGTCACCTACTTTAAAAGGTCATTCACTCCTGGAACTCTCTCTGAGATGGTCTACTCTCCATTGTTTTGAATCTATACTTGTTTCATTCATAGAAGGGGTTGGTAAATGTTTTTCTGTGTTAAACCAGATAGTAAATAAAACAGGGCACTGGCAGGATTCAGCTGCCCAGTATAATCTCCTGACCCCCTGCTTCATGGTATCAATCACAAGTTTCAGTTGAAACATTTATTTTGTTTTATGGTTGTTTATGATCAACATGGCCATTATGGGCTTCCCTTGTGGCTCAGACAATAAAGAATCCACCTGCAAAGTGGAAGACCTAGGTTTGATCTCTGGGTTGGGAAAATCCACGTGAGGAGGGCATGGCAACCCACTCCAGTATTCTTGCGTGGAGAATCCCGTGGACAGAGAAGCCTGATGGGCTACAGTCCAAAGGGTTGCAAAGAGTTGGACATGACTGAGTGACTAAACACAACACATGCCTGTTATAATAAAAGCTTCATAAGGACAGGAGTCATAGTGGACTTGTTTATTATTGTATTAACACTGAACATAGTAGATGCTCAACAAATATCTCTTGGAAGAAATAATTAATTAATTAAAAGTTGAGTTTGGTTTAAATATTTAGCCTTAATGATTCTCTATAGCCTGCAAGATTAACCCTAATTTATTACAAAACATATTCCCATAGATTCTTGACCCAATGACATTTTTAGTATTAACACTTGCTACCATCTTTACTGTCCTAAGACAAGAGTTGCAGTTCACTCATCCATTTACTCTTTCATTTAGTGTCATGCACAATAAATAAGGTGGCTTATGGTAAAGAATCCACCTGTCGATGCAGGTGACACAGGTTTTATCCCTGGGTCAGAAAGATCCCCTAGAGAAGGGAATAGCAACCCACAGTAGTATCTTTGCTGGGAAATTCCATAGACAGTGGAGCCTGGTGGGCTACAGTCCATGGGGCCACAAAAAAGTCAGAAACCACTTTATGACTAAACAACAGCAACAACAAAGTGAAATGATATTCAAAATCTAGCACTTTGGGTTCAAAAGTGGAGACTTTACCAAGATGGAAAACTTATTAAAGATAAAATTATATAGTGATGCTTTTCAATGAATTAGTGAATCTGACCTGGTGTCTTGTTCTCTGGTACAGAAACAGTCATGCTGTTTTCATTTCAAATACATTATATTATAGGAGTTTTTGCACAGGATTAAAAGTTTCACTGATTTATTTGATGTATCTGTTTGAAGATTTAAGTACTAAACACACAAAACTATAAAATTTTACAAGTCAAAATGACCCTTTAGAAAAGTCACAAAGCAATGTTTATTTGTCAGGAAGCAACAGTTAGAACTGGACATGGAACAACAGACTGGTTCCAAATAGGAAAAGGAGTACGTCAAGGCTGTATATTGTCACCCTGCTTATTTAACTTATATGCAGAGTACATCATGAGAAACGCTGAACTGGAAGAAGCACAAGCTGGAATCAAGATTGCCGGGAGAAATATCAATAACCTCAGATATGCAGATGACACCACCCTTATGGCAGAAAGTGAAGAGGAACTCAAAAGCCTCTTGATGAAAGTGAAAGTGGAGAGTGAAAAAGTTGGCTTAAAGCTCAACATTCAGAAAACAAAGATCATGGCTTCCGGTCCCACCATTCATGGGAAATAGATGGGGAAACAGTGGAAACAGTGTCAGACTTTATTTTTCTGGGCTTCAAAATCACTGCAGATGGTGACTGCAGCCATGAAATTAAAAGATGCTTACTCCTTGGAAGGAAAGTTATGACCAACCTAGATAGCATATTCAAAAGCAGAGACATTACTTTGCCAACAAAGGTTCATCTAGTCAAGGCTATGGTTTTTCCTGTGGTCATGTATGGATGTGAGAGTTGGACTGTGAAGAAGGCTGAGCGCCGAAGAATTGATGCTTTTGAACTGTGGTGTTGGAGAAGGCTCTTGAGAGTCCCTTGGACTGCAAGGAGATCCAACCAGTCCATTCTGAAGGAGATCAGCCCTGGGATTTCTTTGGAAGGACTGATGCTAAAGCTGAAACTCCAGTACTTTGGCCACCTCATGCGAAGAGTTGACTCATTGGAAAAGACTCTGATGCTGGGAGGGATTGGGGGCAGGAGGAGAAGGGGACGACAGAGGATGAGATGGCCGGATGGCATCACTGACTCGATGGACATGAGTCTGGGTGAACTCCGGGAGTTGGTGATGGACAGGGAGGCCTGGCGTGCTGCGATTCATGGGGTCGCAAAGAGTCAGACACGACTGAGCGACTGATCTGATCTGATCTGATTGACTTCAAAACATTTCTCTTGAAAAACTGTCACTGCTATACAAAATAACCCTGGAACCATCTGAATAATCTCAGTATAATACGAAATAATGTGCAAATGAAATGGTAGAGTTTCAGAGACAGCATGAGCTGTTTTTTTTTAAAGTAAGTGGTAAAAGGACTGCAGATATGAGAGAGAGCCTACTGAAATGGCAAGTTTTAATGTACACTCAGTGATTTTGTAGAAAAAAAAAAAAAAGACAATATTTTAAAGTAAGTGGCAGAGTTGAAATTCTGCTAACTTTCCCTCATCTATTTTCACTTTTCCCAGAACATATGTTTCACAATAGTTTTATTAGCAAGTGGAGAAGATGCTACTGTCCAAAATATGTGGTGTGATTAGCGTTATTGAGTGGCAGGTTTTGTGTTACTCATGTTTATTTTATGCCTTTCCAAACCATCTGCTTCCTTGTGCTATGTCTTACTAAGATAATGAGAAACAGTGACTGTAGAGGTGTACAGTGCTACTACAGTTCTAACATTTTCTGACATTTTGGGTTTAGGTTTCTCTTCTGAGAGTCCTAAGGAAAACTGAGTCATGTGGTCACTTCTTGAGAAACAAAGCCTAGACATAATTCACTCATTCATTTGACTCAAATCTGAGTATTTACTCAGTGTCAGGTAGTAGACAAGGACCTGTGGTTACTGAGATGCATGAGACGCTATTTCTAAAACAGTCTAGTCAGGTAAATAGGAGGCAAACATTGTAGTGTGAGAAGGACTATGATAGAGTTAACAGTATTAAGGCATCGGGAAGAGAAAGTGAAAACATTTATCCCAAGTATGCACTGGAATCTTGAGCATTTAATTACCAATATAAGAAGAAAAAAAGCTACCAGAAAGTATTACGGACCAAAGCACCTACACTGGCCATGGTATCCATAAAACTGTGAGAAAGATTGTTGTTGATAAATTTTAGTTACTTTGGTTTCACTGGAATGCAGAGTATGCATATGATACCAAGAGAGAATCATACTTTGCAACCTGATAATAATCTCTGGTACCTATTGATTCCTTAGTACCTGGCAACTATTGTACACTTTTTTTTTTTTTTTTTTACAATTTAATCTTTCCAATAAGTCATTAGATTGAAACAATTTTCACATTTTTCTTATATTACACATTAAAAGGATGAATTTCAGAGAATTTAAGTGGCATATTGATTCAGTCAGTGCCCCCATAGACAGTCAAACTGGGTAATTCTAGAGTGTTTAATACTGATACTATTTATAAAGCTGTAGACATGGTTTAAAGCAAAAAGAAGAGACATTACTTTGCCAACAAAGGTCCATCTAGTCAAGGCTATGGTTTTTCCAGTAGTCATGTATGGATGTGAGATTTGGACTATAAGGAAAGCTAAGCACCGAAGAATTGATGCTTTTAAACTGTGGTGTTGGAGAAGACTCTTGAGAGTCCCTTGGGCTGCAAGGAGATCCAACCAGTCCATCCTAAAGGAGATCAGTCCTGGGTGTTCATTGGAAGGAATGATGCTGAGGCTGAAACTCCAATACTTTGGCCACCTGATAGGAAGAACTGACTCATCTGAAAAGACCCTGATGCTGGGAAAGATTGAGGGCAGGAGGAGAAGGGGATGACAGAGGATGAGATGGTTAGATGGCATCACAGACTCAATGGATATGAGTCTGAGTAATCTTTAGGACTTGGTGATGGACAGGGTGGCCTGGTGTGTTGCAGTCCATGGGGTCGCAAAGAGTTGGACCCAACTGAGCAACTGAACTGAGACATGGTTTAAACCAATGATGAAGTATTGCCCCTAGATTATTGTTATTTGCATCAGATGAGAATCTGTCAGGAATGCAAATTCTCAGTTTCTATCCTAGAGCAAGTGAATCCAAAACTCTGGGGATGAGGCCATACAATCTTAAGTCTCACAAGCCCTACTGGTGATGCTGATTCATCCTGAAGTTCAGAACCTCAGATCTAGAGAAGTTACAATGGACAGGACAGTGCTATGGGGCTGGTAACACACAGAAAGATGCATCACCCTGATTCTTAGAAGAAGAGAAGGCAGTTGTCAGAAGCACCAATACTCCTAAGCCTTTTTGAAATACCCTTTGCTTACAAATTTTACTAGTTGTGATTTCCATGACTTAGATTTTTTTTATTTCCTCATTTCTGACAACAAATGGAAGGTTTCATGGATTCAGTAAAGAGATTCGAGTTTGAAGTTAAATTTAGCATGTTACTAGCTATGTAATCTTAAAAAAATCTCCTTATCCCTAAGCCTAAATTGCTATTATTTCTCATCCATTAATATTAAAATAGAGCTTAATAGTAGCCTACTGCATAGATTTTTTTCTGTAAAACTTACAAGATTTAACATTTAGAAAAAGTTTAGAATTTCCTGTATAAAATGTTATATGTCACTTGTTATTAATATTAATTCTTTATTGCCACTGTTGCTATTATCATTATTCTTTTTTCCTCTGTTTTTCTAAGGATCTTCTTCTACTTGTGGTATTTCACTTGAAATCAGTTTTACCTTTTCATTTTACAGACATAGCCCAAATATTTTTACTAGTATCTTTTCTATGGTAACCCTTAATTCATTATCTTCAGCTCCACTTATCTTATATTCTAAACTTTTTTGTGTAACAATCCATTAGACAGCTCACACTGCTTATAAAATATGCAGCAAAAAAAAATATAAAATCAATCAAGTAACCAACAACAAATAGTAAGAAGAATCCCCATTCATTTACTTGCCACCTGTGACAGCAATCTGGGAGGCTTTCATGCTCCTTCTTCTGCCTACAACTAAGTAATCTATAGATTTTAACAAATAAATCCCACAGATTTTAATAAATTAGCCTCTTCCGCTATCTTTATTCCTGTAGCCAGAATGTTTTGTTTTGTTTTAATCTCTGCTGAGTTAGCACAGAAGATTTAAACACTACTTTCTTCCTCTTCCTCAAAAACATTGCCCAGTCTTACTGGTCTCCATCCTTCGCCCTAGCTAAGTGTACCTTTTTCTCAATCGAAAACAGAAATCAGACAACCAATAAATACTTAAATAGATAAGAATATAACTGCACTACCTAAAACTCATTTAGGGTCCATATTACTTGTAGGATACATTCTCTACTGCTTAGCCTGACTTAGAGGGTCATTCTCTGACCCCAGCCCACTCATATAAGAGGTTGTATGTGGTAATGGTTGAGACAAGGATTCCAGAGTCATATTGCCAGCATTTAAAACATGCCTTCACCTCTTCTTGCTTGACATCTTGGGAAACTTCTGTTTATCTCTCCTGATCTACATCTTATACTTTACTTGCTCTGTGCTGGGAGGCTGATATGTCTGGACCTGATCAGTTACCTTCTGTGTCCTCTGGTATCACTTGGACTTAGCCAATAAAGGCCACCATCAGGAACTCTGTAAAATAGCAAGAGAGGATTCACTTCCTATTGGGTTGCCAAAGGTTGATAGTGCCCGTCTACTGAAGGCCACAGCCCTTGTAATATAGACCTCTCAAAATTGCCTTTGCTGGGTTCTGTTAATTACCTTCTATTCTTTAGAGCCTAAGGGTTACAGCATCTTCCCCTAGGTTACCAGACTCTATTCACTTTGAGTTTTTCTTCAGATCTGATTTTTCATTTTTCTCTGGGCAATAAATGGGTTCCTGATTTAGAACAATGCCCATTAAACTCTTTTACTTTTCCCATACTTTTCAAGAACCATATTCTTTACCTTGAACCATAGTTCCTGAAGTTCATCATTTGTTGTGACCATTGCTATGAGGCTGACTCCCTGATATAATGACAGTCAGGTCAATTAAGCTGTTTAATAGCTGTGATACGGATCCCTGACCTTCTTGGCCTTGCACGTATCACCTCCCTCTAGGATAAGTGAGCAATGTTTTGGTTTCAAAGTTTCCACTATTTAATTGTCTAAAGTATTGTGATGTTAACCTGCTGCTGCTGCTGCTAAGTCGCTTCAGTCACGTCTGACTCTGTGTGACCCCAGAGATGGCAGCCCACAAGGCTCCCCTGTCCCTGGGATTCTCCAGGCAAGAACACTGGTGTGGGTTGCCATTTCCTTCTCCAATACATGAAAGTGAAAAGTGAAAGTGAAGTCACTCAGTCATGTCCGACTCTTTGCAACCCCATGGACTGCAGCCTACCAGGCTCCTCCGTCCATGGGATTCTCCGGGCAAGAGTACTGGAGTGGGGTGCCATTGCCTTCTCCAGATGTTAACCTAGTCAAGTTCTAACCTTGAGAAACTTCATCTCTGTATGATCTTTTTTAAAATCATTCATTAGAATTTTGTTATTTTTAAAGATGATATTGACTATTTGTATACACACTCTCACACACACACACATACACACACACACACATATGCATGTATTTTTTCCCTTGAGCTCTCCTTAAGGAAGGTAGGATTTTTTTGGCAGTTCTCTTTTTTCTCTCTTCCAATCAGCATCTTAGTCATCTTCCCAAGGG
This sequence comes from Bos indicus, assembly GCF_029378745.1. Classification (NCBI taxonomy): domain Eukaryota; kingdom Metazoa; phylum Chordata; class Mammalia; order Artiodactyla; family Bovidae; genus Bos; species Bos indicus. Next base: position 32,714,825 of record NC_091777.1, on the reverse strand, counting down.
AATTTTGGAATCATGGGAGTCATCTCACTTCACCTTAATCAAAAACCTATTCTGTTTTCTACAAATGTATTCCCAAGCCCTTTTTATTCACTTTATATCATTTAATCTCAAAAAATCCCTGTGAGATTGCCATCACTAGTATCCCTGTTTTACAAATGATAAAAGTGACACTCAGAAATGTTATGAAATTTGCCCATGGGCCCAGAATCAGCTAATGACAGAGGCAGAATTCTAAGCTTTCTCTGTTAAAGACCAGAAGTATGGAATATTTTAATATAGTGCTTCTGTTTAAAAGAATACAAGCTACAATATTTCAAACCAATATGCAGCTTTACATGTTTAAGTCCAAAATCATCTGGCTCAAGTCTATTATAAAGAGTAAACACTTCTTGCATTTAAAACACTGAATTCCTTGTTCAGTTATGGGATGTTCAGAGTTCATAGAGAACAATCCAATGTGTCATTTGTTTCAAGTTGGACTTGAAGTCTTGGTGTTATATTTTATTCCTAACTCCAATTTCTTTTGGTGAGCTCTGCACTTTGCCCTGGGTTAGGCACCCATCAGAAAAATGTCTTTGGCACTCTCTATCCAAGAGTAAACAGCTAAATGGGGAATATGGTTATGGTGTGGAGCCTCATCTCGGACATGTCTGGCTCATTCCATAGGACCGGGATTCTATTTAAGTCTCCATGACCAAGGTGATGGTTCTTCTCTATAGCAGAGATCTATCCAGAATTCTAATACATGTTTGTGGCCCTCAAGCATTTTGCCTATCTTTAAAAAATTCTCACTACAGAAATGAATATTTCCTGCTATGATTCCATCCCTCCTCCAAAGAGGTTGATACTTAGAACTATGGAATTTCACCATTTAACCAACTTTGCAGATGATTTCATGTCACAGTTGGTTCAGTAATCATGTAAGTCTGGGAATGGAGGAAAGGAATAATTTTCAACAACATTCTACCTTTCCCAGAAAGAGAGATGTGTACCAGATCCAAAGTGAATCTATCTAACCAACCATTAACTTCTCATCCTGTTCATCATCTTGTGTGTCAGTTGTCTTATTTTCCTGTTATACAGGCATCTGCTCTTCATTTTTATGTCTGAATTTATAACTTGTATGCATATTTTTTTTAAAAAACACCAGAACCCACAAAAGCAATTATTTGCTTTTAACCCTGAATCCTATTAGCTTCTGTCTCATCTTTTGACTTTGTTTACTACCAATTTCTTGAAAGTACTGGTTGAAGCACAAGCTGGAATCAAAATTGCTGGGAGAAATATCAGTAACATCAGATATGCACATGACACCACCCTTATGGCAGAAAGCGAAGAATTAAAGAGCCTCTTGATGAAAGTCAGAGAGGAAAGTGGAAAAAGTTGGCTTAAAACTAAGCATGCAGAGAACTAAGATCATGGCATCTGGTCCCAACACTTCATGGCAAACAGATGGGGAAACAGTGGAAACAGTGACAGACTTTATTTTTTGGGCTTCAAAATCACTGCAGATGGTGACTGCAGCCATGAAATTAAAAGATGCTTGCTCCTTGAAAGAAAAGTTATGACCAACCTAGACAGCATATTAAAAAGCAGTGACGTTACTTTGCCAACAAAGGTCCATCTAGCCAAAGCTATGGTTTTTCCAGTAGTCATGTATGGATGTGAGAGTGGGACTATAAAGACAGCTGAGCACCAAAGAATTGATGCTTTTGAACTATGGTGTTGGAGAAGACTCTTGAGAGTTCCTTGGACTGCAAGGAGATCCAACGAGTCCATCCTAAAGGAAATCAGTCCTGAATATTCATTGCAAGGACTGATGCTAAAGCTGAAACTTCAATACTTTGGCCACCTGATGGGAAGAGCTAACTCATCTGAAAAAACCTTGATGCTGGAAAGAGTGAAGGCAGGAGGAGAAGGGGATAACGGAAGATGAGATCATTGGATGGCATCACCGGCTCTATGGACATGAGTTTGAGTAAACACTGGGAGCTGGTGATGGACAGGGAGGCCTGGTGTGTTGCAGTCCACGGGGTCGCAAAGGGTCGGACACGACTGAGTGACTAAACTGAACTGAACTGAACTGAACTGTTTGGTTGAAAACTTGGTGTTTCTGCTTCCTTTTCATGTCAATCATCTCAATACCCTCCTGGCTGCCCTCTGAAGATATCCTTCAGTGCAGACACTCCTCATCTAGAGCTCTTTGAATTTACTGTTTCCAACAACACTAGCCCTGGGACACACTGCCTTAGATAGGGCAATTAGAGTGCCATATTCTTCTGGACTGAGTGGGACACATTTGGAGCGGTCTGGACTATGTGATAATATTTTGAGTCCTCTCTTTTGCATTGCAATATATTTCCATCAGCAAAAACTCCTGCTGAGAGAAATGGGAAAATTTGAGCTACATGGATTTCAGCTACTTACATTCTACCATCCTCATTAACTTTCTGTATCTTATATTTGAATAATTTCATGTATTTTTTTTCCCAGAGTACAAACTATCTTCTTAACATCAGCTGTAACATTACATCTTAACTTCAGTAAATAGAGCCCTAAATAAATCCAAATCATTGAAAATAAACACCTTGCTGAAAATGTCCAAGATAAAATAATGATATTGTTCTTTTTCTAATAACAAAAACAATGGGCTTCCAAAGCGAAATAAAACAGGCATAAGAGGAAATAGTTAATCTGCCTGCCAATGCAGGAGACATGAGAGATACAAGTTCAATCCCAGGGTCAGGAAGATCCACAGGAGAAGAAAATGGCTATCCATTCCAGTATTCTTGCCTGGAGGATTCCATGGATAGAGAAGCCTGGCAGACTACATTCCATGGGGTTGCAGAGGAGGACACAACTGAGTGACTAACACTTACACTTCCAGATGAGGTGAAGGAAGTGAGAAAGTGGCTATCATATAAACCCTTATGACCAGCATTCGGTTTCAATATTCACCATGATTTCAAATTTCTACTCTTAATAATATTTCCCCCAGTCCTATTTTCTTACTCCCATTAAAATATATATATATATGTGTGTGTGTGTATATATATATATATATATATATATATATATATATATATATATTGCAGGCCTTTCTGCTGTAGCAACAACTTTCACCAGGGGAAAGTGAGACAATGAACAAATAAATACATAGTAACTAAGATACATTGAAAGTTTTACTCTTCTAAACATTAAAGCAAAGTGACTTATGGCAACATCCTCCTGGGTGGATTTGAGGAGTGAGTGTGAGGTGGTCATTTGAGGAGTATTTGTATGAGGAAATACCCTGGGTGGATGTGGCATTCACTTTATAAGAACAGTAAAAAAAAAACAGAATAAAAATAGTTGGGGGTTGAGGCATTTGTGGCTATATTTTTTACATAGCAGCTCTGATGTTAAAACTAAGCATAATGTGAAGAAAATCACTTACTTTTCTTGCAATAACTTGTTTTCATTTATTTTCCCTCTTGGCTCTAAGAAGGTACCTACTTTTTATTTTTTAAGCTGCTCTGAGGAATCTTGCACTCCAGCACCCCAAAAGGGGTGGTATTGCTGAAATGCCTTAGAGTTGCCCTTCTTGTGTTGGGAGGGGAAAAAAAAGTCAGTATTCCAATCTCAAAGCCCAATGAGAGTAAAAGCTTTACTAGGCTTCATCAGCCAGGCCTTAGATTAAAATGTGGGCCTGTTTCACCATTTCATTCTTATCTTTGAAAAGACATGGAGAGGGCTGCAAAAGTTAGTATCCAAATGAAATCTTGAGTTAAAATTGTGGAGAGTTACCTAGTACAGTAATTAATCTGAAATCATTACTTATCATTTATCTGGTTCCCTGAGTATGCATTCAGGGAGTGCTATTAGTACCATTAAATATTTCTCACAAATTCCACTGGCTAAATCTGAACACTTCATTTTAATACAGTCACTGACAACTGAAATGTTTCCATAGGAAACAGTCCTGTGATACTAAGTCTTGTGAAGAACAGGTTAAGGGAATTTGCAATTTTGAATCACAAAGAGAAGATTAAATCTCTTATCAATGGAAGATCAACAAAAGAGAAGGAAGTTGTTCAGGGATGTGCTGCTAGTGATGGCAAATCTAGAAACAAATTACAGAATTATAAAAAGGCACACTTAAAATCACTGAATGATAACCAACTCTCTGCAATGTGATAGGCTGACTCTAAGTCTCTGTCCCAGGTGGATGATCCCAAGACAGTGGCATCAAAGAATAACTCCCACTCCCATAGCATAATTGCAGATGCCAGTGAAACTTGGCTGGGGGCAGACCTGCCCATGATACCTGTAATATTCTCCCTTTGATGGCCCAAGAGACTAGATTCACTCAATAATATAAAAGGTCAAAAATCACTTCTATCAAAAGGGTTTATTCATTCATTCAGAAATAGAATGGCCTATGCCAAAAGAAAATGGTTTTCCTTATTTGGGCAGTATTCTTCATAGATGGATTTAAATTGACTTCCATAATGTAAACTGAGACTAACACGGAGTCTAATTCCAGTTATTCTCATTAAAGAGAATTATCAAAAGTCACAGTTTGGCAGAAAGTTTAGTTTATTCAGTGAAGAAGTTGATGAGGGAAAGAATGGCTTGACTCTGGAGTCAGGTAAATGTGCAAATTATGTATGCTTTGACCTTGTTAGAAAAACCTCCATTCATTTTACAACTATCTTTTTACAGTATATCCCAGACACCGTGATGTGTTGGATACTAGTCTATGCACCTAATACAGGGATAATAGTGTCCCTTCTTTCAGGGACTTACTACACCTGAGGGAGAACCCTACATGCAGACATAAAATTTCCACAGAAAGACAAGTGCTGAAATTTTAAGTGTAGTATAAGAAGTACCTTGCCCTCACGGGATCTCAGTTTTTCCATTTGTAAACAGAGTGTTGGTACTTTAAGAAGGCTTTCCAGTTCTGAAATAGTTATGACTAGTACTTGATCATCAGCTACCACCTGAACCCTCACTGGTAGGTGGGCTTCCCAAGGTAACAGTGGAATCCCACCGCAGCCTCCAGGCACATGCTAGAACAATGAATCTCCACCAGTGTCATAAACTTTCTGTCTGTTCACAATGGTAAACATCTCACCACAACAGTTGACTTATGCCTGCTTTTTTAACAATTGCAACAGATGGTTGACACTTGAACAGAATATATAATTAGCTTTGCAATCTAACACTTCATTCTTATTTGTTCTTTCTCAAAGGAGAGAAGCTGCGCCTTATGCCATTGGGTCTAATCTGTTAGTTTAATCAGAAGCAGCACTAGGAAAGCTCTCAAGAGAGATGAGCTGTGGGAGGATTCCTAATCCCAGCCTTTTGAGGACATTAAAAAAAACTGGGAGAGGGTGGAGAGAGAAAGCTTAGTACTTTTTTTAAAACTGATGCCTCATTCTCATTTGTGTTCCAGATGAGGAAAGTTTTTATACATGTTTTTCTCTCATTTCTTCCACTTTACCTTCCTTAGCCTCAATTGCTTCATCTGGGTTTGCAATGCCTAATTCAGGGGCTGCTCTCATTAGTAAATGGAATAACGCCTGGAAAGACCTAGCATAGAGTTTGGCATGTAGCGGACACTGCACAAGTATCGCTATATATGATGACTCGATGGACATGAGTCTGAGTGAGCTCTGGGAGTTGGTGATGGACAGGGAGGCCTGGCATGCTGCGATTCATGGGGTCTCAAAGAGTCGGACACGACTGAGCGACTGAACTGAACTGAACTGAATGGGTCCTCACTTCCTATTTGTTTTGACACTGTTAATATGATTCAAGACCTTGCACCTGCCGATTGAACCAGTGACCTTTCTCAAATGCACATTTCAGGAAGAAGCCTCCATCAACATTTCCTTCCTCTTTCATGGAATCTCTTCTGCAAACACTGCTTCTCTGCCCTCTTAACCAAGGCAGCTCCCGGGCTGACGTAGGTCCCTGGAAGTCCAGACATCAATATACTTTTCTTTACTTAACCATTCTTATTCTCCATGTGAATCTATTCCAAATTCCATTCCCTTTCCTGATTCAAGAAATCATAAATCTAATATGGCACTCCCTCCAAAGTTTAAATTTATATAATGGAGCTACTGTCACCTTACTTGTTACATGTGTGATATATTCATGGGGATTTTGATATTCACCTATCTCAATCTTGTCAGTGAATTATGCTATTTAAAGAACAGAACAAAGTCTAAGATTGAAAGGCATGGCGTTGTTAAAAAAAAAAAAAAAAAGATGGAATTTGTTGTATCAGAAGAAAATTCCACTTCACCCAAAATATCCTAAAGTGTTCAGATGATCCTTGACCAGAGATAATGCCATAATTATTCCAAAAAAGATTACATGCCAGCAGAGTCTACAGTAAACTTTGCTGATCCAATGAACTTTAGGTAACTCAAGAAGGGAATGGAACCTAGAAGTCTTTAGAGAAAGGGCAACAGAGTACAATTTAGAATAATTTACAAAACCTAAAGAAAATAAATTAGGTAATATAAAATATATAGAAAGCTAATTGGAGGGGTCTTAAAAATTCAGTCACCATAGAAGAGAAATGCATTTTTACTGAGTTCAATGCTTAGTAATTCAGATATTTCACATACTAGAAATGTGGAAACATATATAATGTTCTTAGCATAGGGGGTTGCATGTAGTGAATGTTTAACAGAGGCTGAATACTATTATCTCAGTCAATTTCAGAAACATTTCTGTTTTGCAGAGGAAGAAAATTGGTATCTGAATATTTGGGCAGCCAGGCAAACTTCACAAAGAGAGAATGTGGTGAAATCCGGATTCTAAGTGAATCTTCCAGACATTAAATTTTTTATCTCTTTTTTCCTGTGGTGTTACATGACTTGCCATTTGAGCTAAGAAAGAGGATTTTTCTTTCAAATAATGTCCTAATACTCATCCACATCCTATCTTAGCAGATACAAACATAATTCTATCACAGGTAGGGGATACTTTAAATCTGCTTCCAAGTTGTACTTAAGCCCACTGTGAGAATTTTAGTGTACTTCAAATGTATTCACTCATTCAACAAATATATAATGAACACCCTACTCTGTGTCAGGAACTATTCTAGGTATGGGGAGTACCATGGGAGAGAAAATATTTACTCTGTATATGGAATGAGCTGGACTATCCATTGCTATTCAAAACTTATGACTCAGAGTAACAGTTCCTTTACTAGTCATTGGTTATACTCATTTTTGGTATAATACAGACTGTAAAAGATCCCATGCATACTGAAATCCAATGATAACAAAAACAAAATTCCTGCATTTGTTTACTAAATATATATAATCATGAATGAAAATTATGCAAAGTTTAAGACATAAATACAAAACTTCCACAGCCCCGGCATCCTAAAACAAACACTTTTAACGTGTTTGACATATTAATATGTTTAATATAGTTCTAAATAAGTAAATACCCTACTACACACATACTTATGATTTATAAACCATTCTGTACATTGTTTATGGTTTGTTTTTAAGTAAGATTTAACATGCAATGTAGCAGCACGGGCAAAGCTTACGCATGTCTATGTGCCTGAGTTTCCAGTAACTAGATCAAGGACATTTGAAGCACAACATCCAGAACACTCCTGCCCATCCCAGTCAACACCCTCTCCAGGGAAATTGGTATTCTGATGTATCACCATATATATTAATTCTGGCTGTTCTTGAACTTCATAAAATTTGAATTAGATGGGTTGTACTTTCTTGACTGGTTTGTTCCAACAATATTTTATGCTTTACTTTTAACTTAGCATTACATAATAAATGATTTCCTTCAGCAAATTTCATTCAACAGAGATTTACAGGGTGTTAACCAGGTGCTCTGCCCTGATGCAGACACCATGCAGAAATATTCACTATACCCATTATTATTCAACAATATATTGAGGTTCCAACAAGTAAGAAAAGAAGGAACATTTTTTAAAAAGGATAAAAACACTTGAAAGGAAGAGATTAGAATAATTTAAAATAGAATACTAGAATTAATGCAATATTTGATAATGTTGATGAAGATAAGATACATTTGCAATAGTCTTTTTCTGTTGTAATAGTGCACTTTTTAAAAGCACAATAAATTTATTAATTTTTAAAGATATTATTTGGTACTTACATCCATGTATTTGCCCTCTGTGAAACATAGGGATAAATAAGTTAACAACAGAAATAAATACCTTGACCTCATCAAACATGTATTCTAGAAAGGATAAATAAAATATAATCAATAAACACAATCAATAAGTAAAATTGTATTATAGGTTATAATTTGAAAAGTATGTCAGAAGTGGAAAATTAAGCAAGGTGGGAGGAAATTGTCAGTACAAAGGGGATGCAGTTCTAAATAGTGATCATATTCCCAAACTACCTTAATTGCATTAGTATAACCCTGGATGGGGAAAAAAAAAGGGTTATGGAAAAAGAAATGAGGATCCGGTCTTGGCTTTAAATATGCATCATAATTTAATGTATAATAGAGATGCTACTTTAATTCAGAGGAAAGAGGTATGTTATTTATAAAATAAAGCTGAAACAACCACCATCCATCTAGTGGATCCTCTATTCATTCACTTTTATTAAGTGGACCACTCTGCTATATTATGCAGGAAAATAAATACCATTTAGGACAGAGACCAAATCTTAATGTAAAAATAATAATGCAATACTAAAATAATGTAAGAGATCTCTCATTAAAAAATGAAAAGTGAATACATCCTTCATTCCTACCTATTTATTGAATCTTATTTATGTTCAGTGTTTGAGTTCATCAATGTACAAAGCTGGACCATTAGGAAGACTGTTGCTGCTTCTGCTGCTGTCGCTTCAGTCGTGTCCGACTCTGGGATTCTCCAGGGAAGAATGATGGAGTGGGTTGCCATTTCCTTGACAATGCATGAAAGTGAAAGTGAAGTCACTCAGTCCTGTCCGACTCTTCCCAACCCCATGGACTGCAGCCTACCAGGCTCCTCTGTCCATGGGAGTTTCCAGGCAAGAGTACTGGAGTGGGTTGCCATTGCCTTCTCTGTAGGAAGACTGAGGACTGAAAAATTGATGCTTTTGAATTGTGGTGCTGGAGAAGACTCTTAAGAGTCCCTTGGACAGTATGGAGATCAAACTAGTCAATCCACAAGGAAATCAACCCTGAATATTCATTGGAAGGCCTGATGCTGAAGCTCAAGCTCCAACACTTTGGCCACCTGATGCGAAAAGCCAACTCATTGGAAAAGACCCTGATGCTGGGAAAGACTGAGGACAAAAAGAGAATAGGACAACAGAGGATGCCATGGTTGGATGGCATCACTGACTCAGTGGTCATGAGTTTTAGGAAACTCAAGGAGATAGTGAAGGATAGGGAAACCTGCAAGGAGATCCAACCCGCCCATTCTGAAGGAGATCAGCCCTGGGATTTCTTTGGAAGGAATGATGCTAAAGCTGAAACTCCAGTACTTTGGCCACCTCATGCGAAGAGTTGACTCATTGGAAGAGACTCTGAAAAAAAAAGAAAAGAAAAGACTCTGATGCTGGGAGGGATTGGAGGCAGGAGGAGAAGGGGATGACAGAGGATGAGATGGCTGGATGGCATCACTGACTCGATGGACGTGAGTCTGAGTGAACTCCGGGAGTTGGTGATGGACAGGGAGGCCTGGTGTGCTGCGATTCATGGGGTTGCAAAGAGTCGGACACGACTGAGTGACTGAACCAAACTGAACTGAACTGAGGGAAGTCTGGTGTGCGGCAGTTCGTAGTGTTGCAGAGAATCAGCAAAGTCATTTTATCATAATCAGTTCAAATATTTATATAAAATTTAACTCTATAACATGATAGTATATGCATGTATGTTTGTGTGTGCACAAAAGAGTGCATAAATGCACACATACTCATATAGGTGTTTTGGGATAGGCTGAACACTGGAAGAAGGATGCCCAGTGATTTTAGTTTTGGTTCCAGAACCCGGGTTTAGTCATGTACTTATCTGTTTTTGTTTATACATAATTATAGATGTATAAGTGTGTATATATATATACACACACACACACACACACGTCATTTTAGCATAAAAATTCAAGCTAAAAAAACAGGCTTTTTAAACTTCCAATATTCTTTTTCTTGTTGTGGAAACTAAGGCCCAAAGAAATATCCAACTTTACATAGTCTGCGAATAACAAAGCCAATACAGCCTCTTTTTTTTCTTTTTTTTAAAAAAGCATTTCAATTTTCATTTTGGGAAAAGAGTTTGAGCAGTTTGAATTAGATGTGTTCACATAATATAAAGCCTGCTTTTCTTCTCTGAGCCCACTCTAGATTTTTTTTACTGTAGTCCAGAGACTTCCAAACTTTTTAAAGCTATGTTTGAAATAAAGTAACATGGACAAGTTCTCTGTACTGAGAATAGATTTGTTATTGATTATTGTTTTATAATATTTCCCATTATAGGAATATCAGAGAGAAACATGTAGACAACAAGTGGCCATGGGATGGAAATGAGGGATTACTGGAAAATGCATGCAGTTCTGTGGGCAAGGGATGAAGGATTCTGGAGGCATTTGATGCCAAAATATTCACATCAGAAAAGAGCAAAGAAAGAGGATTTTGTCCCAAGATTTTCTAAAAAAAAATGACAAATACAAATATCAACAAAGGTCTGTAGATGTTTTAAATTTTATTCCAAGTGGGAAAAAGTCTCCCAATTTTATTCAATACTTTGTTTAGGCAATAAAGCTTACATTTTAATTACAACCTCACATTTAATCATCCTGATCTCTGTCTAGATTTATATAAAGAAAATAACAAGACCAAGAGAAGTAACTTGCCTAAGGTCACACAGTTAGTTATCAGCACTTCTAGAACTAGACTTGTATATTTCAACACACTCATTCTCCCATCTCTTCCCTGACAGAATAACTTGGGGTGAGATACTGAATGACTGCATAAAACAAAGAATCCACAGTTCCAGCAAAATAAAGGTAAAACACAAGCATTGATAAAGACATATACCTACTATAACTGAGTAGAACCTATCTTCAATTTTTTATTGCTGAACACAGATAAAAGTTACATGCTATACACCACCTCTGACGTAGCTTCTTGAGGGTGGAAGACAGATGATTCATCTACTACTATTCTGTATGTTTTTTTAATAATATTTATATTTTTTTCAGTGAGCTTTGAACACCTTGAAATAATGAAATATATCTTTAATCTTTGGTCCTTGGGGCAAGATTAATACAACGACAAAGCAGGTGTGGGTAAATGAATGGATGAATGAATGGATGTGTTTCCAACTTGTAAGTGGAAAAATACTTCTACTTGTGGACATGTGACCTCAGGAAGTTGTTGGTGATTCCAAAATCTTTAATCACTAAAATCACTTATTATCATATATGTATGTGTGTGTGTGTGTGTGTGTGTATGCACACTTTACATTCTGGTATGACTTCAGAATAAATTTATCTTCTTGAGCCATTGATCATCTTTGATTTACAATATAATTTGGGATTTTATTGGTATGTTTGTGTAGTGTATATATTGATAGTTCTTTGAGATTTTATCATCTGAATAGATCTTCAGAATAGAAATATAGAACTGTCCTGTCACCACTAAGAAACTTCTCTGTGCTCCCTCTTTATAGCCACACTCACTCCTTTTTACCTAATCCATTATAATTATTGAACTGTTCCCCATTGCTGTAATTTATGGTATTTCAAGAAAGTTACATAAACGTAATCATGCAACATGTAACCCTTTAGGACTGTAATTATTTACTCTTGAAATTCATCGAACTTGTTGAATTTATCTGTAGTTTGCTCCTTTTTATTTCTGAGTAGTATTCCCTTGCATGGATGTACCAAGTGTGTTTAGCCAGATGCCTAAGACTTTTATTTGATTTTCCAAAGTTATCTATCATTACCACTTAATGCTTATACCTCTCACAGATGACATAGTTAAATTTTTTTCCTCCCCAGGATTCTTTGTGTAAGTGCTTCCAATCAGCTTCTTTTCTATCTTAGCTATTTTACTAAATCTTAAGTCCTTACTGTGCCAGCAAAGAATGACTAGATACCCAACTTGGCCCTCTAGCATTCTCCAACCCTGCACCAGCAATAGTTCCTTTCCAGTAGTAAGGACATAATATTTATAGACTCTTGGCAAGAGTTTGGAACTGTACAGGTTCATAGTAAGTAATTTTGGTAAATGTTCCTAATTCATTCTAACTCCTCTTGCACACATTCATCTTTTACCTAGGGTTTTTTTGGCAACACACTTTTAGATATTATCATAAAGAATTTCTTCACATCTAAAGCACGAAATAACTCAGCGAGTCTGAAAGTTTTACCTTGTGGGGAAATATTTTTAAAGGAAACTCAGTGATATTTGAAACAGCTATTGGAAGAACTGAATTTAACAAATCAATAAACAGTTGCACTGATGGCTTGGGGGTTGGAGAGATGGTTGCGGTATCAGTGGGAAAGGTGGGGACAGCATTTACTTACTCTAAGTAGTGGGGTGGGCATTATTTCAGTACAATAATGATTCAACCACACAAAACGAATATCCATGATGCTAAGTAAGGAACATTTTGTGTTTTCTTTTCTTTTCCCATTCTCACCCTGAGATTAGGGCAAATAATGGAAAAAAGTAATGAGAATCTTACTTGGTGAGAGCAAAGTGCTTTCTCTGTTAGGAGTACAAAGAGACATCCCCAGGACTCTCGTGTATATTCTGGAAGGAAAGCCTGCTTCAGAAATGGCAAGCTTAACCTTCTCAAAGTTTCATTTTCCTGAATTATCAAGGCTCAATCTTGTTCTTTTGTTACTGAATACATCTCCTATAGAACTCAGCCTTTTGCACTGACCATGATACTGAGGGTAGAGGCAGCAAACAAGTGGGTGAGGAAGGGGCCAATGTACTTCATGATTCTTATAATCAGTTTATTTCAGGGGCTTCTTCGGGGACTGCCTGATCCCTTCACAATAGTTCTGCTTCTGATCAAGGGGAAAAAAAATAAATAAATGTGATCTCATAGTCTCCTTGTGGCTCTCCTTCATGGAAGCAATTCTCTTGTACTGAAACCAAAACGAATTCTAGGGCATGGCTGAAAAGTAAGCATTCTTGGCTTGTTTTCAATTTCCTCATCCCCAGCCACAACTGGAAAATTGTTAAGCAGTCTTTCTCATTTTTTTCTTTTCTGTTTTTACTATTTCAGTTTCCTTTATATGAATCATTTTTCATTGCAGCAGAAAAAGTGAGGGAGGGAAAGGTAGCAATGCCAGGGAATATAATGCTGGTCTCTGTTGAGTGCTCTAACTCAGATGGCTAGTTGCAAGCACTTCTAGGCTGGATTTCTGGCTGGAAAGGGATTTTAAAAATTAGAGAAACTGGAAATAGCTCTCATGACGATGACTAGGATTAACTAGAAGCCTACAAGAATGTTGGGGAGATTTCCAGAAAGATTTTGCCCAAGAAACTTCTCACTTGTGATTTCCAATTTTTTAAGTTTAAGATTAAAATAGATATTTTATAATCTCTAATATCTGTGAAACACTTTCTATTCCATAAGAGGATAGGAGAGACACAAAATCGTGGAATTTTCTAACTCTTGGTGCATGTAGTGAGTAGAATTTTGACTTAAAAAGAATTGGATTTTGTAGATAGGCCTTACTATATTTTCTCAGTGTATTATGTATCAGTTGTTGATTTTTAGAAAAGCCCTATTAGTGTTCTGATATGGGACACTATAATGCTATCTTTCTTACAAGGTTGTTGTGATATTATGATGCACACAGTATATTTAGCCCAGTGCTTGGCACATGGGCTCAACAAAATGTAATGTCCTATTGGAAAAGCTTAGATCTATTGTGGACCTTAAAAACAGTCTACTTGAGTCTCCTCCATTTACAAGCAAGAAATCAAAACCTAGAAACGTGAATTTACTGACACAGAAAGTTAGTATTAGGGACCTTCTAACTTTGTGGTTGCTATATGTAGAATAATTTTAATTCACATTTATAACTTCTGTGTGTACACTTTTAAATATTTACAGTACATGGATACTCTATAATAAATAGATTTAGTGTAAATTTGGCACCTATCTAATAACACAAAACATAAACAAAGGTAAAGGATGATGACTACTCAAATGAGAATAAAACAGATTCTGCTAGATCCAAATCAAAGACTGAATTCAATACGAGGTTACAACATGAGCTCGCTTATTTTTATTATACTCAGCCTGTATCTGACTTTGTCATCCAATACATGTTATGCTGGAACTGTTATGTAACATCCCTGAATTCAGCTGTTGTTCCAGCAGATGACATTAAAACTCCTTGAATTACCCTTAATATAACATAACAAATGAGTTTCACTTCCTTAGAATTTCTGGCAATGATTGAAAACTTATTTAACATATGTCCAGAATGAAAAGCTGCAAAATAGGACAGAAAAATGATTATTCAACTTATTAAGTATATTCCTAAACTTACTTCAAAATAATTCAACTGACAGTTCCTACTGAGTGATAAGACACTTATGGCCCATTCCCTTTGACCTCTAGAATGACTGATGGGAAGGTCAATGTTGGCTATACACATACACAGAAGTTGAGGTAAAAATAAATGTTTATTCATGTCTAATATATGATTTAACTTTTTAAAATGCATCAATTAGATGATATATAAGATATATACGTATATCTTTTCTAAATCATACTACTTAAACAAAATAGAACTTTAGACTTATAAATAGCTTTCACAACAACTTAAGTGGACTGATGGCCAGGAGATTATTTTTTTTTACCTTTTTAACAAAAGTTTAAGTTTATAGTACAATATTAACTATATGTACATCGTTCTAAAGCCAGTCTCTAGAACATTTTCATCTTGCCTGACTAAGAATCTACATACATTGAACAGCAACTTCCCATTTTTCCCTCCCTCTACTCCCCAGCAACCCCCATTGTACTATTCTCTTCTAAGAATTTGACTATTTTAGATACTTTTTTTTAAAGAGACTCGTGCAGTATCTGAAAGAATTGAGATCAGGATCTCGGGGAGGTATTTGCAATTCTCATGTTCATGGCAGCACTATTATAAACAAGAGATGGAAACAACCCAAATGTCCATCAATGGATTAGTGAACAAAACCATGGCATATACATACAATGGAATTTTATCCCGCCTTAAAAAAGAATGAAATCTTGTCCTATGTTCTAACATGGGCAAACCTTGAAGAAATTATGCTAAGTGAAAGAAGGCAGTTACAGAACAACAAAGCAAAAATGGTTGAAAGTGAAAGTTGCTCAGTCGTGTCCGATTCTCTGCAACCCCATGGCCTATACAGTCTGTGGAATTCTCCAGGCCAGAATAATGGAGTGGGTAGCCATTCCCTTCTCTAAGAGATCTTCCCAACTCAGGGATAGAACCCAGGTCTCCTGCATTGCAGCTGGATTCTTTACTGTCTGACCACCAGGGAAAGTTTCTCACATGCCATATTTTAGCATTATGATCTACGTTTCCTTATGAAATGAATATTTTTTAAAAGATAAACCAATGTTACACTCATTTGGACAGGGAAATTTGGAGACATCATTAATTAAACAGAAGTTTACTTAGACTAATTATCTAAATGCTTCTCATAAAAGATTTGAGATTAACTTCTTACAGAAAATGTAAAAATGATCAGGAAGAAACATTCAATGTTTTATTAGTGTTTCATAATCTAAACAAGAACTTTTCCCTCTTTGGGTCTTAATTTTCTTGGTGACAAAAAAAAAAAAGAAAAAGAAAATCGTGTTAAGTGATTTATGTACATTATTTTGTATAATCTTCCTGATAACCCTATCAGATGAGGATGTGTATTCTTGTTTTACAGATGCAGGTACTGAGATGTCTACAGCCATGGAACAAAGAAAGGACCTGAGCCCAAAGGATTGACTGATATATCTATCTACCTCTCTTTATGCCTATTTCTGTATCTATAAAATAAGAAAATATAAAATTCAAATCATATGTTCATATTGGTAAATCTATGTCAAATAAGAGAAAGGGTTCATTACAAGTAAAATTCAACCTCAGGATCATGTGTGCGAAAATAAAGAAAAATAAAATGAGGAGGGAAATAAGAAATCTGAAATAATTTGTTGCTCTAGTAGGCTAGTATTTCCATGAACAATACTAACAATAATAATAACAAACATTTTTATAGGCTTGTATAACTCCATGAAAGAGATTAAAAAAAAAAAAAAGCGGGAGTAGAACTGAGTGTACATTTGAAGTACATGCTAACACTTAAATCATACTTCGCTAGAATAAATCAGTTCTAAAGAATTCCTCAGAATAAGGTATCTTAGGAAAAACCCTGATGCCTTGGCAGTAAGTTATTTGCGTTATGGCTTAGTTAATGACTGTTGGAAGAAGACTGAACCTGACCATATGAAGAAAGACATCACAGTCTGTTATCTTTGCCATCAAAAAACTTGTCTACTAAAGGTAAAAAAACAATAAGTATATGTGTAAAAACATATATGGGGAATATTCAGAGAACATAAATGATTCATCATGAAGACATATTTGTTCGAAGTTTATCGTTTTTTATGAAGCCTACCTATTATTTGAGTCTTTTCTCTCCTTTCTGAACTATGTTCCTCAGAACTCACTGTGTGTCTCAAGTAGTCTGGGTCCTTTCTCTCCAGTTTGGTTGGAGATTTTTTAATAGATATATGGTTCTCAAACATCACTGTAGGTATGCAAAATAAGCCCTAGACTTTAAGCATTGTGCAAGCCAGATTCTGAATTACGGAAGAAAACTATTTTTTTTTTTTTTGGAAACGCTTTCTTTACTTCCCTGCAGTTTCTGGAAATCTTAAGTAATTTGGCATCATGTCATATCTTGAAGGTCAGACTGACAGCAATGGACATGCTCAATTTCTGATTCCCAAGGAGATTCAGTGACGTACTATATTTTTAGTGTGTGATTATGTCCCTCATATTAATAATGGAACATAGGCCATCTGCGATTCTAGTTATTATTCTGTCTTAGAAAAATGAAGGGATTTATTTAACTAGTATTGAAGAACTAATTTGAAATTGACTAGCAATTCATTTTTCCCGATTATACATTATAGATCATTGGATTTGAAATCAGCATGGATCCTTAATTCATAGGTGGAAAAAAACTGCTAAGAAATTACCTATAACTAGTTTAAAATATAAAAAAGATACATTTCTCAATTAAAATTAAGGAGACATTATTTCCTGAGATTCTATTGACTGAATAATTGTTAGATTCTAGCCCCTTCAAGCAGATGCACAACTGTACATATTCGTGAGAATGCAGGGGGAATAGTACAGATTTTAGAATCAGAATAATAGAAGTTCAAATCCCAGCACTGTCTTTTAGTTACAGCCAGATCTTGGAAGACTTATTTATTTAATTTTGCTTATTCTCAGTTTTTGGGGTCACAAAGAGTCGGACACCACTGAGTGACTGAACTGAACTGATGACTCTCAGTTTCCTCATTTCTAAAAATGAACAAAATAATTTTAGACTTATGGGGACTTTTCACCTTTATAGCTATCAATCACTTCTTATCCCATTCTTCTCTCTGCTAATGTCCCCAGGGATGAGTGCGTGTGTGTGTGTGTGTGTGTGTGTGTGTGTACAACTATCCTAAGGATTTGCAACATCATGTGCATAGGTTTGATATAAAAATATAAAGAATTATGTTTGTAATACCTTTATACCTGATGAATTACTTGCTGAAGAACAGAGAAGGATACAGAGAAATGAAGTTTATTATTTTTTTAATAAGAAGGTGGAAAACTTATAAACAGGGCATGATTGGTGGTACTGTTCTACAGGTAAATTTATTTACTATACAAGGAATAAATTATTTGGTTTCTGGGAAATGTACATTCTAAGAGTTTTGTTACATAGCTATGCATGGAATATATTCTGCTTTATAGATACTATACAAGCAAACAAACTTTTTAGACCAAAGCATGATAAATTGGGAAATACAGAAGAGATAGTTTTGGCATTATTGCTAACACAAAAGAGGAGTAATACACTGAAGCTTTGGAGGAGTCTGTGCAGGAAGAAAATTAAATCCTAAGTGGAAAATGGACATTAAACAATCTCCTTGACTTGTGGTTCTCTGCAGGACTTGTAGCCAACGAAGATATTCCAATTATGTGTGAGTGTCTTTGGACTCATGAATCCTGCTTGCTGGCATCTCTATGGATGGAAAACCTGAGGTAAGAGATGTTGATCTTCTCTTTTAGGAAACTTCCTAGATTTTGGTGGAGGTTGATTGAGGAGATCCTAGGCCTTCAGTAGGTAGGCCTTGCACCTGGCCAGGACTAGAGAGGACTCAGCCTTGCCCTTAGTACCTGGGTGTGTGTCTGTGTGTGTGTGTTTAGTCATGTTCAACTCTGTGACCTCATGGACTGTAGCCTGTGAGGCTCTTCTGTCCACAGAACTTTTCAGACAAGAATACTGGAAGAGGTTGCCATTTCTTTTTCCAGGGGATCTTCCTGATCCAGGAATAAAACCTGTGTCTCTTTCATCTCCTGCATTGGCAGGCAGATTTTTTACCACTGAGCCCCTAAGGAAGCCTCCACATTACCCTTGATCTTAGCAAAAAGGCCAAGAGTCTACTGGACTCTAAGCGACATATTTAGAGTTCTTCTCCTTGTATTTAGTTCTGCTGACAAGTGGGTTGGGCTTCATCAAAGATCTATTTAGTGAGAAAGAAGAGGACAGAGAAGTATTTTGGATGGACTAAAAAAAATGCAATCATCAAAAAAAAAAAAAAAAAAGAATTTGTGATGAGTCTGTCATCCCTCTGCCTACTAGAGATTTATTGTATCTGGCTTTTAGAGTCAATTATCTATCAAGTACCTTTTACCACCTAGCTGGGACTACCATTACCTGTTTATTTAAAATCTTCCCAGAAATATTTCAGTAAGCGGCCAATTTCCCCTCATCACTTGAGTTATCTTATGTAATAAATGTTGAGGCCCAATATGCCTGGCCCACCTCTTTCTGCGTTTTCCTTTTTTTATTTCATTTTTACTAAAAGAGAAGATTGGAATTCTCCCTGACTCTGTGTTACTTAATACCAATTAGCATGTCAGCAATACTTTCTCTTTAAAAGTACTGCATTTTAATTCATTCCTGGAGGCTATGCTAGCTGAGAGAAAATACTTGCAAGAGCACTCTAATATCTGATTCAAAAGTGTTATTCTTGGTTGCTACTATTCATATAGTTTTCAGTCAGGACTAATATCCTCTGGTAAAAACAATCTCATTAATATAGGAATTAATCCAGATTGTGTTAACTATTGACTGTTCTAGAAATTTATCTCACATGAACTCATGTCTGTACACTGGACAACTGAATAATTCCTGTTCAGTTATGACATTTTTCATTGCTCCAAACAGGTATATTTAAATACAATTATAGTTCATCTCTTTATTTAGATATTCACTATATTTTAGCTTCTCTAAATTTTGGTCATTTTCTTGTATTAATAAATAACAGAGGAAGAAAAATAAAGAATAGTGATAGATGAAACATAAAAGTAATGCTAATACTGATAACTGCCAACAGTTACTAAGCATCTACTATGTGTTAAGCATTTGGTTAAACATGCTATACTCAATAGCTAATTTAATCCTCATATAGCATATGAATTAGAAACTGCAATTTTATTCCCAGGTTTCTTTTGAGGAAATGAATACCTGGAAGGTTAGGTGCTAACAGAAAAATAATACACAAGTATGCAATATATAGAAGTGGGTGAACCTGGACCTCATACTAGAATCTGTTCTATGTCATGTTCTAGCATGTGCTCTGTATCCTTCCAGGGACAGAGGAGCCTGGTGGGCTGCCGTCTATGGGGTCGCACAGAGTTGGACACAACTGAAGTGACTTAGCAGCAGCAGCATGTGCTTTTACCTTTATCCTGGATTTTGAATTTTCTCTGGGTCTTTATATCACTCAGTCGAGATTTCAATCCTGGGCAGAAGTAACAACTTGCTACATACAATGGTCAGTTTCCTCCCGTGGCCCATTTGCTGCTGCTGCTGCTGCTAAGTTGCTTCAGTCATGTCCGACTCTGTGCGACCCCATAGACAGCAGCCCATTTAGGGCTTGCATAATAAAGAGTGTTCTAATAAATGCTAACTGGGTTATAGTTAGTTCCTAAAACATTATCTATTTTAAGTGATTTTTGTTCAAATATACATTACTTTTTTACTTAGACACACAGTATGAGATTAAAATACATCTAAGTTAATGGTTTTAATAACATTGAAGAAAGTTCTGCTTATTTTTGTTATGGGAGAACAAAGTTACAGAAAAGTTTTATGTTTACAATTCTGTTGATGATGTTAATAGTTTTTTTTAAAGCACTATAATTAAAATCTCTAGTGTCTGCCATCAAATAGTAATGTTATTGGGTATTTTGAGTAACTGAGAATAAATCTCTATACCATAATACTTTTTATGAAAGCGACATTTTCTTCTTTAAATTTTTATGTAAACAATGCTCTCTTGGAATCTGCTTCTTTTATGCCTTGTGTATATGGCACCATGTACACTAAAATTTTGGCCAATACAGTGTTAAAATCAATTAATTATGGGCATTTTAATCTCAGCTAGAGTGTGTGTGTATAAAACTCAAAACTTTTGTGTCAAGACAGTATTCTGGGAGTTGATGATAAGGATGATATCTTAATCATATCTGTGCCAACAAAGTACTGAAAATATGTTTCCTCCTAAGTGAAAGTTATTGGCAGCATATACTGTTATTTTGTCTCAAGAGCTAAAATATTTGTATCAAGTTTTTGTTTGTGGACAACAAAAGACAGACAGTTAACTCAAGAGGAAAGTAAGTTTAGTAGAAGGATATTAGCTTGTTCCTATGGAAGCAAGGACTGATACTAAAGCTGCAATACTTTGGCCACCTGATGCAAGCAGCCAACTCATTGAAAAAGATCGTGATGCTGTGAAAGACTGTAGGCAGGAGGAGAAGGGGATGACAGAAGATGAGGTGGCTGGATGGCATTACTGACTCAATGGGCATGAGTTTGAGCAAACTCTGGGAGAAGCCTGGCATTCTACAGTCCATGGGTTTGCAAAGAGTTGGACACAACTGAGCAACTGAAAAAGAAGGGAAGCAAGAGAACTAAAGAGGTTGGTCTACAGCCACTGTAGAGTTCACCACTATTTCTGCACCTACTCCTTACCTCAAGAAATGAAAGCTGCTGCTTATAAAGCACTTCAAAATGAATTATAAACTGTCTCCACGGTCTCCATGCTTCATATTCCTAACTCAAGGTCCCAAGTTCTAGACAAAAACACTAACTTGCTACAGAGAGGTCAGGTCATCTGGTCATGGTCTATCTACCATGAGAGTGTTGGACTTGTTGGCTTCTGAGATCAGAGCAGCAGAAGTACAAAGAGATGGCAACTGTTTCCTGGGAAATGATTACATAGGCTTAGTCTTTATTAATCAGTGACAGAGTATTTTCCATTGAAATAAGTTAATTGGTAGGAGGGTGGAGGAAGGCAACAATATAAGGACAGAAAACCTATGTTCAAACATATTCTTTGCTACTAATTAACTTTGGGATCGAAATCATGACAACTCTTCATTAAAAATGATAAAGGTCAAACTACAGAACATTTTTTAAGTAGCAGAGATTATCTGTCAAATTTTCGTTAGCAAACTAAATGGATGGGCCAGATTTATCACAATAGTTTTGAAGTCTCTTTTCACTTGTATCCCTAGGCCCTACAAGATGGAAGGAAAGCAAAATCACACTTTTATGTTAACTGAGGGCCTCCTTTCTGCAAGTTTGACACCTGAGCTCTTAAAAAAGATTTCTGAGAAAACTGAAATCAGAACCGAATTCTATGATGTAGCTGTTGCAGCCAATTTCCCCCAGCCACACTCTTCAGAAAAGCTAATGAATCTAATAAAATCTTATATGTCCTGCCAAAGAACCAATACATGAGTTAAAAGTTGAAAAAATTCTTTTAAAAATGATCAGTTGCATGCCACAAAATCTCTGGTAAACATCCCAGAGTGGGTACTAATAAAGGTAAATGCATATATTGGATTTGTTTATTCTAATAACACTTTGGTTGCTTAAAGGCTTTCAGAGTTACAAAACAGTTTCTTCTGTCTTAATCAAAGTAGCAATGATTACATCAATAGTCAACATTAACTTGTCTTTGCTGTATCAACTTCATATCCATTTTCTTCATGATATGAGGAAGAATGAATGATATTCCCCAAATATCTATGCCTTTAAACTAACCCAAAATGTACAGGTCCCTAATGCCCTACTGATAAAAATCATGGGCAAGCCTTGCATCTTGCCACTCTAAGAACAGAAACAAGCAATAAGAACAGTTTCCAGGGGAATGACTATTTTGTTGTTGCCCCTGTTTCTACTCCACTTAACTGAACCACTTGCAACTAGTTTAATTTACTTTTCCCACTTCTGCCATTTTGGACATTGTCCTCATCTTGATTTCCATGCATTAGTCGTGAAAGTCTCTAAGACTCATATTTACATTATTTTCCTTTTACCATTTTCTGCTCTGATAAGCAGATTCCAGAAAAATATAATTTCTAATCCAAGCTAAACAACCCTGACATCATTCCTGGGGTCCAGATGGGTAGATATTATTATCCTTTCTAGAGAAATGCAGTAACAGAAATTTAGTGGGTTAAAGTCACTTGCTCTAGTATAGCTTTTCTGCTATTTTTATATAAAAATCTGCTTTTAAAAACATCCCCAAATGAATATAAATGTAGGAAAAACTTTATAACTTTTATAACCCATAATCGAAAGGTTTACTATGCATTTTTAAAAATAAATAAATAAAATATAAAGCAAAACAAAAACAAATTATAGAAAACCTGAAGAGTTAGTTTAAATAACATAAATTCTTTGAAATTTTACTAGTGATCTTTGTCATTCTATATGATTTCTTTTTTTCTGGACTAGTGTCATAATCTACTAACTGATCAGGCTATCTGTTGCATCTTCCCATCCAATTAATGCTTTCCACTTTCTAAAATAAGAAGGTAAACATATTTCACCTCATACACAAACACACACACATACTTAAAATGATCAAAATAATCCCAGTAGTGTAGTGAAAACTCTAAAAAGGGTCTTTCATGATTAGTTCTCTTTCTACCTACATTTTAGCTACCATTGATCATTACTAGTATTTTTGACACTGTATGTATGTGTGTATGTATGTGCATGTACTCATTTCATTTGCTTTATATATATCATTACCACTGCAGGGAATGTCCCCAACAAACCAAACTAAATTAAGCAAAGCAACTTATCTGACTTTATCATATAATGTTGAATACTTCTTGATTTTAATCATTATCTTGGATGGAAAATATTTGTTTTAGAGATTAAGGCTACAAATCAGGGTCTTGTATAGAGTGAGCACCATTCACTAAGTGTTATTTTATACTTAATGGTTGTAATTTTATGCCTAGATAGAATTTTATACCTAATGGTTCATATGTGACCGAAGAAAGGATATAGAAATATGTCTTATCTCTTGATGTACTGGACTTTTAAAACATGAGTTTTGGTCTACTATCCTTAAATAGTTGTACTGATCTTCACAAATCTTTAACAAATTGAATTTTAAATTTGTGGAAAGAGGAGAAAAAAAATGTAGGAGATTTGACAAGGGAAGATTTGACAAACTCTAGAATGAAGAAACTTCTGATTTCTGAATTTGTAAGATTAAGGGAGTGCTATTTATGAAGTACAGTTTTCTATAAAAATAGGCTTATATTGATTTTGATGACTTTTCTTTTTTACCCCCCATCTGGTGAATGTTATTGTTGAGTTAAAGCTTGGTGCCAGAATCCAGACAGAAACTGCAGTTCAGTGGGTGGGCCAGACCTCTTCTGAATCAAGAATCCTCTACTGTAAATCTCAAAATAACAAACATTCATCAAAGGCTTAGTGACGTATTTTTTTTCCAGTTTTACTTCTACATTTCCTACAAGGAAATAGTGGGTGAAACCTATTGAGGTATTTATCAGACAATATGATGCACTTTCATATTGTGAGAATATTTATACTACTTTTAAGTTGTGCCATCCTAGTACATACTGGATTTATAGCATACATTTTATTTAGAAGTAGAATATTCTTTTAAAAACTAAATATGTTTGGAGAAATATCAACATATTTTGGGGTAGTGATATGCTAGAAGTATTTTTTTCCTATTTTAATGGAAACAGAATATAAAACAATATTAGAAAATACTTGAATTTTGAGATTATTTAAATTTTAGGGAAAAAACATTTTTCTTTCCTCTACTGGATATAGATGTAAAACCTGGGCAAAAATAGAATTTATTTGAAGACTCTAAAATCTGAAAAGAAGCAAGCAGATTGGGGAAGAAGAGAAGAATTAAAAGCAAACAATGAGAGTATCTTTTTTCTTTCCCTCTCTGATGTCTCTCAGCCTATGGTCAAAGCAGTCCCAAAGCAGAAAGTGAGCCTTAGACAAGGCAGAGAAGGATGAAAAGGAAGCCTTCCGGATCTCATGTGTAGATCAGAAAGGCATCTCCTAGCAATCATAGAGAATGGAAGAAATCTTTGGTTTTCTATAATTTTTATTTATTTTTGTGCCCAAGACAGTCCACAGGTACCTAAAGCTCTCCAGAAGAGGAACTCTGGATTTCAAGAGGTGGGATGAGCCTCCTGATATATATTTCTTACCTCTTAACTCTTGCCTGCTGCTGCTGCTGTTGCTAAGTCACTTTAGTTGTGTCTGACTCTGTGTGACCCCAGAGAAGGTAGGTGCTAAATGCAGGTGCATTTGCAGGAAGGATACGGCAAAATAAGACTGAAAGACACAAAAGAGAACCCTGGGGAACCATAAAGCATAGAGTATATTGTGAAGAGGAAAGGATTTAGGACAAGAAATAGCATATCATTGTTTATGAACTTCTGGCACCACCCATGAGCTGTTCTTGCATGGCCTTAATCTATAAAGCATTCATTAGATTTTAAAATACTGCCCTACAGAATAGACCACTAGCTAGCTTTCAGTCTGGACACCAGGTAGTGGACAAAGGGAACCGTTTCAAATGCCTCTACAAAACTCTGAAAACGAAACAGACATTTTAAATACTACTTTAAGTTTTAAAATGATTATAGATCTAGTCAAGTTCTCCTTCATTCTCAATGATTTTGATAGTTTGTGATATTTCAGGAAATGGTCTACCACATGCAAATTATTAAGTTTGTGTGTAGATTGTTTGTGTATTTTTTAAAATTTTATAATGTCTATGGGGGTCCATCCTGATATCCTTTCTTTCATTTTTAATATTTTTACAGTTTTCCTGAGGTGTAATTGATATACAAGAAATTGCATATATATAATATATATTTTTTGATGTGTTCAAATGTATGCATACACTCATATTAATTTCATCCCACAACCAAGGTGATAAATATATCCAACATCTCCAAAATATTCCTTGTGTCCCTTTGGTGATTTTGTTTTTATTTTGTTTTATGGTAAGAACACTCAAAATGAAATCTACCCTCTTAAGTTTTTAAGTGCATGGCACTGTATTACTATAGGAACATTGTTGTACAGCAGATCTCTAGAACTGATTCACTTTGTATAACTGAAGTTTTACATGCAATGAATGACAACTTCCCATTTTCTTCTTCCTCCATGCCCTGGGAACCCCCATCCTATTTTCTGCTTATATAAGTTTGACTGCTTTATACACCTCATGTAATTGAAATCATGCACTACTTGTCCTTCTATGACTAACTTATTTTGCTAAATATATTATATTTCAGGTCATCATGTCATCACAGATGGTAGAATATCCTTTTTTTTTTAAGGCTGAATAGCATTCCCTTATGTGTGGGTGTGGGTGTGTAGGTGTACACATACCACACACAAACACACACACACACACACACGTGCCACATATTCTTTATCTATTCATCGGTCAATAGGTATCTAGGTTGCTTCCACATCATGTATAGTGTGAATACTGCTGAAATACACGTGGCACTGCAGATAACACTTCAAGATCTCGATTTAAATTCCCATTGAAATCCCAATAGTAATTTTTACAGCAATAGAATATAATTCTAAAATTGATATTGAACAACAGAAGACCCAGAATAGCTAAAAATGATTTTGAGAAAACACAAAGCTGAAACATCACTTTCTGATTTCACATATAAATATGATATATATATATATGTTAAATAAAACAGTATGATACTAGTCTAAAAACAGAAATATAGACCAATAGAACAGAATATAAAAGCCAGGGTCGCAAAGAGTTGGACACGACTGAGCAACTGAACTGAACTGAACTGAACTGAATGCACACTGACCTTTGGCAAGGGTACCAAGAATAACCTACTGTATGGAAAGAATAGTCTCTGCAACATTTGATGTTTGGAGAACTAGATATTCACATGTAAAAGGATGAAACTGAATCCTTAATTCCATGATACACAAACATTAGCTCAATACTGATTACAGACTTAAAGTCTAAAAATTTACATGTCTAAAAGAAAAATATGAGATTCATGGCATTGATCTTGACAATGATTTCATGAATATGACACCAAAAGTATAGGAAACAAAAACAAAACCAGAAAAGTGCGACTGTGTTTGTGCTCAGTCACTCAGTTATGTATGACTCTTTGTGACTCCATGGACTGCAGCCTGCCAGGATCCTGTGTTCACGTAATTTTCCAAGCAAAAATACTGGACCAGATTGCCATTTCCTTCTTCAGAGGATCTTTACGACCCAGGAATCAAACCCGCATCTCTTCTTTCTCCTGCACTGTCAGGCAGATTCTTTACTACTGTGCCACCTGGAAGCCTGTAACAAGTGGGACTACATCAATTTTAAAAGCTTCTGAATAGCAACGGAAACAATCAACAGAGTGAGAAAGCAACGTACAAAATGAGGGAAAACAAATATTTGCAAACCACATATTGACAATAATTTCCAAAATATTTAAGGGACTTTCACAATTCAAAGCAAACATACACATACACACAAACACACAAACATGTGCACATGTGCACATGCAAATAACCCAATTAAAAAAAATTTGGCAAAGCGCTGAATAGATATTTCTCCAGACATACAAAAGGCCAACAAGTATATTAAAAGGTGCTCAAAAATCACTGATCATCAGAGAAAAACAAATCAAAACCATGAAATATGACCTCATAACAGTTAGAATGTCTATTAGTGAAAAATAAAATAGCAAATGTTGGGGAGGATAGAGAGAAACTGAAAACCCTATACACTGTTAATGTGAATGCAAAATGGTGCTGCTGCCATGGAAAACAGTGTGGAAGTTCCTAAAAAATGAAAAGTAGAACCACCATAATCTCGCAGTCTCACTCTTGGGTATATTTCAAAAAAATTTAGAATCAGAATTTCAAAAAGATATTTATAATTTGATGCCTAATATTTATAATTTATTTCTTCTCTCTTTTATATAGATCTGATAGATGTTTATAAAATTCTTTTTAAAAAAATAATCAAATTTTGCTGTCATTAATTCTATTTTCAATTTTATTTCATTGATTTTTGATTTTATACTTATTAAACTCTTTTCTTCTACTTGCTTTGGATTCACTTTTTTTTCCTAGTGTTTTAAGTGTTGGAAACCTATATTATTGATTAGATATATTTTTTCCCCTAAAATAAAACTAAATGCTCTCAATTTTCCTCTAAGCCCTATTCTCTTACACTCACAAATTTTGACTTGTTATTTTTTTTTTTTTAGTTTAAAATATTTTTGTTGAGCAAACTAGTTCCTTTTGGGTTTCTGGAAGGACAGCTTCAGTTTTTCTCTGGCTGTTGCCTGAATACATCTCCCATTTCCTTGCCATGTCTGCTTTTCCATAGAACAGCTCACAGTGTGGCAACTGGCTCCCATTAGGATGAGCAAGTAAGAAAGCAAGAGAGGCTGAGCAAGATAGAAGCCAAATTCTTTTTATAACCTAGTCTTAGAAGTCGTATCCCCTTGTTTTTGTGGTGTTCTCTTCTTTAAGAGCAAGTCATAAGCTCTAGCCTAGACTTAAGGGGAAAGGATCACATAAAAGTATGAATATCAGGAGGCAGGCATTATTGGAAAACAATATTAGAAGTAGCTACTGAAAACAGAAACAAAAACAGACAACCAACCAACCGAACTGAAGATAGAAAAGGCACTGGCAAATGAGACAATGAGGTCCCAGTCACCGGTGGTAATCTAAGCAGGCAGACTGACCCTTCTGTCAACATGTTATCAATGGTGGTGTCTGTGTTATGCTGCATTGGAGTAAAGCCTCATAGGAATATTAACTCTTAGATTGCTGTTTCTCTTTTTAGCCAGAGTAGAGGCCATTTCCCCAGTCTAAGCAACAAGAGAAATATTGCACTTGCTTGCTTTCTGACTTTAGTTCAGGAGTTGGCTCAGCCCCACTTTCTTCCATTTGATAGAAAAATTATTGCCTTCCAGACTATTTTTACCTCCTTCCAAGCACTGGTTCTGAGTCAGAGAAAACACAACTATACCCCTGAGACACAAGGAATAGGACACAGCTACTGAAATTCAAATAACTTCTCTAAACCACATGCAAACAGAGCCAAAAAGCTTCTGCAGCGTTAGTGAAACTGCTCTCCAAAGCCACGTAACTGGAAGATTCCAAGTGAACTTAAGAATAACTCCTCCTTAATATTTCCTTCTAGCAGATTTTGGACAAAAGTTATTGCTTGGAGACAACTCTTGGGACTTCTGTGGATTTTCTGTAAATGCAATCTCATTTTCAAAGTTTATCCTGTATCTACATTTAAAAAAGCACATAATAGAATATTCCACCTCCCAAGTATTCACTTCATGCCATATATTTGTCTTTATATTTACCTCATGCTATACTACTATTCTATACTCACTGCATGCTAAGTCACTTCAGTCGTGTCCAGCCCTGTGCGACCCTATGGACTGAAGACTACCAGGCTCCTCTGTCCATGGGATTCTCCAGGCAGGAACACTGGAGTAGGTTGCCATGCCCTTCTCCAGCTCATACTTACCACCACTTTGTAATTCGTGTTTCAGGAATGAGGGTCTGATGTTGCATAAAGTTCCCCTGTGTGTTAGACCAGAGCTGTGCCATGTTTCTCATTCCAGGTCTGTCTAATGCTAAAGTTTAGATTTTCCAAGAGACTTAAAATACACATTCTTAACAACAGATCATACCAGTAGGTAATTCATTCTTTTAAATAGATTTTATGGATGCCTATTATTTTCCAGGTATCATGTTATGAAATGGGGATACAAACCGGAATAGATTTCAATATAATTGTTTGAAATTTCACAGTCTATTGGAAAGAGTCAACTTATTTAAAGTATTACAATGCATTGTATTAAAAGCTAATAAGCTATGATCAAAGTATTATACGGGTATTAAAAGTTGGAAGAAGCTTTATAGGCATGGCTAGTTTTGTTTACAAAACCTTTCCCCCCAAACTTTTTCTTTTCAAATTCTGAAATAATAAAGATATGGACAAACATCCTTCCAGAGGGGCTGGAATAAATTTCCTGTATTTTAAGAAGTAATTGGTTTCTGATACACCATTTTATTAAATGAATTAATAAATGACTAAACAAGACGTTTATGGTTATGGCTCCAGCAGTTGCATGAGAGGTAAGTCCTGAAGTGGTATAAGTTAATTACAATTATGCTTATGCCAAGCTTACCTAAATAAACAACTCTAAGATTTTTAAAAGATGTCTGATTAATATCTAAACACAAGCAGCTCTTAACATGCTAATTAGATGTCAATTGTTCTGCAAAAATAAATACAAACATTTGTAATGGTAATTGAAGCTGAACTTTCTATGATTATTTATTAATTCTAGTTTTCAAACATGTTAATTGCTGTAGATAAGGCAAATTCCCATTCAAGATTCAAGAGGTCTCATTAACCTATCTTTAGTCACTGATTATGCATTTTCTGTAAGATGGGCCAGTCTGAATATTTTTACTGCTTACTGCTGAATATGTTTAATATCTTGTTTCTGAAACAGGTAACTGAGTGGATGGCCACCAATAGAATAAAGAGATTTGAATGAAGTAAAATATAAGGTACTGGGCAAAGGTATTTTAAATCTACTATCAATGAAGCACTCATTATAGAAGAATGGTAGTTTGTGCATTCTTTCATAGCCTCAAGGTAAAACTGATCTTCAATGATCATCTTTCTAGTTCTACGTAACTGGAATCAGCCAATTCGCTTTTCTGAACTTTCACAGGAGATTGCTTAGAATTCAGACACTGCTTGTCAGATCCCACTGCTTGTCAGATCCTGAGTCCTCCCCTGATTTCAGGAACTTAAACTATTCAGATTATTGAGTTGATTAGGAAAAAAAAAAAAAACATATATAGGTCTTTAGTTTCTTTAGGTAGATATATTCCTAAGTATTTTATTCTTTTCGTTGCAATGCTGAATGGAATTGTTTCCTTAACTTCTCTTTCTATTTTCTCATTATTAGTGTATAGGAATACAAGGGATTTCTGTGTGTTGATTTTATATCCTGCCACTTTATTATATTCATTGATTAGCTCTAGTAATTTTCTGATGGAGTCTTTAGGGTTTTCTATGTACAGGATCATGTCATCTGCAAACAGTGAGAGTTTTACTTCTTCTTTTCCAGTTTGGATTCCTTTTCTTTCTTTTTCTGCTCTGATTGCTGTGGCCAAAACTTCCAAAACTATGTTGAATAGTAGTGGTGAGAGTGGTCACCCTTGTCTTGTTTCTGACTTTAGGGGACATGCTTTCAATTTTTCACCATTGAGGATAACGTTTGCTGTGGGTTTGTCATATATAGCTTTTATTATGTTGAGGTATGTTCCTTCATTCCTGCTTTCTGGAGAGTTTTTATCATAAATGGGTGTTGAATTTTGTCAAAGGCTTTCTCTGCATCTATTGAGATAATCATATGGCTTTTATTTTTCAATTTGTTAATGTGGTGTATTACATTGATTGATTTGCAGATATTGAAGAATCCTTGCATCCCTGGGATAAAGCCCACTTGGTCATGGTGTATGATCTTTTTAATGTATTGTTGGATTCTGATTGCTAGAATTTTGTTAAGGATTTTTGCATCTATGTTCATCAGTGATATTGGCCTGTACTTTTCTTTTTTTGTGGCATCTTTGTCAGGTTTTGGTATTAGGGTGATGGTGGCCTCATAGAATGAGTTTGGAAGTTTACCTTCCTCTGAAATTTTCTGGAAGAGTTTGAGTAGGATAGGTGTTAGCTCTTCTCTAAATTTTTGGTAGAATTCAACTGTGAAGCCGTCTGGACCTGGGCTTTTGTTTGCTGGAAGATTTCTGATTACAGTTTCAATTTCCATGCTTGTGATGGGTCCATTAAGATTTTCTAACTCCGGGAGTTGGTGATGGACAGGGAGACCTGGCGTGCTGTGATTCATGGGGTCACAAAGAGTTGGACATGACTGAGGGACTGAACTGAACAACAATAGAAAGCCTTTTTGACTTTCTTATTGTATGGACAAATAGGTTTCAGCAGTCAAAAGTGAAAAATCATGAACTTAAATCATCTCCACCTAAAGATTGGGTTAAAATTTCAGTGAAGCCAAGTTTATTCTTCATTATTTTGTTAAATCCTGAAATCATCTTAACTTTCATCTCCGCCCCCCCCCCCCCCCCCATCTTAAACGCTTTTAAAATGGGGAAGTCATAGGGATTGAAATGGACATAGTTGTGTTGCGTATTTTTTCCTTGGGTTCAGACTCCTCAGAATCATCTCAGAGAATTTAGTCTGTGTATTATTAACATTTTTAAATCTGAGCTTTCTCATCTATATAAAACTTTATTATATATTTATAAAATACATAAAACTTGACAACCTTTAAAAAAAAAAAAGATTTTCTATTTCTTCCTGGTTCAGTTGTGGAAAGTTGTACTTTTCTAAGAATTTGTCCATTTCTTCCAAGTTGTCCATTTTATTGGTATATAATTGCTGATAGTAGTCTCTTATGATCCTTTATAGTTCTATGTTGTCTGTTGTGATCTTTCCATTTTCATTTCTAATTTTATTGATTTGATTTTTCTCCATTTGTTTCTTGATGAGTCTGGTAATGGTTTGTCAATTTTATTTATCCTTTCAAAGAATCAGCTTTTGGCTTTGTTGATTTTTGCTATGGTCTCTTTTGTTTCTTTTGCATTTATTTCTGCCCTAATTTTTAAGATTTCTTTCCTTCTACTAACCCTGGGGTTCTTCATTTTTCCCTTTTCTATATATAGAACTCTATAAAACACTGGAGAAAGAAATCAAAGAGGACACTAATAGATGGAGAAATATACCATGTTCATGGATCAGAAGAATCAATATAGTGAAAATGAGTATACTACCCAAAGCAATCTATAGATTCAATGCAATCCTTATCAAGCTACCAACGGTATTTTTCACAAGGCTAGAACAAATAATTTCACAGTTTGTATGGAAATACAAAAAACCTCGAATATCCAAAGCAATCTTGAGAAAGAAAAATGGAACTGGAGGAATCAACTTGCCTGACTTCAGGCTCTACTACAAAGCCACAGACATTGAGACAGTATGGTACTGGCACAAAGACAGAAATGTACATCAATGGAACAAAATAGAAAGCCCAGAGATAAATCCACACACCTATGAACACCTTATCTTTGATAAAGGAGGCAAGAATATACAATGGAGAAAAAACAATGTCTTTAACAAGTGGTGCTGGGAAAACTGGTCAACCACTTGTAAAAGAATGAAACTAGAACACTTTCTAACACCATACACAAAAATAAACTCCAAATGGATAAAAGATCTAAATGTAAGTCCAGAAACTATAAACTCTTAGAGGAGAACATAGGCAAAACACTCTCCGACATACATCACAGCAGGATCCTCTATGCCCCACCTCCCAGAATATTGGAAATAAAAGCAAAAATAAACAAATGGGACCTAATTAAACTTAAAAGCTTCTGCACATCAAAGGAAACTATAAGCAAGGTGAAAAGACAGCCTTCAGAATGGAAGAAAATAATAGCAAATGAAGCAACTGACAAACAACTAATCTCAAAAATATACAAGCAACTCCTACAGCTCAATTCCAGAAAAATAAATGACCCAATCAAAAAATGGGCCAAAGAACTAAATAGACATTTCTCCAAAGAAGACATACACATGGCTAACAAACACATGAAAAGATGCTCAACATCACTCATTATCAGAGAAATGCAAATCAAAACCACAATGAGGTACGATTTCATACCAGTCAGAATGGCTGCGATACAAAAGTCTACAAGCAATAAATGCTGGAGAGGGTGTGGAGAAAAGGGAACCCTCTTACACTGTTGGTGCGAATGCAAACTAGTACAGCCACTATGGAGAACAGTGTGGAGATTCCTTAAAAAACTGGAAATAGATCTGCCTTATGACCCAGAAATTCCACTGCTGGCCATACACACCAAGGAGACCAGAATTGAAAGAGACACATGTACCCCAATGTTCATTGCAGCACTGTTTATAATAGCCAGGACATGGAAGCAACCTAGATGTCCATCAGCAGATGAATGGATAAGAAAGCAGTGGTACATATACAAAATGGAGTATTACTCAGCCATTAAAAGGAATACATTTGAATCAGTTCTAATGAGGTGGATGAAACTGGAGCTTATTATACAGAGTGAAATAACCCAGAAAGAAAAACACCAATATAGTATACTAACACGTATATATGGGATTTAGAAAGATTATAACGATAACCCTGTATGCAAGACAGCAAAAGAGACACAGATGTATAGAACAGTCTTTTGAACTCTACGGGAGAAGAAGAGGGTGGGACGATTTGGGGGAATGGCACTGAAACATGTATATTATCATATAAGAAATGAATCGCCAGTCCAGGTTCGATACAGAATGCTTGGGGCTGTTGCACTGGGATGACTCGAAGGGATGGTACGGGGTGGGAGGTGGGAGGGGGGTTCAGGATGGGGAACATGCATACGCCTGTGGAAGATTCATGTTGATGTGTGGCAGAACCAATACAATATTGTAAAGTAAAAAAAAATTTAAAAATTAAAAAAAATAGAACAAAACAAAACAAAAACAAAAACAGGGGGAGAGATACTTGGCTTATGTATGTATTTCATAAGTATGTATGTACTTTAAGTATGTATTTCAGTCTTACATAGGGGAAGGTAATAAATCATTTTAAAAAGAGGGGTTATTTTTTCTAACTTTCTTAAATAATGGATAAAACTTAACTGTTAATGTAACTTTGATTACATTATCAACCACCCAAACATTTAAAGACCTTCTAAATGGATTATGAGCCCCATCTACTGTTTTTCAGACACAGTTATAAGATTATTAACCCTCCTTTTTTCACCCCCATGTATTTTATTTGTCCAAGTCTGAATTTCCAGCAAAAACATTATTCTGGCTTTACTCCTTGCTTTGCTTACTTTTTCAAAGAGATTAGAAGCTTGAAATGGGATCACATAAAAGAAAACTTGTCTCAACTATATATTGTTGTTGCTGGTCAGTCACCCAGTTATTCATGTCTGACTCTTTGTGACTCCACTGAATTACAGCACACCAGGCTTCCCTGTCCATCACCATCTCCAAAAGTTTGCCCAAGTTCATGTTCATTGCATTAGTGATGCCATCCAGCCATCTCACCCTCTAAAGCTATATATTATCTGTCTAAAATTAGACAAGTTAAAGTAATGTCTTAAACCAAGTATACTCATCCATAAAGTGGAGATGACAGCAGACTTCCTTCATAGTACTTATAGGACTAGGTGGTGTTCATAAAGCACTTAATCCAAAATTTAGTATATAATAATAATTAGGGCTTCCCTGGTGGCTCAGAGGTTAAAGCCTGCCTCCAATGTGGGAGACCTGGGTTCGATCCCTGGGTTGGGAAGATCCCCTGGAGAAGGAAATGGCAACCCACTCCAGTATTCTTGCCTGGAGAATTCCATGGACGGAGGAGCCTGGTAGGCTACAGTCCATGGGGTCGCAAAGAGTTGAACATGACTGAGCGACTTCACTTTCACTTTCAGTAAACGTAAACACTTAATTAGCCTTTGCCACATTTCATACACTGTACTAATTGCTTGCCCTGTGTTAAAGAAAAATGTACTCCACATAAGAATCTCTTTAAATATGAAGAAACTTTAAGCATACAGAAGTTAACTGACTTACCCAAAGCAATAATGAGAATAACTGGAAGAACCGGGGTTCAAATCCAAAGTCTGTGGCTCCAGATCCTGGTTTTTATCTTGATATATGCTACTGATACCAATAGAGCCACCTCTATATATTACAGTCATTAATTCTTTATATTTTTCCTTCAAACATCTCCAACAGCACTCTTCTTGTTATAATTCGTTATATAGTTCATTTTATAAACATATTTCTTAATAAAAAATCAACTTTCGGACTATGGCTACATCTTAACTGCATTTTTTCTGTGGTCCCTGAACAGAGTCCTATATATGATGGTTTATTGATAAATATTGTAAATAAATGACTATATACATGATATAGCTGGTAGTATACAATTTATAAATCTATAAATTTGTACCACATAGTAATTTGTTGAGCATAGCCCATGTGTGAAAACTATGTCATATGTCATGCGTTGGACTATGAAAAATCCTACAGGTGCATTGATCAAATGAATTATCTCTAAGTTATGATGCTATAAGCACCAGGAAGAGCTGGATTATGCTCAAGTGGAATGGCAAAGGCATCTTTCATCCAGGGTAATATTTATGACTCGTACCATGTAATCCTGGAAAAGAGGCTTACAGGGGTTATGTTACTGTCTAATGTGTATTAAAAGATGCAGCCATAATTTGAACTCAGGTCTCTGCATCCTTTTGTATGTTTCACATGGGAAACTATGCTACCAAATTTCAAACCTCAGATGAACCTCACATTAAACTTTGAGTTTGAAATAGTCTTGTGTGTGTGTGTTACTCACTCAGTCAGGTCCAACTCTTTGCTATCCCATGGACAGTAGCCGGGAAATAGTGCTAGAAGAACATTTAATTTACCTAGTTATATCAAACAAAATACTCTAGTCCACTTATTTTATTTTGCATTGGGGTGTGCTTTTGTAATGTGTATTTTGTTGTTTTGCTATACATGAAAGGTACACAGCCATGGAATCCAAGGAAGAGTTCTTTTTAACTCTTGTTGATAACTTAAACATAAGCAGTGCACACATAGGCAGCTACGGAGAGCATCTCTACAAGGAACAAATAATTCTGCTAGATAAATGCACCAAGAGACAGCTAATGATTTCATTGTTTCTGGCTCTCTCTTCTTTTCTTGTATCCTTTATTTCTTCTCTTGGTTAAGTAAATTGGCCTACTTGCTCAACACAGACATGGCCATATTCAGCGTCTGGCAGCATAATAATTCTTTTAGCCTTTTCTTAAGTTCTTACAATTACTTAGCAAGATGCTTTGTAATTAATTCACTTCCTCCCTCCTTCTACTTGACCTTTTCTTTCCCAAGAGTTAATACACATTTACTACTTAGTAAGTGGACTCATAATTCACCCCTATACCTAAACCCACCTGCAAATAGAGCACTTCTTTCCCTAGATAAAAGCACTTCAAATATTATTTTGCACAAACTTTAATCATGTGGTTCAGGGAACTGACTGCCTTTAAACTTTTTTAGAGTTTCCTAAATAGATTTAAACATATCTTTTGTCAACTATCTTTTAAAAGTGAAACATAGGAATGTTTTTCTGTTTGTGCCTTTTTACGTTAGATATTGTGTTAAGCATCTTACTCATGCAATGCCAACTCACCTTTGAAAATACTGTGAAATTCTGATGATTGTGCCCTTTTTTTGCAGATGAAAGTGAGAGAAGTTATGTCACCAACCTAGTAGAGCAGGCACTGTAGGAACCTCACCCAGATTTACACGACACGGTTCCAGTAGATGCTTATGGGGTCCCAATGCAACTCCCCACCTTTGAGCTTTTTCTCATCTGTTCATTGGTTAAACCAGAAGTGCCAGGGAGTTAACGGTCTCAGGAATATGACTCAGACAATAACAGATGGATGTTGGAAGCATCAATCTAGCTTCTTTGCCCTTCTGGTGGAGAATAGTAAAGCATGATCCTCACTGTCTCTTGGTTTCCCCATGAAAATGAAATGAGTCTCATTTGCACATAACTCTAACCTATTGTATAATGCGTATTTAGTTGAATCCTTATGTTTCCCAGTCTCTCTTTCTCACTCCCCTACTGGTACTTCCTGGAATCTCCTTTTCTCAAATCCTATTTCAGTGTCTGCTTTCAGTAGAGCCCAACCTAAAACAGCACTAAAAGGCAAAACCCAGATATACATCCAGGTCTGCCTGCCTGCCTGCCTTAACAACCTCTGTGGTTCTCCAGGGAACATTTAGTGATGTGTTCTGGTAATTATTCCCCTGGCACAGACAATGTTCTGATGTGGTGCCACCTTAGAAAGTCCTGACTGGTGACAGCATTTAATTTTCCTTTTTAAATTTGATTCTGCCAGATTCTTGTCCTCGACAATTAAAAAAAAAATTCTTCCAATAAGCATAAAGGTCTTCCTTTGAAGCTGTAAAAGGGACATATATGTGGTTCCCAATTTCTTGTTTCTTCAGGTAACCTCTGTGGAGAGGCACTCAGATAAGTGCCCACGCAGCCTTAGTTGTTCTCTGCTGTGCACTGAAGCCTGTAACACAGGAGGAAATGGTCCTGCTGGCCCATTCAAATAAGCACTGAGCCAGCAGCAATGAAACTTTGCTAATATTGCTATGGGAACATTCACTGGGAGCCAGTGTTGCTTTTTAACTCTATGAGTTTGATGGCAAAATATAGATATACGGGCATGCAGAGACAGAAATAAAGAAAGAGAGAGAGAAATAGGGTGTTGTTTTGTTTTCTTTCAGTCGTTCAGAACTGAGGAGCTGCTCTCGCAGGTTTCAGGTCATAATTTAAAACATCTTCAGCATTTATTTAAAATAGATAATTTGAAGAACAACAGATAGTAAAAATATATCTGAAGAATATGTTTATCCTAGTTATATGTTTCTCAACAGCTAATGTATATGAGCCATAGTGGTAAACTTGGGACAGATAATGCACAAATGAGTGAAAGAGAGAGAACAAAATTGTAGAGTGAGTTTGAGTCTCCAGATGGAGCATGGGGAAAATGCTTCCCATGTTTGCTTGGGAACAGGCTGTGGAAGAAGAAAGAAATATGATGTATGGAGCCCACATAAGAGAGGATAAGCCTGTGCAGGGCAATGTGAGACTCTTGGCCTCACTTCCAAAGAGATTTGAGAGCAGAAGTACAGAGTAATGATTGATAGGATGGATTTGAATACAGTTAAGTTTAAATTCAAATTTTGGCTGTGTCATTTATATATGATCTATATAGCCTTAATAAAATTTGCTGTCTTCTCTGCGTTCACTTATTTGAAAGTAGAAACAAGAGTACAGATCTCACAAATGAAATGTACTAAAAAAAAAAAAAAAGTAATTTATAAAACCTCTTCTTCAATCTTTTTGTTTCCAGTAGAGAATCAGACTCATCCATTACTCAAGCTATGATGAAAATGATTAATCCTAATAGTAATAGTTAATAATTTTAATTCATAATATACTTGCATTTAGACTAGAGAAAATATTCTGTGTGAAAATAACACAGAATTAATCAGAGAGGTAATAATATTACAATTTTACAGAGCATATGCTCAAAGATCTCAAAAGTGTTAAAATGATTCATACCAACTAGTAAATTAGAAAATAAACTGGTAGGTATAAGAGCTGATGCATGAAATTTTTAGTTTATAGTGACTCGAAGTAAAAAAAAAAAAAAAAAAGTCAAAACTAAATAAGGTATACTTGGCCTGCTTCATTCAAGGGATGACCAATAATTTTGGTATGGCTGTACTTTGAAGGACATTTAGTTGTGCCCAAAATATCCATAGATATTTGGTCCATAAGACACCCGATCAATAAAAAATTCAGTTCACACTAAAAGATAGTTGAAATTGGGCCCTATCCAAAAAGTACACGAGCACATTTGGTCCATGCCAAGTAGTTTTGGATAGGACAAACAACCAAGGACCTTTTGGTGTGGATCATATGTCTCCATGGATCTTTTTGGACAGGACCAAATGTCTGCTAAAACTAGCAAGTTCTGCTGGAGAGGGATGGGCTACCCACTCCAGTATTCTTGGGCTTCCCTTATGGCTCAGCTGGTAAAGAATCCACCTGCAATGAGGAAGAACTTGGTTCAATTCCTGGGTTGGGAAGATTCCCCTGGAGAAGGGAAATTGAAAGGCTACCCAGTCCAGTATCCTGGCCTGGAGAACTCCATGGACTGTATAGTCCGTGGGGTCACCAAATAGTCTGACAGGACTGAGCGACTTTCATTTTCACTTTCAAACACGGCTCCAGGCAAGAATACTGGAGTGAGTTGTGCTCTCCTTGAGGGAATCTTCCTAAACCAGGAATCGAACCCGTGTCTCCTCATTGCAGGCAGATTCTTTACTGCTGAGTCACTGGGGAAGCCCATACATCAATCATTCATATATATATATATAATTTAAATAAATATTTGAACGTCATATATAATAGAATATATTTATAGAGAAAATCTTTTGAACTTTAAAAGATAATTTCTATAATGAATAG
Source organism: Bos indicus (assembly GCF_029378745.1). NCBI lineage: Eukaryota > Metazoa > Chordata > Mammalia > Artiodactyla > Bovidae > Bos > Bos indicus. Next base: position 32,674,972 of record NC_091777.1, on the reverse strand, counting down.
TATTGTAATAAATTTGCAAGTACAGAAAATCCATTGTAATATTCTTTTGGCTGAGAAAAATCCTAGGTAATTGTACCTTTAAATATTTACCAATTTTTATTAGCAATTACATAATGCATTATTTCATTATTCATTATGTCTTTAATCATCTTTTTTTTTTCCATTTGAATTTAAATTTCATGGGAGATAGTGTACAGTAGATTAGTCCTTGGTCTTGATGTTACTTGTACTCATGAGGGTGAAAGGAAGATATTTTTAGGAAAAAAAAAAAAGTACCTCTATGGCCCTGTATTTAAATGATTTCAACTTGAAAATTCTTCAATATAGGAGAGAGATATATATTGTAATGATTAAACTGCATGTTTCTTCCAACATAAGATTTAGGAAAAAGAAGATAAATTTTAAGGGACAGATTTCAATTCATAATGTTAAAAACAACACCCTTTAGGCATGTGTGTATGCATGTGGGTGCAGGCACACCAGAAAATGGAATAGGCTACATCAGATGCTGTGAGTTCAGTGAGACAGTTTTAAGCACAGAACGATCACTCACTGGATTAGTCTGCTATAAACAGGCTTTTAAAGTCCATCCAGTGTAGCATGATATGACAACCATCACAAACTCATCCAGTTCAAAAGCTTTGGCCCCAGGAAATATAGTAGTATACCGGTATATGATGCTAGAAAGAAAAGTCCATCCATACAGACAAGTCAACACCTATTTTTTAGGCACTGACTGTACACCCGGCACTGAGGCATCAGAGATGAAGAAAGTTCTCTCTTCTCTGTAATGAGATGATAATCAATGAGATCACTGTATGGGAGAGGAGTGATGATTAAGAAACAAAGAAGAAATAAATTTGAGTCCCAGTCCATCATTTATTAATATGTGATCTTGACCATATTTTTTGGTTCTCAAATCTTCAGGTTTGCCAATAGAAAAGAATGAAAAAACATTCACAGAGGCTATGCAACCGAGCAGATGCATAGACAGCTTTGTGTCTAAATTTGCATTTCTGATAAAGTTCCAGGCTGAGTGTTGAAATAGCACCATTTAGAGAGAAATAGTGCATTCTGTGCTTCATTAGTCAGACAACCTAAAATCATTACATATTAGCTAAAAAGAAACCAAGTATTTCCACAGGACCTTCAACTCTGCATACCACATGGATTTACTACACATTAGCTCACCAGCCAGAAGTACAGTGTGTCTAAGGCTGACACAGAAAATAGTAGATTATATATCCTAAAGTTTACTTGTGGAAATATACGTGCACTGAGCTAGGTTTTTCTGACTATGTAGTTTATTCGACAAACATATAAACAAAGAAAAGTCCTAAAATAAGTGTAGTTTAATCAGAAACAACATAAAGTGTTAACAGATTACATCCAATTTCTGTCTATTACTTAATTATAGAATGCTAGGAAAATTACTTGACCTCTCCGATAATTAGTTTCTTTATCTTAAAATTGGGGATCATTCCCCTTCCCCATTGAATTATTATAAATATTAAATGAGATAATCTCAATCAAAAGCACTTTATGAACTATAAAGAAATATATATGTACACTTATAATTATATATACAAACACATGTATATATGTGTGTACATATATATTATATATACATATTTATTAGCATTACCATAGTATCTGGCACATAATAGGCACTCATATAAGTTTTGAATGAATGAATAAATGTACTGTAGATTGTAATCATACCATCATTCAATTCTTACATCCAACAAGCAATTTTGAGTTTGGAATACAGGCAGAGGAATATTTAATCTACTGATTGCTTTCTTATTCTAGAGGAATTAGTCATTTCTATGTCATTAGGCTCGAGATCCAACTTGGAAACACATTAAGGATAAAGATACTTTAGTAGACAAAACAGCATATTAAAGTTAATTTTTATTTGAAAAACTAAGGCATTTTTAAGTTTGGTAACTAAAAGTCATAGAATAGTAGTATTGGGGGGCAAATCTTGCTACCACCTTCTTTACATAGATAAAGAAGCAAGGGAAGGGAAGTTTAGGTGTCCTACCTGAGTTATACATGGATGGAGAGAATGTCTTGGACATAAAGACAAAGATGATATTACTAAGTTAAAGACTGTGTCAAATGCAAGGTAAAATATCCCAGGAATACCATCTCTAGCTGTTGTTCTGGTAAACAGAAATGGAAAACTCTGTGTAAACAAGAACACTGTGCATTTGAGATTGTAGAGAACCCACTCTCTATTTTACTTTAAATATAAACCATATATGTTCCTGGAAAAAAATAGTTTTGGTGAGAAGTATATAGAATCTGTAAACTTGCTGAATTCTAATTATGCATCAAGCATATTCTTAATAATTTTGCATACATTATGTCATTTAGTTTCCCTTATAGTCCAATGATGTAAGAATTATCATTGCCATTTTACCAAAAAAAGAAATAATTTAACAAAATGAAAATCTGACATTTAAAAAATAATATGTCTAAGATTATATTGTTCAAAATACAGTACTGGGATTCGAACCAGGAATGTCTGATTCTGAACCCTACAGACCTTATATTTTTATTGAGAAGGCTATATGCCTCCCAGCATGTAATCAGTGGCCTCTGACCCAGAAAGGAATTTAAATGTAGGATTTTGTTGTTGTTTTTAAAGCGGGTTTATGCTGATACAAGTCATAGAGGAAGGAGTGACTTGAACACATGACACATTGTCAAGGAAACTTCATTGGTATGCCAAATGTCACAGAGTCCAGGGACATAAAATCATTTGTCTATGGACATACTTATTTTCTTGATCAGTTTACACAGCAAGGGGGAGATATCAGATACTCCAGAATCTTATAAAGGCAAATCATGGAGTGAACAGGAAGTTTTCAGAGCTTAATTGGAGTGTTCAGGGATTTAATGCATTCTCCACCCTGAGAAATTGGACATTGTTAATTTGAATTTTCTTCCGAAACTCTAAAGAAAACTGCTTTGAGACATTTAACTTCAAAACTTCCATGGAGCTCCAAGGCAGCCTTCAACTCAAAGTTAAAAAAGAATAAGTTTCTTACTCTAAGAGGTTCAGGCAAGCATGGAAGTATCTTTTAAAACCTAAGGAGCAAATGTATACAATTACTTAGGTACTAGATGTCAGGTACCATTCACTTGAAGTAGCCACAACATGTGCAGTAAAACCTATGAGACAATCTGAGTAACTTCATTTAGGTTTATTTTCCTATTGGCTGTAGGCACTGGGTATCTAACTGAGAAATTCTGTCCCTAGTGCATTGACTACAATGACCTTCTAGACATGTTTTGTTGGTTCATTTTAAATATTCTTCTCTAGAGATAAATCAAGAGATTTCTTTCATAGCACAATGTTAACACTAATACCCACTGTGATTCTGATGGTAACATCCCATATTAGGGAATTTTTAAAAACATTATGTAACAACCTGTAATTACAAACACTCTTTCTGTTCTCTGTGTAGACCTTTGAACTTCTCTTTACCAACCTGATACTCTTCTCTCCCCCAACTATACTGTGCCTCACACCCTTGATTTTAGAGTGGCATTTTTTAAAGTCAGTATTTAAGTTCAGTTCAGTTCAGTTTAGTGGCTCAGTCATGTCTGACTCTTTGGGACCCCATGAACTGAAGCATGCCAGGCCTCCCTGTCCATCACCAACTCCTGGAGTTCACTCAAAGTCATGGCCATTGAGTCAGTGATGCCATCCAACCATCTTATCCTCTGTCGTCCCCTTCTCCTTCCACCTTCAATCTTTCCCCACATCAGAGTCTTTTCAAATGAGTCAGCTTTTCCCATCAGGTGGCCAAAGTATTGGAGTTTCAGCTTCAACATCAGTCCTTCCAATGAATACTCAGGACTAATCTCCTTTAAGATAGACTGGTTGATTCTCCTTGCAGTCCAAGGGACTCTCAAGAGTCTTCTCCAACACCACAGTTCAAAAGCATCAATGCTTCACTGCTAAGCATTCTTTATAGTCCAACTCTCACATCCATACATGACTAGTGGAAAAACCATAGCCTTGACTAGACGGACCTTTGTTGGCAAAGTAATGTCTCTGCTTTTTAACATGCTGCCTAGGTTGGTAATAACTTTTCTTTAAAGGAGTAAGCATCTTTTAATTCATGGCTTCAGTCACCATCTGCAATGATCTTGGAGCCCAGAAAAATAAAGTCTGTCACTGTTTCCACTGTTTCCCTATCTATTTGTCATGAAGTGATGGGACCAGATGCCATTATCTTAGTTTTCTGAATGTTGAGATTTAAGCCAACATTTTCACTCTCCTCTTTCACTTTCATCAAGAGGCTCTTTAGTTTTTCTTCACTTTCTGCCATAAGGGTGGTGTCATCTGCATATCTGAAGTTATTGATATTTCTCCTGGCAATCTTGATTCCAGCTTGTGCTTCTTCCAGTCCAGTGTTTCTCATGATGTACTCTGCATAGAAGTTAAATAAGCAGGGGGACAGTATCTAGCCTTGACATACTCCTTTTCTTATTTGGAACCAGTTTGTTGTTCATGTCCAGTTCTAACTGTTGCTTCCTGACCTGCGTATAGATTTCACAAGAGGCAGGTCAGGTGGTCTGATATTCCCATTTCTTTCAGAATTTTCCAGGGTTTATTGTTATCCACACAGTCAAAGGCTTTGGTATAGTCAATAAAGCAGAAATAGATGTTTTTTCTGGAACTCTCTTGCTTTTCCAATGATCCAGCAGATGTTGTCAATTTGATCTCTGGTTCCTCTGCCTTTTCTAAAACCAGCTTGAACATCTGGAAGTTCATAGTTCACGTTTTGCTGAAGCCTGGCTTGGAGAATTTTGAGCATTAGTTTACTAGTGTGTGAGATGAGTGCAATTGTGTGGTAGTTTGAGCATTCTTTGGCACTGCCTTTCTTTGGGATTGGATGAAATCTGATCTTTTTCAGTCCTGTGGCCACTACTGAGTCTTCCAAACTTGCTGGCATATTGAGTGTAGCACTTTCACAGCGTCATCTTTTGAGATCTGAAATAGCTCAACTGGAATTCCATCACCTACACTAGCTTTGTTTATAGTGATGTTTCCTTAGGCCCATTTGACTTCACATTCCAGGATGTCTGGCTCTAGGTGAGTGATCACACCACTGTGATTATCTGGGTCATGAAGATCTTTTTTGTACAGTTCTTCTGTGTATTCTTGCCACCTCTTCTTAATATCTTCTGCTTCTGTTAGGTCCATATATTTTCTGTTCTTTATTGAACCCATCTTTGCATGAAATGTTCCCTTGGTAGCTCTAATTTCTTGAAAAGATCTCTTGTCTTTCCCATTCTATTGTTTTCCTCTATCTTTGCACTGATCACTGAGGAAGGCTTTCTTATCTCTCCTTGTTATTCTTCAGAACTCTGCATTCAAATGGGTATATATCTTTCCTTTTCTCCTTTGCCTTTGCTTCTATCCTTTTCACAGCTATTTGTAAGGTCTCCTCAGACAGCCAGTTTGCTTTTTTGCAGTTCTTTTTCTTGGGAATGGACCTTGTCTCCTGTACAATGTTATGAACCTCTGTCGATAGTTCATTAGGCACTCTGTCTATCAGATCTAGTCCCTAAAATCTATTTATCACATCCACTGTATAATCATAATGGATTAGATTTAGGTCAAATCTAAATGGTCTAGTGGTTTTTCCTACTTTCTTCAATTTAAGTCTGAATTTGGCCATAAGGAGTTCATGATCTGAGTCACAGTCACCTCCTGGTCTTGTTTTTGCTGACTTTATAGAGCTTCTCCATCTTTGGCTGCAAGGAATATAATTAGTCTGATTTGGTGTTGACCATCTGGTGATGTCCTTGTGCAGTCTTCTCTTTTGTTGTTGGAAGAGGGTGTTTGCTATGACCAGTATTTAAGTTAAGTGACCTCAACTCCTCATTTCCCCTTAGGCAACTAAGTTAAGCTTACATTTCAATTGCAATGCTTAAAGTTTTTCCAAGAACATGAACTATTGATTGCCCCTATTCCACTGTACACAAACAGAAAGGTCTGGAATACAGTCTTTATTCCTGTGTTTTCGCAATATAACACCAGTTGCCTCCCAAAACTTCTTTCTCTATAACTGAGCTCTTACCTCTTGTTTTGCACTCTGTCTCTCTAAACACTAGTGTTGTTGTTGTTTAGCCCTTAAGTCATGTCCGACTCTTTGCAAAGCCATGTACTGCAGCCCACCAGGCTCCTTTGTTCATGGAATTTCCCACACAAGAATACTGGAGTGGGTTGCCATTTCATTCTCTAGGGGATCTTTGTGATCCAGGGATTAAACGTGTGTCTTATGCATTGGCTGGCTATTCCTTACCACTGAGCCATGTGGGGAGCCCAAAATCTAGTATAGTCTATGAATTTTTAAGACGAGACAAGAACTTTAATTCTAGCATTATTTTTCAAGAGGCCTATTTCCCCACTTTTTAGTGATTGATTCTATCTTTTTATGATTTTATTTTCATAATCTTTCTCAGCTACTATATCTTTAGACATCTTGTTTAACTATTTCACATCCATCTCAATGAATATTAAAAAAAAAAAAGTTACAAAGCAAAGGAAAATCCTCTCTTGTGGGCAGTATAAAATTAGAAAAGTTTGGCAGATAGCACAGTTTTAATATTTTTATAGAATGTGTTTCATAGTGCTCACTGCACAATTGTGCATGCAAAATCTCAAATCGCAGAGCAAATATATCAGCAATAATTTCATGGAAGCAAGCTCTGCCTAATATGTGCAGAGTCTTACATTACTTTATCAAACTGTCTCTTAGTAATTAGTCTGTCTGCAATGCCTGGTATATAAATTAAGCATCTAATTTATCTTGACTGGCCTCCAGATCACTTGATCAGTCCATTCTGCCTCTGTGGCACTTTAGTGAATGCCAAGTGCAGAGAAGGACCCTTAGGAAGCATAAGTGTGTAAAAGCTGAAACTCCCTGAGAGATCAGAGGCAATTTTCAAATTTACTCATCACTGACATCCGAGTGGAATGTATGCCATTCCTTCCAATGACAGTGATCTTCATAAGGGGCGTTATTGATGTCCCTGTCCCTGGTGGCAGGTTACTTTGTATCATGGCTGGTAAATAATAAATAACTACAACTCAAGATGTAAAGTCAGGTTTATGAAATCAAATTAAAAGTAAATTAAACTTTCCTCCCAATTCAACACCATTTCTCATAAGCCATTTATCAATACCACAGCAATCTGTACAACTGTAAGAGACAAGTTACATCTATTCAATCCTGATAAAAACAAAATAACTCCTATAGTCATAATCATTCCTCAAGAGCATTTAATTTGTTGGTTCTTGCATTATTCCTATCAAAACAAAATCTTGCATCTTTATTGGAATACATAAATCTCTTTGATTTAAGGGTACTTTATTTCTTTTCCTCAGATGAATTTGAAATGGTACAGAGTTAAATTTTTATGGAGTGATTTCTAGGGGGAAAGGCTCACATAATTTTCACTACGGGACAGTGTATTCTGCTGACAACTCAGAAAGTTTGAAGCCATATGTTTAGCTCACTAGATGCTTTTTGTCAGAGTGTTCTTTCTTCTCTAGTTGTGAATTCACACCCTCTATGGATATGTCCTTCCTTCTCTATATGCTAATATACATTCACTATGGATGTGTGGCCTCTTTTTCTATGTGAATGGATATACAGTAGAGGAGCCAGAGGCCTGAATTCATGAAGGAAGCCTCTTCTGATCAGTATCTTGTCACTTTCTACTGCTGAGGATTTAGCTTTTAAAAGCATCCCATTGATAGTCTATGTTTGGTAGTGAATTTATCAGAAAGTCTGTTTTTTCTCTAACTTTCCTAGAGGATGCTGACATGGATCTGGGGCTCCATGGCTCTGCCAAACAAAGAGGAGTTGACCAGACATTATATCTCAACTCTGATATTACTGATTTATATTTAACATGGCAATCCGACATCTTTTTTTTTTTTTTTTCCTTTTAATGCAGTTTCTTTAAAATATAAAGAACAAAAGATACTCTGGCTCTAAATATATTCTGATTAGGTATCCACTTGGTGGAGGCTTGGGGCTCTAAGACTGACAGCTTTTTTTAAAAATGAAAGTGTGATCATATTCATGCTGTTCTGACCTTCAAAAAAAAAAAAAAGTTTCTCAGTGCTAGAGGATCTGCCAGCAATGCAGAAGTTGCAGGAGACACATGTTCGATCCCTGGGTCAGGAAGATCCTCTGGAGGAGGGCATGGCAACCCTTCATTAGTCTTGCCTGGAGAATCTGATGGACATAGGAGCCTGGCAGGCTATAGGCCATAGGGTCACAAAGAGTCAGATATGACTGAAACCACTGAGCACACATATATACATTAAGTCCCCCACATACAAATGAGTACCATTCTAAGAGTACATTTGTAAGTCTAATTTGTTCGTAAATCCAACAAAGTTAGCCCAGGTACCCAGCTAACACAATTGGCTATAAAGTACTATAGTGTACTGTTTAAAGCAGTAAATAATAGGTTGAAAATAGTTTTCACACAAATAATACATAAACCAACACAAAAATAAAGAGAATATTTTAATCTTACAGTACAGTACCTTGAAAAGTACAGTAGCACGGTACACCAGCTGGCATAAAGGTGCTGGCATCAAGTGCACAGGTAAAAAGAATTACTGCCTAGAGGAGAGAGAGGAGGTGGGAGATGGAAGAGCTAAGGATTGTTAGCAATAAGAGACAGAGGGCAACCTGATGCTGACGGAATGCATGTATGCATCTTTGAAATTTCACAACTTGAAGGTTTGTATGTAGAGGACTTACTGTATAGAAGTACAGTATACGTGGAGGGTAGGAGTGAAAGAGATTTGAAATTATGTAGAGGTGAATTATGGTCACATATGTTTACTATGGTCATGTAAACATAAGATGGTCACTTCTTTCCTAAGACAGATGCATCAGTAAAGAATGGCTATCATCAATTTATTGAAATGCTGAATTTACCTTCACATTATTTGAGTCATAGAAGATTGAGCTGGAGGATCCATTTTAGATCACTAAGTCTAGTGACCAAATGTGAACACTGAGACCTATAATATCAAGTGATCTTCCGAAGGTCATACAGCACATTTACAGTAAAAGGAACACTGAAGCACAGAGTTCTTGGTTCTTTTATTTTATCTTTGCTTTCTTTGTTTATGTATCTGTGGGTCAAGCACTATGTCAGGGCTTGAAATTCAAGAATGGTAAGTGAAAACAGATACGATCTCTTTTCTAGTGGTCCTAGACCATTATGGGAGCCAAACACTAATCAAATAATTACTTAAATTTAAAAAAGGTAAATTTTACAGAATGACAATGCAGAAGCATATAAAGCAATAAGGTCAAGAATGGAATAATTTTTTTCAGGCATATAAAAAGAAAAGAATGCATGCATGCATGATGAAACAACTAGTTTTTTGATACAGATTTTCTTGTAAGCACTACTGAAGTTACATCTCAGAGGCAAGTCCTTTCAAGGCACTGTGATTCTCCGAGGGTAACATAGATGCAATGTTCTCATTTATCCTATTTGCATATATTCTCGACTACCAGTTCAGATTAAAATGGTTTGCTCTGCCTTTCCTGTTATATCATGATCCCATTAGTGGCAGGTAATTGGATCGTGCCCATTATTTGATCTATACGTATACCTGGATCATATTTTTTATGTTCAGGCAGGAAGAAAAGAAAAAAAGCAAAGAGTAGGATAGGAAGAGGAGAAACCTGTTGAAGGCAGATACTTCTTGAGTTTCACAACACATTCTTTAGCTTATCTAGTTCCACCACAGCTGTGAGGGGCAGCATTTTAAAACTCCCAGTATCTCATCTCAAGAGACTCAATGGAGACATGTTTTCTTCAATGTCAGACAACTGCTTGTCTAATGTCACAGGAACAGCCTGACAGTGTGTGAAGAGGGAAACATACCTAACATCTCTAGAGGAAACCCATAACCAGTAAGCTACAGAAGTTATTGGATAATTGCCTCATATTCTTATCATCCTAAAGTGTTTCTGTGGCACATTCTACATGGTTTCATACAGGGTCAATAATAGGATGAAGTCTCATTTTTCTTGATGATAAACTGTTCAAGGATGCATTCTTCAATGACTTTTTTCCTTCAGTTTGATCAGTTTCAGTCTCTCTATTCCCTCGTTCTTCTTTCTGAGATAACATTGGGGGGAAAAATGCTTGCATTCAAGTCTATGTCTCAGGCACTGAGGAGGCAAGAGGAGGAAAGAAGCAAATGAGGTAAAGTTTCAAGGTGAGAAAAGAGTAACTAATATAAGATTGGGTAGAAAGTATGACTAAGTCTAATGTTTAGAAAATAATTAGCATTTGGTGGATGCTAATAATATTAAAGAAAGCTGATTCAATTGGATTGTTGAGGCACTGTAACATAAAAAAAGTATGGATTAAGATACAAGGATTTATGTATAATTATAGTTTACTGTTAGTTCTCAATCTTGACTGAATCAAAATAGTGTTGTTGTTTAGTCACTAAGTTGTGTCCAGCTCTTTTGCTACCCCACGGACTGTAGCCCTCAGGCTCCTCTGTCCATGAGATTTCCTGGGCAAGAATATTGGAGTGGGTTACCATTTCCTTCTCCAGGGGATTTTCCCGACTCAGGGATTGAACCCATGTCTCTTGCTATAAAGGCGGGTTTCTTTACTACTGAGCGACCTGGGAATCAAAATATTACAAAGGCTTAACAGTTTCTGGTACTCCAAAACTTCAAATAAGAATTTCTCCAAAATTGTATATCTAGTACATAGATGTTAAAACATGTGTAAAAGAGTTAAAAACCACTTGAGCCTTATGACTATATACTGAAAGTGAGAAACAGATTTAAGGGACTAGATCTGATAGACAGAGTGCCTGATGAACTATGGATGGCAGTTCATGACACTGTACAGGAGACAGGAATCAAGACCATCCTCATTGAAAAGAAATGCAAAAAAGCAAAGTGGCTGTCTGAGAAGGCTTTACAAATAGCTGTGAAAAGAAGGGAAGGGAAAAGCAAAGAGAAAAGGAAAGATGTACCCATTTGAATGCAGAATTTCAAAGAATAGCAAGGAGAGATAAGAAAGTCTTCCTCAGCAATAAATGCAAAGAAATAGAGGAAAACAATAGAATGGGAAAGACTAGAGATCTTTTCAAGAAAATTAGAGATACTATGGGAACATTTCACGCAAAGATGGGCTCAGTAAAGAACAGAATTGGTAGGGACCTAACAGAAGCAGAAGATATTAAGAAGATGTGGCAAGAATACACAGAAGAACTGTACAAAAAAGATCTTCACCACCCAGATAATCATGATGGTGTGATCACTCACCTAGAGCCAGATATCCTAGAATGTGAAGTCAAGTGTGAAGTGTGAAGTCACTATGAACAAAGCTAGTGGAGGTGATGGAATTCCAGTTGAGCTATTTCAAATCTCAAAAGATGACGCTGTGAAAGTGTTACACTCAATATGCCAGCAAGTTTGGAAAACTCAGCAGTGGCCACAAGAAAAGGTCAATTTTCATTCCAATCCCTAAGAAAGGCAATGCCAAAGAATGCTCAAACTACCGCACAATTGCACTCATCTCACACGCTAGTAAAGTGATACTTAAAATTCTCCAAGCCAGGGTTCAGCAATATACGAACTGTGAACTTCCAGATGTTCAAGCTGGTTTTAGAAAAGGCAGAGGAATCAGAGATCAAATTGCCACCATCCGATGGATCATCAAAAAAGCAAGAGTTTCAGAAAAACATCTGTTTCTGCTCTACTGGGGCTTCCCTGGTGGCTCAGAGGTTAAAGCATCTGTCTGGAATGCGGGAGACCTGGGTTTGATCCCTGGGTCAGGAAGATCCCCTGGAGAAGGAAATGGCAACCCACTCCAGTACTCTTGCCTGGAGAATCCCATGGAGGGAGGAGCCTGGTAGGCTACAGTCCATGGGGTCGCAAAGAGTCGGACACGACTAAGCAACTTCACTTCACTTCTGTTTTATTGACTATGCCAAAGCCTTTGACTGTGTGGATCACAATAAACTGTGGAAAATTCTGAAATAGATGGGAATACCAGATTACCTGACCTGCCTCTTGAGAAACCTGTATGCAGATCAGGAAGCAACAGTTAGAACTGGACATGGAAAAACAGACTAGTTCCAAACAGGAAAAGTAGTGCACTTATGCTGTATATTATCACCCTGCTTATTTAACTTATATGCAGAGTACATCATGAGAAATGCGAGCTGGAGGAAGCACAAGCTGGAGTCAAGATTCCCAGGAGAAATATTAATAACCTCAGATATGCAGATGACACCACCCTTATGGCAGAAAGTGAAGAAGAACTAAAGAGCCTAAAGAAGAACTAAAGAGCCTCTTGATGAAAGTGAAAGAGGAGAGTGAAAAAGTTGGCTTAAAGCTCAACATTCAGAAAACTAAGATCATGGCATCCAGTCCCATCACTTCATGGGAAATAGATGGGGAAACAGTGGAAACAGTGGCTGACTTTATTTTTCTGGGCTCCAAAATCACTGTAGATGGTGACTGCAGCCATGAATTAAAAGATGCTTACTCCCTGGAAGGAAAGTTATGACCAACCTAGACAGCATATTAAAAGGCAGAGACATTACTCTGTCAACAAAGGTCCATCTAGTCAAGGCTAAGGTTTTTCCAGTGGTCATGTATGGATGTGAGAGTTGGACTGTAAAGAAAGCTGAGCAGAGAAGAATTGATGCTTTGAACTGTGGTGTTGGAGAAGACTCCTGAGAGTCTGTTGGGCTGCAAGGAGATCCAACCAGCCCATCCTAAAGGAGATCAGTCCTGGGTGTTCATTGGAAGGGTTGATGTTGAAGGTGAAACTCCAATATTTTGGCCACCTGACTCATTTGAAAAGGCCCTGATGCTTGGAAAGGTTGAGGGCAGGAGGAGAAGGGGATGACAGAGGGTGAGATGGTTGGATGGCATCACTAACACACTGGACATGGGTTTGGGTGGACTCCGGGAGTTGGTGACGGACAGGGAGGCCTGGTGTGCTGCAGTTCATGGGGTTGCAAAGAGTCGGAGATGACTGAGCTGAACTGAACTGAACTGAGTAGCTGTTCTTAAACAAAATGTTGCAGGGAGAAGTGTACTAGAGTTTGACAAAGCAGCATCAAGGATAGATCTTGCTGCTGCTAAGTCACTTCAGTCGTGTCCGACTCTGTGCAACCCCAGAGACGGCAGCCCACCGGGCTCCCCCATCCCTGGGATTCACCAGGCAAGAACACTGGAGTGGGTTGCCATTTCCTTCTCCAATGCATCAAAGTGAAAAGGAAGTCACTCAGTCGTGTCCAACTCTTAGAGACCCCATAGACTTCTCCATCCATGGGATTTTCCAAGCAAGAGTACTGGAGTGGGGTGCCATTGCCTTCTCCAAGCATAGATCTTAAAACCATATTAATCAGCAAAAAAAATTTTTTAAATGTTGTTAATGTAAATTTTAAATATATTCACACAATTTTAACAAATATACATTAAAATTTTTAGGATCATTGTCAATAGAAGACGAGAGACATGTGAGGAGAGAGATGAAAAGGAAACTGATCAAACCAGATGGGGGGCATGCACAGATCAATAACAAGTATGATTAACTCATCCTTTTTTTTTTAATCAATGTTCCATTCCCAAAAATATTTGTTGAAAACTGGAAAGGTATATTTATCATAGATAATGTTAGTTCTAGTATGTGTTTCTAAGTATACTTATACTGACACATGCATATTTAGCAGAGGAGGATTGAAAGCCCAGTGAATTACCCTGGCTAAATGACAATTACAAATAATCAATAATAAGTATTGATTAAAACCTTTTTATCTCCTGGCTATGTAAGGCAATCACTTTTGCTGATGATTAGTCCATGTCCCCCTGTTAAGTAAACTAGTAGTAGCAAGAGCTAATGCAGAGCCAAGACTAAACAGAAAAGGCAATACGATAAAATTAAGTGACTGAATCCCAGTTTTCATGCTAATAAACTGGGCAAATATCTGAGACGGCAATGATGTAAGAGGAGAGACACAATAAAATATATTATTCTGCATGGGAGGTTTCTAAGAGGAGACAGGGACTGTCTAGCACATAGAATTCAATCATATAATGCATATTCCTGTGTGCTTGATCTTAGTATCTACTCAAGGTTTACAATCCCTTTCTTCTTTACCCAAGTTCAGGGAGTTAGAGACTGTCAGGTTTGAGTGGGAATTTGTTCAGTACCTGACAACTTACTTGACTTCCTATCTGCTCTATGGATGGGCTTTCCCAGGTGGTGCTAGTCATAAATAACCTTCCTGCCAATGCAGGAGACATAAAAGATGTGGGTTCAATGCCTGGGTCGGGAAGATCTCGACGAAGATTATGGAGGAGGGCATAACAACCCACTTCAGTGTCCCTTCCTGGAGATCCCATAGACAGAGGAGCCTGGAGGACAACAGTCCATAAGGCAACACAGAGTCAGACACGGCTGAAGAGACTTAACATGCATGAATAATTGAACAACATAAAAATTTTCCTGGTAAATATATTTCCTCACAAACATAATTGCTAAAGTGAAATTCTCATGAATGTCTCAGCTAGTTATGAGTAACCATAAAATGAAAAAAAAATGATAAAAATGGCTATACATTTTCAGAAATAGCTTCTCCACACATGAAATTATATGTGTAAACAGTTAAATAAGCAGATAATTCCTCTCAGTTCATTTGACTACTCTCTTTTTTGGCTTTGGATAACAGTTTAGGTGTGGCATTTTGAAACAGAAAGGAATACATGAAGTTTACATATTAGTTAATTTATTTGGACCCACACAATTTCAATTTACAGTGCTGGAGATAGTCACATGCAGAACGCATTCTTAAACTTATCATACCCAAATTTTAGAATATTTTCAATCACTTAAAAAAAATGGTTTCAGCCTAGGCAACTGTTAAAGACGGCAGCAGGGCAGGTCCTGGTGCTAGATGGCTGAGATCACCTCCTGAGCCACCCGGCAGCTGTCGTGGTTCTTCCAGGTCAGTGAGAAGGCTGTGTTTGTGTGCTGTGAGGGCATCAACATTTTGGCAGTTTCTACAGAATAAGTTGAAGTATCTGGCCTTCCTCCACAAGTAATGAACACCAACCCCTCTCGTGGCCCCTACCACTTCTGAGTCCCAGCCGTGGGGGACATGCTGCTCCACAAGACCAAGCAAGGCCAGGATGCCCTGGACCACCTCAAGATGTTTGCTGGGATCCTGCCACCCTATGACAAGAAAAAGCAAATGGTGGTCGCTGTTGCCCTCAAGGTTTTGTGTCTAAAGCCTACACAGAAGTTTGCCTACCTATGCCACCCAGCTCATGAGGTTGGTTGGAAGTACCAGGTGGTAACAGTCACCCTGGAGGAGAAGAGAAAGGAGAAGGCCACGATCCATCATCAGAAAAAGCAACTTATGAGGCCATGGAAGCAGGCCGAAAAGAACATACAGAAGAAAACTGACAAATTCACAGAGGTCCTCAAGACCCACAGTTTTCTAGTCTGAGCCCAATAAAATTGACAGTTTATTCCTCAAAATAAATAAGTAAAATATAAAATGTATATACAGGAATAATGTCCATTATTGTGCTCTCATACATTTGAAAATTTTTTAGTATCCAGATCCTCAATTAAGATTCCAAACAATGATTTGGTACTTTTCCCAACCTCAGAACAGTATTGAGCACTAATATGAAATTACTGGGCATCAAATTTTAATAAATAAAAACATAATAATTTCTACAAATGAAGCCATTTTTCTACCAATCAAATTCCTAAGAAATATTGAATATGGTCACATGCTACCTTTATCTTAAAGTTGCTCTAAAAATAACATATTTGATAGTTGCACTTTTGATTTAAACTAGACTGATATAATATACAATATATTATATGACTCATTTAAGGAGGAATGGTTGTTTAGGCATATTTTACTTCAAGTTTCATTCTGTTACTAGTTCCGTTGCATTACAGTCTACTGCACACACTATCCTAGTACCAAGACAAAGATCAGATGAACACTGTCAATTTCTTAAGAACTCTGAAGCATACAAGTATAATACAGTATTAAAAATTGTGCATTATAGTCCACAGAAAGTTACTTCTTCCTTCAGAAGCAGTAACACTGAGCAGGAGAAAAAGTACCACTTCAGCTGCAGTTAAATCATGTTTCCATGTGTAGGTTAACATTAAGCAGGCCCATGTGTGGATGCTGCAGAGAAAGCAAAAAAGAAGTGATTGTGAAATATGCTGACTTGACTGCAAAGTAGTTTCATGTGCACAACAGCTTACTGTTGGTTAAGAATTTAGACTTGTAGCTCCTCCATAACTACTTATCTTGTGGCTCATCTACCAGGGAAGAAATATCTCAGACTGTGAAATTTAGCCAGGCTCTGGTTCACAGAGGCTGCTTAACCTTCTTATGACTCAGAGTTCTCGTCTGTGAAAAATGCCTCATGTGATGATCCTCAGAATTAAATAAGACAGACCTCAGAAAAACCTAGAAGAGAGCTCTTCATGTGAGCCTTCAACAAATGTTAGCAATTATTTTTCAATACAGTATTTAAAATAAATAAGAGTCTAGAATTTGCAGATAAACTTGGAGTGCACTGGAGATAGGTTTGCAAATTTCTTCAATGCCAAGCAAATAATAATAATAAGTCTCCTCTATTACAATCTCTCTTTGATTTCAGTCCTTATATACTATGTGCTAACCCTGATAAAATAAAAAGAAACCTAAATTAATTTTGAGGTTGTTATACTGTAGCAAATGAGCAAAGAAGCTATATTTGTCCTAAACTGACAGTGATTACACCTATTTCTCTGAGTGTGTAAACTGACACCTAATATCTGTAGTTTAGAATATATCATTATTAGATATTCCAGGATATGGGACTTACCTGGTGGTCTAGTGGTTAAGACTTTGTACTACCACTTCAAAGGGCAAGGGTTCCATCCCTGGTCAAAAACTAAGATCCCACATACCAGGTTGTATCCATATTAAAAGGAAAAACAAACAAACAAACAAAAACAAAACCAACAGTGCACAACAGTATATACTCCAGGATAGTTCCCTATTTAGATAGACAAATTAATACTGTTTTATTTTTAATATAAAAGCATTAAATTATTTAGGTAGGAAACATTTGACTAATGTCTGTGAGGGATGCCAAATAAATATATCAATTTTAGAAGCAACTGGTTTTTATTTTGAAAGAATTTCTGTTACTATTTGAGCTGCCCTTTTGATAGAAACTCAATGTTATCTCTTGTATTAGTGGTAGTTGCCTAATATTTCATCTTACCTTTTTAAAGTACAAGATTCTAAATATATAGATCTTGACTTATTTAATCTTTATATATCCAGGGCTAGAATAAACTATATCCATGCCTCAGTACTTCTTTGGTGAATGAAAGAATGAGAGCTAATGTCAGATACACCACAATGCCCCCTCCCCTAGCACTCTGCTCAGCACTTTACACTTTGTATATCAGAGAAAGTGTTGGGAAATTAATGGATATCAGTATGTCAGAGAGATAACATAAGATGCTTTCATTAGAAACTGTGACACAATTTTTACTAAAGTGCTAACAAATATCACAGAATCAGTAACATGAAAATATGCTATGAAATAAAAAATATGACCTGTTAGACAGACTCTAGGATTCTAATGAAATATACATTTATAATCTTGGGAAAGGGCAACCTATCTTCATATAGGAGCCCTAGAGTATACAATCCAACTAGGTGAAAATGAAGACTTATATGTCAATATGTTGAAACAAATGTTATGACCAATCAGCTAAACTAAAGTTTGTAGTCAGTAGTAAAACTTTCATAGAGCTGCCATACATTTATTAATATAATGGAAGCCACTACACAGATATTTCCTGAATGAATTAACAAATTAAACAATAAATAATTTTTTCATGAATA
Organism: Bos indicus; assembly: GCF_029378745.1. NCBI lineage: Eukaryota > Metazoa > Chordata > Mammalia > Artiodactyla > Bovidae > Bos > Bos indicus. The sequence continues at coordinate 32,656,974 of NC_091777.1, read as the reverse complement.
CATAATTATTAGGTTATCTAGGTGAATAACTAAGAGAGAATTTCAAAACCCCAAAGTACTCAGAAAAGTTTAGTTGCTTGTTTAAGCTCTTAAAAAAAAAAAATAATAATCAAGATTCATAGTCTGAATTTAAGGATGAAGATCCTTCTACCTGATACTCCTGAATCTTGTAAGAGTTGTTCATTGCCCAAGAGAACTTAGCATCATTGGCCATAAAACTATTTCCTTAGTGTTAAAATCATACTAAGGTTCTGAATAATGGTATCGCCCTAGTGATCATGAAGCAACATTCTCCTTGGAGTCAGTCAGGTGTTTCCATTAGCAAAAATCAGTGGCAAGGCACTATTCCCCTGGAGTGGCATTTGCTGCAATCATTTTATGCTTTAACAAGACAACTTGCATTTTATAATTTTGTAATCCCCTACTCCCCTCATTTTTCCCCTGACTTTGGAAATGTCTTCAAATTTATTGCCAAACAAAAATTGTTCCAGTGAGAAATAGCTATTATTAATTAAAAAAAAAAAGCTAAAGAGAGAGGGGGAAAGAGAGATTATACCTTATCATTTTTATTGCAGAATGATAAAGGCATTTTCAAATAACTTTAAAATGAAGAGATGTGGAGTCTGGCTCAAGATAGTAGAGCAGAAAGATCAAATTTATCTCCTTCAGTGGACACACCAAAACTACAACTCCATATAGAACAGCTGTCTCTTGAGAGTGACCTGAAGATTAGCAGAACACATTTCCTAGGACTAAGGATATAATGAATAAGAACCGCATTGAGATGAATAGGAGGGGTGGAGATGTGGTCTAGTCAGACCCACACGCCCTGTGTGACAAACGCTAAGAAGGAGGCACAGCACATAGTAGCGCAGCCACTATGAAAAACAGTAGGGAGGTGCTCAAACAATAATAGTACGATCATATGATCCAGAAATTTCAGTTATGGATATTTTCCCAAATAGAACAAAAACAATAGCCTGAAAAGATATATACAGCCCTCTATTATCACAGCATTATTCACAATAGCCAATATATTTTAATAAAAAAACCCTAAGTGTCCATCAATAGATGAATTGATAAAGAAGATGTGGTATATTTATAATGGCATGTTACTTAACCATATAAAAGAATGAAAGCTTGATAACTGTAACAAGATGGATGGACCTAGTATTATGGGATGGTATTATGCTAGGTGAAATTAGACAAAAAAGACAAAAGCTTCATGATTTCACTTTACATGAAAAGTCTTGGAAAAAAAAAAAAAAACGAACAAACAAAACAAAACAAAACCAGACTCATAGTGACAGAGATACTGTGAGGTTGGGTAAAATAGATGAAGGGGATTAAGATCAAGGTACAAGTTTCTTTTTTTAAATATAAATTTATTTATTTTAATTGGAGGCTAATTACTTTACAATATTATATTGGTTTTACCATACATCTACATGAATCTGCCACGGGTGTACTTGTGTTCCCCATCCTGAAACCCGCCTCCCATCTCCCTCCCATACCATCCTTTTGGGTCATTCCAGTGAACCAGCCCCGAGCTTCCTGTATAATGCATCGAACCTGGACTGGCGATTCATTTCACATATGATAATACACATGTGTCAATGCCATTCTCCCAAATCATCCCACCCTCGCCCTCTCCCACAGAGTCCAAAAGACTGTTCTATACATCAGTGTCTCTTTTGCTGTCTCGTACACAGGGTTATTGTTACCATCTTTCTAAATTCCATATATATGCATTAGTATACTGTATTGGTGTTTTTCTTTCTCGCTTACTTCACTCTGTATAATAGACTCCAGTTTCATCCACTTCATTAGAACTGATTCAAATGTATTCCTTTTAATGGCTGAGTAATACTCCATTGTGTATATGTACCACTGCTTTCTTATCCATTCGTCTGCTGATGGATATCTAGGTTGCTTCCATGTCCTGGCTATTATAAACAGTGCTGCGATGAACATTGGGGTACACGTGTCTCTTTCCCTTCTGGTTTCCTCAGTGTGTATGCCCAGCAGTGGGATCACTGGGTCATAAGGCAGTTCTATTTCCAGTTTTTTGAGGAATCTCCACACTGTTCTCCATAGTGGCTGTACTAGTTTGCATTCCCACCAACAGTGTAAGAGGGTTCCCTTTTCTCCACACCCTCTCCAGCATTTATTGCTTGTAGACTTTTGGATCGCAGACATTCTGACTGGCATGCAAAGGTACCTCATTGTGGTTTTGATTTGCATTTCTCTGATGATGAGTGATGTTGAGCATCTTTTCATGTGTTTGTTAGCCATCTGTATGTCTTCTTTGGAGAAATGTCTGTTTAGGTCTTTGGCCCATTTTTTGATTGGGTCATTTATTTTTCTGGAATTGAGCTGTAGGAGTTGCTTGTATATTTTTGAGATTAGTTGTTTGTCAGTTGCTTCATTTGCTATTATTTTCTCCCATTCTGAAGGCTGTCTTTTCACCTTGCTGATAGTTTCGTTTGTTGTGCAGAAGCTTTTAATTTTAATTAGGTCCCTTTTGTTTATTTTTGCTTTTATTTCCAATATTCTGGGAGGTGGGTCATAGAGGATCCTGCTGTGATGTATGTCGGAGAGTGTTTTGCCTATGTTCTCCTCTAGGAGTTTTATAGTTTCTGCTCTTACGTTTAGATCTTTTATCCATTTGGAGTTTATTTTTGTGTATGGTGTTAGAAAGAGCTCTAGTTTCATTCTTTTACAAGTGGTTGACCAGATTTCCCAGCACCACTTGTTAAAGAGATTGTCTTTAATCCATTGTATATTCTTGCCTCCTTTGTCAGAGATAAGGTGTCCATAGGTGTGTGGGCTTATCTCTGGGCTTTCTATTTTGTTCCATTGATCTACATTTCTGTCTTTGTGCCAGTACCATACTGTCTCGATGACTGTGGCTTTGTAGTAGAGCCTGAAGTCAGGTAGGTTGATTCCTCCAGTTCTATTCTTCTTTCTCAAGATTGCTTTGGCTATTCGAGTTTTTTTGTATTTCCATACACATTGTGAAATTATTTGTTCTAGCTCTGTGAAAAATACCATTGGTAGCTTGATAGGGATTGCATTGAATCTATTGATTGCTTTGAGTAGTATACTCATTTTCACTATATTGATTCTTCTGATCTATGAACATGGTATATTTCTCCATCTATTAGTGTCCTCTTTGATTTCATTCACCCGTGCTTTATAGTTTTCTATATATAGGTCTTTTGTTTATTTAGGTTGATATATTCCTAAGTATTTTATTCTTTTCATTGCAATGGTGAATGGAATTGTTTCCTTAATTTCTCTATTTTCTCATTATTAGTGTATAGGAATGCAAGGGATTTCTGTGTGTTGATTTTATATCCTGCAACTTTACTATATTCATTGATTAGCTCTAGTAATTTTCTGGTGGAGTCTTTAGGGTTTTCTATGTAGAGGATCATGTCATCTGCAAACAGTGAGAGTTTTACTTCTTCTTTTCCAATTTGGATTCCTTTTCTTTCTTTTTCTGCTCTGATTGCTGTGGCCAAAACTTCCAAAACTATGTTGAATAGTAATGGTGAAAGTGGGCACCCTTGTCTTGTTTCTGACTTTAGGGGACATGCTTTCAATTTTTCACCATTGAGGATAATGTTTGCTATGGGTTTGTCATATATAGCTTTTATTATGTTGAGGTATGTTCCTTCTATTCCTGCATTCTGGAGTGTTTTTATCATAAGTGGATGTTGAATTTTGTCAAAGGCTTTCTCTGCATCTACTGAGATAATCATATGGCTTTTATTTTTCAATTTGTTAATGTGGTGTATTACATTGATTGATTTGCAGATATTGAAGAATCCTTGCATCCCTGGGATAAAGCCCATTTGGTCATGATGTATGATCTTTTTAATGTGTTGTTGGATTCTGATTGCTAGAATTTTGTTAAGGATTTTTGCATCTATGTTTATGAGTGATATTGGCCTGTAGCTTTCAAATTCTTAGAAAAGTACAACTTTCCAAAACTGAACCAGGAAGAAATAGAAAATCTTAACAGACTCATCACAAGCACGGAAATTGAAATTGCAATCAGAAATCTTCCAGCAAACAAAAGCCCAGGTCCAGATGGCTTCACAACTGAATTCTACCAAAAATTTAGAGAAGAGCTAACACCTATCCTACTCAAACTCTTCCAGAAAATTGCAGAGGAAGATAAACTTCCACACTCATTCTATGAGGCCACCATCACCTTAATACCAAAACCTGACAAAGATGCCACAAAAAAAGAAAACAACAAGTTTCAAGTTATAACATAAGTCATCAGGATATAATGTACAGCATAGAAAATTAATAATATTGTCATAATTTTGTATGATGACAGATGGTTGCTAGAATTATGATGGTGGTAAATTTGTAATGTATATAAATGTTGAATCACCATGTAAAAGAACTGAAACATATAATATTGTATGTCAACTGTACTTCAATAAAAAAATAAAAAAGGAAAAATGTAGAGATGTATAATAATTACTTATAAGGAGTTTTCAGAACTTGGATTAAAAAAATACTCCTTTTGTGCTAGAGCAGAGTAATTAAAACATAACTTTGAAAATTTCTCTTGCATTCTTCACCATTCTTAAAGAATTAAGTATATGTATTCATGCCAGGGCAGACTAAAAGCTTTATAAATCACAGGATACATAGTTTTTTTAGTCTTTTTCTCTGTAAGTACATAAACTGAATATGAGTGCATGGTAAGTCACTTCAGTCATGTCTGCCTCTTTTCGACCCACTGGACTGAAGCCCACCAGGTTCCTCTGTCCATGGGATTTTCCAGGCAAGTATAGTGGAGTGGGTTGCCATGCCCTCCTCCAGGGGATCTTCCCCACCCAGGGATCTAACCTGCATTTCTTATATGAAACCTGCATTTCATCAGCAGGCATGCAGGTTCCTTACCACTAGTGCCACCTAGGAAAGTGAATATAAATCTGTATAAACTCAAGATTAGGAAAACACACAGATAATGATTAAGAGCATAATGAAACTGTTACCTTCTAATCTTGACATTGGCTTACTTCCAGACGATCCCCAAAACTTTATCTAAGGGTTGTGGTTGCTTAAATTGTTTAATGAAATAAATTATATCGATTTGGGAAATAAGTTTACTGCAAGCCAAGAATAATGTGTTAATTCATAATGTATTATAGTGCAAAGGCTAACTAATTTCCATATGACTGTCTTGCTAGTAATTATGATTAGTGTTCTGAATTTCACAAGTGTCACTAATCACAAGCTTATCCATCCAGTATGTGATAATAATATCTGATCATTTACATAAATACACATGCATTAGCTTTGGCTATGTAATTATAATAGGAATAGTACTACATTTATTCATTTTCCTGCCTTTGTTGCACATAATGGCTCCTACTTGATCCCTATATGAGTTCCTTATATCAGTAAATCTTCACCCATGGAGACAGGGCCTTTTAAGAGTCAAACTTGCTAATGGCTAAAATGTCTCTGTCAAAAAAAAAAACAACAACTTATTTAGAGTTGATCTAAATCAATGAGTCAAGTCACTGTGACTTTTCTAAATGTCAATTTTATTTAGGCTTGTAGAAAAAAATTAGAATGCATAACTTCACTCACATAAAACTGGCAACAAGATCTGCTATATTCATGATAACTGCCTTTTCTTTTTCCATAGCTCCTAATTTTTGCTTTGTATCTCCTAAACTATGCATCAAATATATTTATGTTATAGAATTCCCAAAGCTATTAAATAATAGCAGCTAATGTTTATGATTATGTGGCAAATTACAATTCCAAGATGTTGCGCATGGATCCCTTTTGAATCTCACAATAAGGCTGTGAGGTGGCTATCACAATTAACACTTTGTGCACAGGAAGTAACTGGGGCTAAAGGAAGTTTAGTAAACCAGTAAATGATGGTGCAATGATACAAAACCCCCATGTTTGGGTGGTGATATGATGAAGGACCTGCAAAATACAGTAACTAATAAGATCTTAATATGTGAGTAGATGATTATATTTTTCTTGTTATATAAATAATATTCTCTCATTTACATAAATTCATCAGTTTATATCAATACAAACTAAATGTTAATGTCTAATATTATTCAGAGGACTAGATTTTACTCAACATGTATGTACACAATAATTTTTTTTTGCTTTAATTAGCCTAGTATTTCCAGTGAAGGAGATGATAATCCCATATCACTAAAAATAGTCAGTAAGAAATAATTAGTACAAAACTGATTCTGAAATTAAAAGCATCTGCTGAATAAATAATATAAATTTCCCTGAATAGTTCAGGATAGAAAAGACTTTGATTTGGGGGTGAATGGGAGCCATAAAATATTCAACTTTAAAAAATTTCTTTGGTGCTACTGAGACTCCTTGCTTTTGCAAAATGACATCTTATTTCAATGGATATAAGTTATTGAGTAGCTGTTTCTCTCTTATAAGAATTTTTTTTCAAAAGTATTTTTAGGGAATCTGAGAGTTAAGCATGAATAACTATGATGTCTAAAAAACAAAGAGCTGGCGGTACAGTGATGAGCATAGCTGCCTTCCATATAGTTGTTTTATAAGTGGATGGGCCATTACTAGATTTTTTTTTAATGGAAAAGGAAAGGGAAAGTAGATACTATATCAACAAATCATGATATATTATATAAAATATATAACTTATTCTTTATATATACACATATATATGTAGTGCTTCTTTTCCAACCTCAGAGCAGCACCAAAAGTTGCATTATATTAATTTTAACAATTAAAATATTTTTCATCCATTTAACAATTAAAATAAATAAAAAGATACTGGATGATCATTTAAACCCAGGATACAAAATTCCATGCTCTTCCTAGATACCAGAGAAAATGGAAGTTTTTCAATAGAAGTGCTATATTAAATGCTTCTTAAGTCACCGTTGACTGTGAATATCTACAGCTATCCAGTAGATCAGGCTTTAATTGGATAATAATTAAAACAATTTATATTATCACCAATATTTTCAATGAATTCCTTGAGAAGTCTAATCACAGTAGTTGCATAGAGATGGAGGAGTTTTAGACATTCCCATCGAACAAGGGATCTCATCTACATCTCATCCCATTGAACGATCTCATCTATATTAACTTTTGTTCAATCAACATCTACTTCACAATGACTGGCTATTTTCCTTCTTTCCCATTCCAAGATATGGTATATTCATACTATGGAATATTGCTCAGCCATAAAAAATGAATGAAGTATTGCCATTTGCAGCAACATAGATGGACACAGATATTTTCATATTAAATGTAGTAAGTCAGACAGAGAAAGGCAAATATTAAATGACATTGCTTAAATGTGGAACCTTAAAAAAAAAGATAAAAATGAAATTATATATAAAACAGAAATAGACCCACAAACACAGAAAACAAACTTATGATTACCAAAGATGAAAGTGGAGGAGTAATAAATCAGGAGCTTGAGAGTAACATATAAAGTAACATATGAATAAGCATTTAATAAATCAGGAGTTTGAGAGTAACTGCTATCTAGAAAATAGATAACCAAGAAGAACTTACTGCATAGCACAAGGAAGTATACTCAATATTTCATAATAACCTATAAGGGAAAAAATCTGGAGAATAATTGATACATATATATGTATAACTGAATCACTCTGCTGTACACATAAAACTAACCCAACTTTGTACATCAACATTAATTTCATCTGTTTTTCATTTTTGATGGGGCTACTGGAAATCTAAAATTGTTTATGCAGGTCATATTCCATTTATACATCAATAAAAAAGAATACTGCTTCAGAAGTTACAAAATAAAGTTGACCTCTTTGTGAAATGCAATTAAGCAGATGTCCTCCGTTCTGACTTTCCTTAATTTCTCTGTAGAATTTAACATTACTGACAATCTCTTCTTTGAAACTCTCATAGGCATTGCCCTGAAGATGGTCACCTTAAATTGGATTATTTATAGTGTAAAGGATATCTGATATGATTGTTTTTAAAAAGCCATATCAATGGTGTTCTTATCCCTTCTCTACTTCATTTGCTCTGACTTTGAGAAGCTAATTAACATCTTTCAGGCTTGGTTTTCTCTTTGGAAAATGTGAACAATGGTGCTTAGATTATAAGGTTGTTGCAAAGAATAAACAAAACACCATATATTAAATATTCTATACATAGAGCAGTTTATAGTCTTTTGCATATAGTAACATTTTTTTTTTTTTTTTAGTAAAAAGGGATAAATTGAAAAAAGAACTTTAAATCCCTTGACACTGAGATGGAATGAGATGGAAGGTAGGTAGCTAAGTTCTCTGTGAGGTAACATGCTTAAACAATGTCTGGTACATTATAGGCCCACAGAAATGTTATGCATTTACACAAGAAATAAGGTCTGAGGCAATCTTTTTGGACTTGTTGACTCTGTATGAGCAGAGATGAGAGGTGTAGCATTTGGGTGGCAAATCACTGTTTTTATGGAGTCTCTCCTATATTCTGTTGAACATAAAGATTTAGTCTCAAAAAGGACTTCTAACTTTAAGCCTCCAACTGAGTTTGATATAATGAGGTGCGATTTTTTTAAATGTTATGCTCATATTTCATTCATCAATTTGCTTTTCAGCAGGTTTGCTGTCATTTGATTGTAATTTAAAGGTACAAGAAGACTTCTTTTATGAGTGAAAAGATTCATAATTCTTAACTGCTATTATCACAGCAAATCATTCTAAATGAAACCTGGAAATATTTATTGATAAAAAATAGATATAAAGATTTTGTGATGTTATACTGAATGGATGCCTACTTGAGAATATTTACCTAGTCTGATTTATCTGTTCCGTCTTTCTCATTCTATGTCACTGTCTTAATTCAAATGCTTATTATTTCTCACTTACTGAATGGTACTAACCCTCAATTCTTCGCATGACATTACTTTTCCTTAAGCATAGTGCCAATCAACTCAGTCTTTGTGTTGAAAACATAACTTGTCTACTGTTTCAAATCCTCACTTTTCCATTCTAGACTTCCCAAATTATAACCAATAGTTCTACTGTCTCATCTTATTTTTACACTGAACTCCAATACAGACTCTAATCTAGATCCATTCTGTCCAATACAGTGGCCACTAGCCACACACGTGGTTATAAAGCATTTTGCACGTGTTTCATCTGAGTTGAGATGTGGTATGATTACAAAGTATACACACCATTTTTGTAACTTGGTACAAGAATATTTAATATGTCTACATAGTTTTACATTGATTACTTGTTAAAGTGTTAATATTTTTAATCTATTGGGCTAGAAAAAATATCATTAACATTAATTTCACCTGTTTTTCATTTTTTGATGGGGCTACTGGAAATCTAAAATTGTTTATGCAGGTCATATTCCATTTAATTTGGACAGAGATTCTTCAGAAAAGAAGAATGAATGAATGTAAATCAGATATGTCATTTTTGTTCCTACTTTGACTCTTATATAGTTTCTCTATGCATTGAATAAATATTTGTTAAGTGCCTACTAGTTATCAGACATGTTTCTCAAAACTGAAAATACTGATGTGATCAAGATTGAAAAGGTCTGCCTCTCTTAGAGCTTAACTTTCATGGAACATATGGAAAATAAAACAAGAAAACAAACACAATTTCAAAGTGTGATAAATGGCAAAGTGTGAATGGATGATATACATGAGATATTACCTGCAGATTATGATTATTTTATAGTTTCACCAAAGAAATCTGTATGAATAGGTGACATTCATGATGAGAAGAATGAGAGAGTGCCAGTATCTTCCTAATTTGCATTCATAGATAATATGAAAACATTTGGTTTTTCATGTATGTGTGTACACCATCAAGTAAGGTTTTACTCCAGGATTGAGGCTCTGTGTTTGATATTATGAGAGGGGAAGTCTGATCTAGAAATTTATTCTATATAACAAAAAAAAGAACCGAGGTAATCAGAATGAACCTAAAAATGAAATTAGGTCTGCAACCAAAAAAAAAAAAGAAAAAAGAAATTAGGTCTGCAGATCTTGAATAAACCATTCCCTGATTATCTAATATGTGTATGGAAATTTTAAGGTTGCATTTTTTTATTCACCTGGAATTTAGCCAATTATTTTTCTTTTAAATCAGTTTACATCTGGGCATCAGGTTAAACCTTGAAACATCTGTGAAGGCAGGTGTTCTGCTTCTGCTTTCCAAATGATGCACAAATCAACAAAGGATCCAGAACAACAGATGGTGTAAATTATAAGAAATTCTAGAAGTTGCATGTGCAGGTAAAGTGGATGTACTCACATCTGTAACAGGCAATCGCAGATATGCCCCTGAGTGACTTTTTCCATTACTCTGACAATTGTCAGATTCTTCTCAAGGGCAAATTCCAATGACATTGGTTTTTCATGACATGGAGAATTATTGCTGCCATCCAAAAAGGAACTCCTGTATTGAATTGTGGGACAGAACTTTCTGGGCAATTAGTTCTACTTTCCCCAAAGAATGAAAGGTGAGTCACAGAATATTTTGAAATATTACCACATTTTTTATATATTATGGAGTTCATTCATGACACTTACAAGGATTTGCTTTATATTGTTTTGCTAATCTGAATGCATTCCTTTTATAAAATAAAAAAATAATTATTATTTCTCCTTTAGTGCAACTTACTAGTCATATTTTATTAGGGTAAACATTTTAGAGTGTTACTAACATCAATACACTTCATTAATATAGCAAATCTTAAGTGTCTCTGTGTGTCAGACTCTATGCTAGATGATAGAGATTCAATTTTATGAGAGGCATGCCCTTGAAGAAATAGGAAGAGGTGAGTCTACAGTATCAAAAGCATAACAAATTGATTATAATATGAAGCAGGAACATTCTTGTAAAAATACCATGAGTAAAGTTTTATGGAAATATAGAGAGAACATTTATTCATTTTGCCTGGGACAGTCAGAGAAAACTTTATGAGGGAGGAGGCAACAAATGAGTTCACTCTGATACATTAGTAAGAGTTTACTAAGAAAGACACATAAAGGCATCCCAAGACAGCACTGATAGATTGCTAGCTCTAAGATTGTTTAAAATCAAAACACAAAAATGATGATGAATAAATCCAAATGGGTTGTTTTGTGAGACTGCTAGACAAGTTGTTCGATGTATAGTGATGGGAAACTTAAATGAAAGAGCAAATGAGGCCAAGTTGTTAAAGTTGGTTTAGTATTTACTGCAAGTTAATGCTCCCCAGACACTTTTAGTAGCTATAGTCCTTTGCTGCTGTTGCTGCTAAGTGGCTTCATTCGTGTCCGACTCTGTGTGGCCCCATAGACGGCAGCCCATTAGGCTCCCCCGTCCCTGGGATTCTCCAGGCAAGAGTACTGGAGTGGGTTGCCATTGCCTTCTCCAAAGTATGAAAGTGAAAAGTGAAAGTGAAGTCGTTCAGTCGTGTCTGACCCTCAGCGACCCCATGGACTGCAGCCTTCCAGGCTCCTCCATCCATGGGATTTTCCAGGCAAGAGTACTGGAGTGGGGTGCCATTGCTTTAAATATGGCATTCCTATTTATCTTCCAAAAGGAATATTGTGGAAGTTGCTCAGTCGTGTCTGACTCTTTGAGACCCCATGGACTGTAGCCCTCCAGGCTCCTCTGTCCATGGTATATTCCATGCAAGAATACTACAATAGGTTGTCATTCCCCTCTCCAGGGGATCAGTTCTAAGATATGCTATTAATTGCTCAATATTGATAATGGCATGAGAGTCATATGTTATGATGCCCAAATATTACTCAGTTAAGGATCATTTCACCAAGATTTGATAAATAGTGATATATTAGCCCCAGCCTTTTCCAAATTATGCACCCCTTTCTTTCCCTTAAAGTTTAAAAAACAAAAGGAACAGAATATATTTTCAATTGTCCTTATCTAGGAACCTGGTGTCAGCCTCTGATTGTCTGAATTCTTTATGAATCTGCTATATAAATAATCCAATGGTGGCCTCTGTGTGTTGGTCCCAGCTTACTTGTTTATTTCTTCACTGCAGATTGAGACCCATTAGTTCAAAAGCCTGCAGGTAAAAAACTCAAATTTTTACACATCAAGTATTTAAAAACCAACCCAAATAAGCAAATTTTTAACTATTTAGAGTCTGCTTGTTTTTCATCCCTCACCCAGCATCATTAGCCACCAATAAGATAGTCTTGTAATTAGAAGAAACCAAATCATTCCTACCCTTAGAGCTGTCTGGCACAGACTCCTTGCCTTGCAGCTCAGCAATATCATCTTGACATATAAAGCCTATCTCCCATTTCCCTCTCCTCCAGGAGTTCCATTATCGGTTCCCCATTCTGGTGTCCTTGTCATAGGCTTCTGGATAGTCTTATACTCTAAGGAACTTTCTTTCTCATTCAATTGTACCCAAGCATCACTCAGTAAAGCTTGTTACATTTTACTGTCTCTTGCAGTCCTATCATTTTACTTGACAGCCCCTAAATCCCTAGAATATCCTGCATAATCTAAGATTCTAACCCACCATGAGTACCAGTGAGTTCAGCATTGAACTTGAGAAGAGCCCAAGTTCTTTCAATGTTACTTCTCAGTAGAATGAGATTTTTATGAAAGGACTGTGGAAGGTAATGGTGGTATTATAAGGGAACTGAGAAATTAACAAAAGGGACAGTTTACTGCAAAATTTATCTAAGAATGGCTGCTGTTGTTGAATTTTGACATTTTCTTTCCCTTTTATCTTTTAATATTAATCTTATCATTAATATTGTTAATCAGCACTATAATATACAGGTGTGTATAAATATTTGTTTATTCAACAATGAGTAAGAAAGATGGACTGGAGAAGGAGTTAGACTTTAAGGCTGACTGCATCTGTGGACATAAAGAAATGTGAAGAGGACTACAGCTGGAGCCAACAGAATAATAGTTCTGGTATCAAACCAAGATGAAACAGGCAAAAACTTTTTAACTTCCAAATCTTATTTACCAGCAGAAGTCCTTCTGAGTCAATCCTAAAGGAAGGTCACCTCAGAAGAGTAATTTAATTCAATATCTTAAGTCTGGGATTGATCCTAGGCTAATAATCTAAAGAACATTTGATTTCTTTTAAACACCATCACAATAACATCTTACTATTGGCTCAGATACTAAAGAATCCATCTGCAATGCAGCAGACCTGGGCTTGATCCCCTGGAGGAGGGCATGGCAACACACTCCAGTATTCTTGCTTGGAAAATTACATGGACAGAGGAGCCTGGCAGGCTACAATCCATGGGGTCGCAAAGAGTCAGACACGACTGAGCAACTAAGGACAGCACAGCACACTTGGATGCCTGAAGAGTTTGAAGGAAACTGTCAGTAACTGACAAATGGAATGAACCCAAGTGGGGTTTTCTAGATTTCTCTACATTGATACACTGAGCTGACAAATCACAATACAGGGGTCCAAATTAATTCAGTATTTCTAAATTCCCAGTTGAGTTATGTGTAGGGAAAACAAAGGCATTTTCCTTGACACAGGTGACTCTCAAAATCCTGATAAATCTACAAGGTTGATCATAACTATTTTTTTTTTTTTTGAACCTGTTGCATTTGCATCACTAATCATTTTTAACAATGGGGATTTATTTCTTTCACAAGATGTTTCACAGGTGACAAACAGAGTTATATAATAACAGGATTCAAACTTTTTGGCCTTTTAAATTCAAACACTGTTTTCAGAAGAAGCACAAGGTACCAATGCCTGCCAGTATCTTCCATTACAGCAAGCCAAAGGGGTCTCTTGCTCCTGATTGCATAAATTGAAGAAATCCACTCAAAAGTTTAACATACAGTGGCCCAATTGGGGGGAAAAAAAGCTGACATCAGTTTGGATTGTTTCCTTGACTCTTTCCCTGTTTGCACTTCTCTTTTTCTCTTGCTTCTTAGCTCTTGTCAATTCTTCCTCCATAAAATATAGCTAACCATCTCTCCATATGTTATTCTGGATGTCAGTTTCCCTCTAGTTGTAAGACAGTCCTCTGGTTGTTTTATATCCTGTTCTATGGTGAAAATTACTCTTTCAAGCCTTTAATAAAAGCAGATCTGTAACATAAAAAAGTAACATATACAAATAAATTGAAAGGAAGGGAAAAAGTAAGAATAAAGGGAAGAGAAGAGGGAAGATGCCTGGAGGTGGGCATATAATTTGAAAATATTGTGAGCAACTGCACCACTTTATTGATATAGGGTTAGTTTATGTGTATGTGTGTGTGTGTGTGTGTGTGTGTGTATATATATATAAATTTAAATGTTGATGTTTATATAGTCACAGGGGAGGTTGGGCAGAATCTGTACATTTTGTCCATGTGGTTTAATGGAGAATACACCCTGTTGAATTGTAGTCAGTTACAGTATCCCGCTTTGCTGAGATGCTAGAGAATTCTGTTGGAATACTGGGCTGAACAGGAAGGTGGCTTTGATATAGGCTGGGAAAAAAGGCTGCATTTTGATAATAATGGAACTGAAAGCTCTCTTGCTCCTTCTCAGAACATACAGACAGACAAACATGCATGTATGTGCATAAATATACCACAAACTCTTTATTTCCTCTAAGCAAACCCTCACTAGCCAGTCTAATATTTTTTGACTCATCTGTCATAAGTATGGAAGATTAAGAAACTAAAGGATGGAAGTTTCTTTCCTGAGCTTTTAGAAAGGGCAGCCAGAGGATAGGGGATAAAGAAACAGCCTCTCTAAGGATCACCCACTGTATTTTAAACCTGAGTGAAGAGGCTCCAAAACGAACAAGTGTCTGGTTAATAAAGTGGGGGTAGGCATTGGAGCTTGAAATTATGGGTCACTTTTGATTAAACATTGCTCACAGAAAACAAGCCCTGGCTTTCAGTCATACAGTCTCTGCTATAATATGCAAGAATTTAAATGCCAGCACTTATTAACTCTACCCTGAGCAATAGCTGAGGACCACCTTGGGGATGATCCATTAAAAAAGAAAGACCTACAATTCTCCTCAAAAAATAATTAATGCTCAACCAATGGACAAGATAGTTGAGAGAATTTATTTTAGTATTTTTCTGTGTTTGGAAGAGGCAGCACAGTTTAGTGGAAAGATCACCAAAATTAGAATTCAATATGATCTAAACTCAATCATATATTAATTGTGATTTGGCACAATGAGTCAACCTCTTTGAGTTTCCACTTCCTCATTCTAAATTGTGGGCATTAAAACTCAAAGCTCCAAGGATTGCTGAGTATTAAATATGATAATTTATGTAAAAGAATAAGTCTCCTGCCTGGAATGCTTTCAATGCTAAGTACAACTTGTTCTTTGTAGTAATCTGAGCTTCCAAGTACTCAGTAAATGGTAGCTATTACGATTATTTTTTTAGTTATTTATGACCACACTTGCTTTGTTAATTTTTTCAATACTGCTCTTTTCTATTCAGAAACAGGCAACGGGTTGAGAATAGTTTATAAATGTTATTATAAAGCCTCAAGAATGAATTGCTTTTACTCTTGATTTATATTACTTTTTACATATTTTTATTGATTTTTATATTTAAATTCTTCTTTCAATATGTTTTAACCATAATCCTTGTTTATGAGACTGAAGACCCCAGCATTTGGTAATCAGTTGCTTATTAAAAGGTGACATGATTTTTTACTAGAGAATCAAAATCAGTAAATCATATTTTTGTCTTTAGCAGAGGTTAAACAAGTCATCTACAAAATCAGAATTTTACCTCATTATGAAGCTTATTTTTCCAACAGTAAAATGGATTTTTTTTTTGAGCTTCCAAGTACATGTTAGAAAATTTTATTGATCTAAACCTAGAGCTGACAAGATGTCCGATCAGGATATGGGGGGTAATGACTAATGCAGTATCATATATGGATGTGAGAGTTGGACTGTGAAGAAAGCTGAGCGCAGAAGAATTGATGCTTTTGAACTGTGGTGTTGGAGAAGACTCTTGAGAGTCCCTTGGACTGCAAGGAGATCCAACCAGTCCATTCTAAAGATCAGTCCTGGGTGTTCTTTGGAAGGAATGATGCTAAAGCTGAAACTCCAATACTTTGGCCACCTCATGCGAAGAGCTGACTCTTTGGAAAAGACCCTGATGCCGGGAGGGATTGGGGGCAGGAGGAGAAGGGGACGACAGAGGATGTGATAGCTGCATGGCATCACCGACTTGATGGACATGAGTTTGGGTGAACTCCGGGAGATGGTGATGGACAGGGAGGCCTGGCGTGCTGCGATTCGTGAGGTCACAAAGAGTTGGACATGACTGAGTGACTGAACTGAACTGAACTGAACTGAAAGCCACATATAATAAGCGGTAGACCTGGAATTCAAACACAGAAACCAAGGTCTCTAGGAAACAAAACCACTGAACATTATCCTATATTGTACATTTCAAAAGGAATAAATCCACTGAATAGACCAAGGCATCAAAAACTATCCAAATGGTAAAATTAGAGATAAAAGCAGTAAAAATGCCCAGAAGCAGGCATCATGAAGGAGGACACTCTGGGTGACTGCTGATACACATCTTCCGCAGCAAGCACTTTCTCTCACTCCTCATACCTCCTTTCTTTTCTTTAAAACAGAGTTTTATTCTGATACTTACATACTCCTTCCAATCACACCTTGAATGCTCCTTTTTCAGAGACAACTATATCTGAAGTGCATACCTGCCAGCACTCATATCATGTTCTTCACTTGCTTTAGTCTTGAAAGTATATAAAGGAATATGTGAACAGTCACGTTCCTTTGTTCTTCAGTTCACTTCAGTTCAGTTACTAAGTTGTGTCAGACTCTTTACAATCCCATGGACTGAAGCTTTCCAGGCTTCTCTGTCCATCACCAAATCCCTGAAGTTTGCTCAAACTCATGTCCACTGAGTTGGTGATGCCATCCAACCATCTTATCCTCTCTGTCCCTTCTCCTCCCACCTTCAATCTTTCCCAGAATCAGGGTATTTTCAAATGAGTCATTCCTATGCATCAGGTGACCAAAGTATTGGAGTTTCAGCTTCAGCATCACTCCTTCCAATGAATATTCAGGACTGATTTCCTTTAGAATGATTGGTTTGATTGCCAATGAAACCGAAGGATCTCCAAAGGAATCTCAAGAGCCTTCTCCAACACTGCAGTTCAAAAGCATCAATTCTTTGGAGCTCAGCTTTCTTTATAGTCTAACTCTCACATCCATACAATGACTACTGGAAAAAACATAGCTTTAACTAGACAGACCTTTGTTGGCAAAGTAATGTTTCTGCTTTTTAATATGCAGTCTAGTTTGGTCATAGTTCTTCTTCCAAGGAGTAAGCATCTTTTAATTTCATGGCTGCAGTTGCTATCTGCAGTGATTTTGGAGGCCAAGAAAATAAACTCTATCACTGTTTCCATTGCTTGCCATGATCTTCATTTTTTGAATGCTGAGTTTTAAGCCAGCTTTTTCACTCTCCTCTTTCATCAAGATTCTTTTTAGTTTCTCTTCGCTTTCTGCCATAAGGGTGGTGTCATCTGCATATTTGAGGTTATTGATATTTCACATAGCAATCTTGATTCCAGCTTGTGCTTCATCTAGCCCAGCAATTTGCATGATGTAATCTTCATTTAAGTTAAATAAGCAGGGTGACAATATATAGCCTTGATGTACTCCTTTCCCAACAACCAGTCCATTGTTCCATGTCTGGTTCTAACTGCTGCTTCTTGACCTGCATACAGATTTTTCAGGAGGCAGGGGAGGTGGTCTGGTATTCCCATCTCTTTAAGAATTTTTCACAGTTTCTTGTGATCCACATAGTCATAGGCTTACCATTCAAATATTTAGAGTGACTGTATGTATTTTGACTGTGACCTTGTGGCTTGCCCATGATAGATTATCAGTCTTCACTCCTGTGTTGGTCAGGAAATATTAAAGCATGCCAGGCATTTTAACCAATATCCTCTGTTTAATCACTCTTCATCATCTCAAGAGTATTGTGGATCTCAGATAATTATGGAGAAGGCAATGGCAACCCACTCCAGTACTCTTGCCTGGAAAATCCCATGGATGGAGGAGCCTGGTAGACTGCAGTCCATGGGGTCCGAAGAGTCAGACACAACTGAGCGACTTCACTTTCACTTTTCACTTTCATGCACTGGAGAAGGAAATGGCAACCCACTCCAGTGTTGTTGCCTGGAGAATCCCAGGGACAGCGGAGCCGGGTGGTCTGCCGTCTCTGGGGTCGCACAGAGTTGGACATGCCTGAAGCGATGTAGCAGCGGCAGCAGCAGCAACAGGTAATTATGGCCTGATTACTATAACATAGTAAGAAGGATTCTGAGGCTCTCTTCTATCCAGGCTCCAGGAAATAGAAAACTTGATTAACTGGTGATGTATGCTACAGTCAAGATAAAAGGGATGGTGTGGGGGTGAACCACATATTTAATACCCCTATTTTTAAGAGTTGTTCATGTGGTAATTATGAGATGGGCAACTCAGAGTTCTAACAGGTTATTTCTTTGCTTTCTTTGCTTTCTGTCCTACCTCACCCTACCAAACAATACATGTCCAATTACATCCTAGAACATTTATATCTCTAAACAAATCACTTGAAAATAACTATTCTAGTTAAAATGACCTTATTTTATAGATGGAGAAACTATTTTATGAAAGTTAAACCACAACAACTATTTGCATGAAGAATGTACTCAAAACTAGGGTTTATGTATTGTTTGTAACAGATTATTTTGCAATGACAAAGGATACTAGGTGAAAGAATTCTCATTTCAGTGGTTTTAAGAACAAAGCTTCTGACTAATGAAATATCTTACAATTTCTAATTGGATTGGATGTCCCTAGTCCATCTTAGGTGAATAATATCATTTAAATATTTTCGGTAATTTCCCTTCCTTTAGCAGGCTTTTAGACTTAATGTTTCTGCCTTGCTTCAGGACAACATCTTTTAATTGCTCTAAATTATCAGTGATGTCTGTAGCATTTTCACTGAACATGGATTGATTTCAATTAACTTTCTCATGCTTTTGCATAGAAGCAGTCTTTTTCAATTTGCCTAATTGGATCACACAACCTCTTGGAGCTGAGGAATGACAGTCATTAAAAGGTTGGGAAAAGAGGACACAACCAAGGTTGTTTATTTCCTAATATATCCATTCGGAATTTTCAGTTGTACTTGATCAAATAAGACGATTGGCTAAGAATGTGGGTTAGAGAATTGAAATAGACTATCCCTCCAGTGGAGGCCTTTGAATTCCCTATGATTAAATTTTACCTGCATAGGAATAACCCAATAAAATTTGTTTAAAGCCTGTTCAGACACAGTTACCACAATCAAAACACTATCTTTTCCCTTTTATCATCTCTTATGTATATGGTACAAGTGATAAACTCTCAATACTTGCGACCATGTACACTCCAGGTTGTGATTAGAAATATTCCAGTACTTTTATGCAAAATGATTCCATTGTGTGAGACATTTGAGGTAAGCAGTCAGTGGAGAGCAATTGTGAAAACACAGGCAGTAATAAAAAGCAAGAGATCCAGAACCTTGGAGTTGACAGATACTGAGACAATAGAATTCAAGGTGAGACAAGGGAGATGGTACAGAACCTAAAGAGAGAATGAAATATAGATGAAAAGAAACAAATGGAAAAAGGGTGAAGGGAGCTAATTTTTACTGGTATATTTAATAAATCCAAGACAACCAACTTTAAAATACTAACAAGTTAAGAAAATTAACTTAGATGACTAGTTAAAACATTGTTGTTGTTTAGTAGCTAAGTAGTGTCCAACTTGTAATGACCTTATGGACAGTAGCCCCCTAGGCTCCTCTGTTCATGGGATTTTCCAAGCAAGAAAACTAGAGTACCATTTCCTTCTCTAGGGGATCATCTGGACCCAGAGATTGAACCCAAGTCTCCTGCACTGCAGATGGTTTCTTTACCTCTGTGCCACCTGGGAAGCCCAGTTACGACATTCAGTTCAGTTCAGTTGCTCAGTCATGTCCAACTCCTTGCGACCCCATGAACCACAGCATGCCAGGCCTCCCTGCCCATCACCAACTCCCGGAGTTCACTCAAACTCATGTCCATCGAGTCAGTGATGCCATCCAGCCATCTCAGCCTCTGTCATCCCCTTCTCCTCCTGCCCCCAATCCCTCCCAGCATCAGAGTCTTTTCAATGAGTCAGCTCTTCACATTAGGTGGCCAAAGTACTGGAGTTTCAGCTTTAGCATCATTCCTTCCAAAGAACACCCAGGACTGATCTCCTTTAGAATGGACTGGTTGGATCTCCTTGCAGTCCAAGGGACTCTCAAAAGTCTTCTCCA
Source organism: Bos indicus (assembly GCF_029378745.1). NCBI lineage: Eukaryota > Metazoa > Chordata > Mammalia > Artiodactyla > Bovidae > Bos > Bos indicus. The sequence goes on along the minus strand of NC_091777.1, from coordinate 32,636,621 downwards.
ACACCACAGTTCAAAAGCATCAATTCTTCAGCACTCAGCTTTATTCACAGTCAAACTCTCACATCCATACATAACCACTGGAAAAACCATAACCTTGGCTAGACGGACCTATGTTGGCAAAGTAATGTCTCTGCTTTTCAATATGCTGTCTAGGTTGGTCATAACTTTTCTTCCAAGGAGTAAGCTTCTTTTAATTTCATGGCTGCAGTCACCATCTGCAGTGATTTTGGATCCCCCAAAAATAAAGTCTGACACTGTTTCCACTGTTTCCCCATCTATTTCCCAGGAAGTGATGGGACCAGATGCCATGATCTTCGTTTTCTGAATGTTGAGCTTTAAGCCAACTTTTTCACTCTCCTCTTTCACTTTCATCAAGAGGTTTTTAGTTCCTCTTCACTTTCTGCCATAAGGGTGTCATCTGCATATCTGAGGTTATTGATATTTCTCCCGGCAATCATGATTCCAGCTTGTTCTTCTTCCAGTCCAGCGTTTCTCATGATGTACTCTGCATAGAAGTTAAATAAGCAGGGGGACAAAATACAGCCTTGATGTACTGCTTTTCCTATTTGGAACCAGTCTGTTGTTCCATGCCCAGTTCTAACTGTTGCTTCCTGACCTGCATACAAATTTCTCAAGAGGCAGATTAGGTGGTCTGGTATTCCCATCTCTTTCAGAATTTTCTGCAGTTTATTGTGATCCACACAGTCAAAGGCTTTGGCATAGTTCATATGACTCAGCAATCCCATTATTGGGCATATACCCTGAGGAAACCAAAAATGAAAAAGACACATGCCCCCTAATGTTCATTGAAGCACTAATTACAATAGCTAGAACATGGAAGCAACCTAGATGTCCATTGATAGATGAATGGTAAAGAAGTTTTGGTACATATACACAATGGAATATTACTCAGCTATAAAAAGGAATGCATTTGATTTGGTTCTAATGAGGTGGATGAACCTAGAGCCTATTGTAAACAGTGAAGTAAGCCAGAAAGTTAAACATAAAAATAGTATATTAACACATATATACGGAATCTAGAAAAACAGTACTGATGAACCTATCGACAGAGCAACAATAGAGATACAAACATAGAGAAAAGACTTTTGGACACAGTTGGGGAGAGAGAAAGTAGCATGATTTGAGAAAGCAGCACTGAAACATATCTATTACTATATGTAAGGTAGGTAGGCAGTGGGAATTTGCTGTGTGATGCAGGGAACCCAAAGCTGGTGCTCTGTGACAATGTAGAGAGGTGGGATAGGGAGGGAGGTTTAAGAAGGAAGGGATCTATGTATATCTATAGCTGATTTATGTTGATGTATGGCAGAAATTACTACAATATTGTAAAGTAATTATCCTCCAATTAAAAATAAAATAAAATTTTTAATAAAGGAGAAAGTACCGACTGTGAAAAGTAAAAGAGATTTATATAAGACACTGAAGATGATACAAATAAATGGAAAGATATTCTATGTTCATGGATTGAAAAAATTAATATGATTAAAATGTCCATATTACCCAAAGCAATCTACAGAGACAAGGCAATTCATGGTATTTTTCACAGAAACTAGAACAAATAAATCAAATTTCCTCTTCTTAAATGTACACCAGTCAGGTTGGATTAGGGCCCAACCTAATGGTCTTATTTTAACTTAATTACCTTTTTAAAGTCTCTATCCCCAAAGATAGTAACATTCTGAGGTAACTGCATGAAATTCATGTTAACATGTGAATTTGGGGAGGGCACAATTCAGCCTATAACAAACTGTAAGCAACCCAAATAGCCATCAGTAGGCTACTATTTAAATAAATCATGGTGCATCTCTACAATAAATAATATTTGGTTAATCTATACATGTTTACTTGAAACACTTAAGAGAGACTAAATAAGGAAAAGACGGGGTTAAAAAGTAAAATATGCTAACATTTTAAAAAGAGATAGAGCCTCACACACACACACACACACAATTATATTTTTATCTTATCACAGGAAGGATAGATAAAGGACTGATGATGGTATTTACTTGTAGAGAGGACACAACTTTGTGCCTTAGGCATGATGGGGGAGACTATTTGGTATTGCTTATTATTTTTTAAAGTGTAAGCATTTTTTAAAGAGCAAAAATATTTAAGAGAAGGAATGATTCTAAGGCTTGTAGCCTGTGTAAAAATTGATGGTGATACCCTTAAGTAGGAAAATGAATGCAGAAATTAAAAAAAATAAAAATAAATGTGTGGAAGTCAGCAGCCATGACACTCATGCTCTTCTTTCTAAAGACCTTTGCAATGATATTGTTATACCATCATCCTTCTGATATTTCAAGTAATTAAATCTTCAGTAAGGTCATGCCCATGTAATATTGAATTCCATAGTAACGTCAGTCCTATTATATTGAGCCGCCAATGTGTTACACCAGTTGTGAGATCATATTCCGCTAGACTACACTACAGACACATTAAAATATGAGTGGAATATTAAATTGACCATCCCTCCATTATAGAACATGTCCTCTGTCTCCATTATAATGCAGTGTGGCTTTCTTTAGGGGCATGAAAATTTTCTTGGTATTGTTAGTAAGTTTCTCCTGTCTCTTTGATGTCAGTAGATATTTAATTTAATTATCAGGGTTGAATGAACTTGGTGCAGCTGAGTGATCGCTAACAACTCCATGGAACTGGAATAGTCCACAAACAAATTAGTTCTCCAGATGTGGAGACTTATAAATAACTACACCAGCTACCTGTGGGTGTAAAGGGAAAACAGGCACTGTTAGTAATAAATGAATATTTTCTGAAATGGTGGAAACAGTATTTGGAAGCAGCTACTGCTACTGCTAAGTCACTTCAGTCGTGTCTGACTCTATGTGACCCCATAGATGGCAGCCCACCAGGCTCCCCCATCCCTGGGATTCTCCAGGCAACAACACTGAAGTGGGTTGCCATTTCCTTCTCCAATGCATGAAAGTGAAAAGTGAAAGTGAAGTCACTCAGTCGTGTCTGACTCTTAGTGACCCCATGGACTGCAGTCTACCAGGCTCCTCCATCCATGGGATTTTCCAGGCAAGAGTACTGGAGTGGGGTGCCATTGCAGACAGTAGTTCAATTTTAAGTTCTGCATTTAGAGGAATATTCCTCAATTTTTTTTCTATTTTTAACCTCTTGTCTAATCACTCAATAATTCAGTAATTTTGCTTCATTCAATCTCTTAACCATGGCATGTGTTCATTTTCCAATCCACTGCTAGTGTCCTCGTTCAAGTATTCTTAACCATCTTCCCTTTCCCAGAAGCACCCAGTGAAATTTTGCCACTAGATAAAAATTTATAATAAATACAACTAATAAGGTCATCTCTTTGCTCAAAATTAGTTTGAGGCTTCTTGTTGGATAAAGGGGAAAAAAAATAATTATCAGCTCCTCTGACAGCTGTAACAGATGCTTCATCAGTTCAGTCACTCAGTCGTGTCCAACTCTTTGTGACCCCATGGACTGCAACAGGCCAGGCTTCCCTGTCCATCACCAAATCCCAGAGCTTACTCAAATTTATGTACATCGAGTCAGTGATACCATCCAAACATTTCATCCACTGTCATCCCCTTCTCCTGCCTTCAAGCTTTATCAGCATCAGGGTATCTTCCAGTGAGTCAGTTCTTCGCATCAGGTGGCCAAAGTATTGGAGTTTCAGCTTCAACATCAGTCCTTTCAATGAACACCCAGGATGGATCTCCTTTAGGATGGACTTGTTGGATCTCCTTGCAGTCCAAGGGACTCTCAAGAGTCTTCTCCAACACCACAGTTCAAAAGCATCAATTCTTCAGCACTCAGCTTTCTTTATAGTTCAACTCTCACATCCATACATGACTACTGGAAAAACCATAGCTTTGACTAGATGGACCTTTGTTGTCATGCTTCATGATCTACTTCATATTTTTCATTCCATTAGCATCTGCTGCATTTTCTCCTTTATAACTTATACTCCATAAATTCTCAAAAGTTTAGGTCTAATAGGAAAGGAGGAAAGAGATGAGATGTGGAATCTTGACTTGGAGCCATAAGTGGAAGAGAGATGAAGATAAACAACCAGGAAATGAAAGTGTGAAAAGAAAACTTAGAGCTGAACAATTTATGCCTGGTATGCCGAGTTTCACTAACTTCTTACTTAACTTCTAATTGCCTCCCTACCTTATCTGCAGGATATTCCATAGGAGCTTCTGGGTTTAAAAATAATGAATTTGTTAACAATTTCGTTTTCAAAAGAAAGCAGAGCAGATGGAGTCAGTGGCAGAAGACCTTTAGTACTGACAATATCACTGACTGAATAGCCTCCTTGAGAAGGTTAAAACTTATTTACCTCATATGAACAAAGGGTGTGTGTGTGTGACTAGATTAGATATGAAAATAATTAATGATAGTAATATCACCTAATATTTATTTGCTGCTTCCAACATGATAAAGACTGAACTAAGGTTTTTAAATTAATTACTTAAAATAATTCTTAGCGGAACCCTTTGAGTCAGCTGCTGTTTTAACATGCTCATTTTATAGATGAAGAAATTGAAATGGTAGTACTGGAATTTCAGCTAAGGGATTTTAACTTTGGAGACTGTATCTTTCTTTAAGATCCACTCTGTGAACACTAATCATATATTCTTGTGTTTTTACAAAAATTCTGTTCAATTATATTCGTTAGTCACATAAATATCAGACTTTTCACTGTTTGTGTTTTGATTTTTAATTTGTTCTTGTTTTAACAACAGTGCCTCTGTTTGTATCTTTCTGTGCTTCCGACTTCTCAGAAGTGTCAATGGATAATGAGATGACTGATGACAAATCTATTAAATTCTTTTTTGGTGTGTTCATAAATTTTGCTAACATCTAGTTTTTAGTTAGACATTGACATTACTGATAATACTAATTACATAATCAAATAATAGAAGAAGAAGCATTTTAACTCAAGAATATTTTTGCCAATAGAATGCAAAACTGCTTTTCAACACTTTAAACATTTTCAAGGATTTTACATATGTAATAGAGAATGATTTGCCCTCCATGAGGGGCAGACAAGGTGTTTAACATGAAGGCAAAGAGGCAGCAGAACTTAGAGTCTTGATTAAGAATCTTTCAAAAGGATGGATTTTAGAACTGATTCAAATGTATTCTTTTTAATGGCTGAGTAATACTCCATTGTGTATATGTACCACTGCTTTCTTATCCATTCATCTGCTGATGGACATCTAGGTTGCTTCCATGTCCTGGCTATTATAAACAGTGCTGCGATGAACAGTGGGGTACACGTGTCTCTTTCCCTTCTGGTTTCCTCAGTGTGTATGCCCAGCAATGGGATTGCTGGATCATAAGGCAGTTCTATTTCCAGTTTTTTAAGGAATCTCCACACTGTTCTCCATAGTGGCTGTACTAGTTTGCATTCCCACCAACAGTGTAAGAGGGTTCCCTTTTCTCCACACCCTCTCCAGCATTTATTATTTGTAGACTTTTGGATCGCAGCCATTCTGACTGGTGTGAAATGGTACCTCATAGTGGTTTTGATTTGCATTTCTCTGATAATGAGTGATGTTGAGCATCTTTTCATGTGTTGGTTAGCCATCTGTATGTCTTCTTTGGAGAAATGTCTATTTAGATCTTTGGCCCATTTTTTGATTGGGTCATTTATTTTTCTGGAATTGAGCTGTAGGAGTTGCTTGTATATTTTTGAGATTAGTAATGAGATGGATGAAACTGGAACCTATTATACAGAGTGAAGTAAGCCAGAAGGAAAAACACCAATACAGTATACTAACGCATATATATGGAATTTAGAAAGATGGTAACGATAACCCTGTATACGAGACAGCAAAAGAGACACTGATGTATAGAACAGTCTTATGGACTCTGTGGGAGAGGGAGAGGGTGGGAAGATTTGGGAGAATGGCATTGAAACATGTAAAATATCATGTATGAAACGAGATGCCAGTCTAGGTTCAATGCACGATACTGGATGCTTGGGGCTGGTGCACTGGGACGACCCAGAGGGATGGTATGGGGAGGGAGGAGGGAGGAGGGTTCAGGATGGGGAACACATGTATACCTGTGGTGGATTCATTTTGATATTTGGCAAAACTAATACAATTATGTAAAGTTTAAAAATAAAATAAAATTAATTAAAAAAATTAAAAAAAAAAAAAAAGGATGGATTTTATCCAGTACTACTTCTGGTTCAGGAAATTCAAATACAGTTTTACAGGAATTAATTAGAAAACAATTTTAATCAGATGAAACTGATCCATTCTGGATATCCGAAACAAACTCGGTTGGTATTCAGTAGACACAAAATAAAATGGTGAGGGTTCTTAGAAACTAAGCCCTTTGAGGAACTGTCAGAGGAAGAATGGATTTCTAACCTTCCAGTAGAACACAGAGGGGCTGAAGTAGACACTGGAAAACACCGGAGACAGAAAATGCCACGGATCTTTGTGCGCTGAGTGATGTTCAGAGCAGGGTGTTTCAAGTTTGGCATTACTGACGTTTGGGATGAGAGAATTCTTTGTTGTGGAGTATACACTGCCCTGTGTATTTTCGCATGTTCAGCATCAACCCTGTCTCTGCCAACTAGATGTTAATAGCACCCCACCTCCTATCGATCCTTACTGTGACAACTCATTGTCAAATTTCCTTACAGGGAAAACTCTCTCAAAATGCCTGTAAACTTAGAGACTCTGAGTTTGTGATTTCTCTTTAATTTCAAAGCAACCTGTATCAATACATCAAATTTGGTATGATATGCAGGATTTATATCCAACTAATAATGGCACTCCTCTACTATCCTCTCTTCTTCTGTGTTTTTAAAAATATTCCATAATAAAAACTGGCATTCACTTTTAATCCATTTATAAACTAAATCTCAACAACTGTGAAATTATTGATTCAGAACAGAATGCACTTTGTGTAATCCTTAACAAAGTAACACTAATATAATTAGCAATAAAAAACAGAATGTGGGTAAAAAAAGATTGAGTACTAATTATCTTATTTGCATAAAAGGGATTCAATCCATACTGCCTCAAACATGTAGGTAAAATAATGATTCTAACCTTTCAATGATTTTAATAATGTATTTTCTTAATTTCTTAAAGGTCTGTTAATAAATTATATTCCCTAATGTAAAAAAAAAAATCTTAAACTTAGTGATTAGATTTTTTGCATGTTCTTTTTTCTCTTAAATTCAAGTAGAATAAATGAAGTACAGTTATTTAAAATATCAATAAGAGTAGAAACAGTCTGTTTACAAATGTATATCTAGTCATCTTTGCATCCATCAGTATGTACATCCATGAGTCTAGTCTCTATCTTCCTTTTGTACTTCCAATCATCCAACTATATTTTTCTATCCATCCATCCAATCATCTTCCTATTTATATGTATAGACAGACAGATGTCTGTTTAACCACTAATTTGTTCTACCACCATTGCTATCATCTAATCTGAATACTAGTCGCTTCTGGGTTGGTGTTATCCCTTGCTTTTGTCTTTCTGCTTTTATGTTACTTGAAATGTTAAATGAATATAAATGGTTTTAATAATATTAAAATGATAATGCTTTAATTGGGAAAACAGATCAAAAAGAAGAAAATAGTAGTTGATATAGGTTGCTGAGAATTTGGATTACAAGAATTACCTTTGTCAAATTTGGGAAAATAATATTTCTTGAAATGAGAGATACAGGTGTTATTCCTAAGTAGAATTAAAATACCTAAAGGAAACAGGAACTTTGAACATTTTGTGGGTCTTTCACAGTATTCAAACAAGTCAGGGTTTTGCATAATGCTCACTTAAATACATACAACTTCTATTTTCTCTCTGTCTGTGCCTCTAAATCCCACAGTTCATATCACCCATGACCTCCCTTATAGTCTCCCATTCCTTACAGTCTTGACTCTGTAACATGACACACTCATCTCCTCTTGCCTCGTTTATGTTTGGTTTTCTAGATCCACTTTTATTTCCTGTTTTCTGTTTGCTTGTTTCATTTTTTTAAGTAGAAAATGCTAGGTGTATTGCTTTGCCAGGCAAAGCGAGACACACTGGGCTCCTGCCTTGAAAAAGATCTAGACTTTCAAAGATAACAGCCTGATCTCAGTCCTTTAAGGGTGGACATTTTGCACTTAGGGGTTACAAATGACTGAGTAAGAAACTCTAGGAGTACATCAAAGGATATATAATTTATGTATTTTTTATGTGCACTCTGCTTCACAGCCAATATGTTTTGAGGTAGCCTTTGTGTTCAGCATTGATCTTACATGTCCCTTCTTTTGGAGATCATGTCTTTTTTGGCTATACCATGCTGGCTTGTGGAATTTTAGTTTCTTTACCAGGGACTGAAACTGGACCCTTGGTAGTGACAGCATGGAGTCCTAACCACTGGAATGCCAGGAAATTCTTTAGAGATCATCTGTACATCTAGCACTGGTTTGTATCAGTTAAACTCTGGATGTGTGGGGAAATATGGGAGAGAGTCCTCTAAGAATCTCCTTATCTAATCACTTAACACAAAAGGGGATTTTTTTTTTTTTAAGGAGTTGACACTGACACTTAATTTACATGCTTTTTAAGGTTGCTCTTTTATCTTAGGCTCATTAACAGGGAGACCTCAAGGTATGTGGCATGAGATGGCTTCCTTCCTTCATTCCAGTGCAGATTCAAGTTTATCTTTATTTCCACTTTCTTTGGATGTTAATTTGGTTTTATTTGGACGGAAGCAGTGTAGTCCAGCTCTCCTGCTCCCACCTTTTACAAAGCTCATTCAGTCTGTGTGCCAAGAAAAATATATAAATAACTATGTGGTTTACATTTTATAGAAACAGGAATGTCAGATCAACATGATATAAGTACATTTTTCTTAAAATTGTGTGTCCTTTCTATTCAAAGGGAGGATTATTTTAGTAAAAACTTAGATGCTATGTCACAGACAGGCAAACACTGTATTAAAGTAGCAAATATATCATTAAGGGCCCTTCTTTTAAGAAAACTAACTTGTTAGAGAAACTTACTTATGAAAATGGAGTACTTAGGGAATAGGCAAGAGAAAAAGACAGAAAAAATACATATATATAAAACAGAAAAAAATTCCTGCTTAGATTTTTTTAAGAAAATTGTGGGATTCATTGCCTGCAACAGACAGGACAAAGAGGAGAGGAATTTGAGAAGAAAAGAAACAAATGACTATGTTGTAAGTCTGGAGTCAATAAAGATGACTAGTGAAAATTTTTCAAGACAAAGTGGTCTCAAATTATTTGAAATAGGTATGTCTGATATTTTGTTTTCTAACATGTTTAGTCTTGTAACAAGATTTTGTTTTCAAACTTCAAGAAAAGGCCCCTACACCCAAAAACCCAATGGAAGAAGTATTTGGGTTAATGAATAGAGAGTCCTGAATGTCACTGCAACTTTGAAAATGGGATAGCAGGTATAGAAAAACCAATAAATTATTTAATTCAGCTGAAGAAAGAAACTGGAGGCAGGAGTGTTAATATAAAATTCAATCAATCCATAAATGGTCAGATAGAGACAGAGACTTGAATCTTCCTCTGAATGTGAGATGGCAGCTCAGTCTTATTTTAGTTGGATATCAAAGGACTGTTTGACCTAAGTGATATATAAATTGTACAGTCATCATTATTGACATTTTATAAATGTAAATGAAAGGAAAACTGGATCAACATACTGTACCAGCAACATCACGGAGTGACAATTAGAAAATATGGATTTTAATTGAGATTCTAGCACCAGTTTTCTCAATGATTTTGATGAAGTTATTTGTCTTCTTTGATCTCCAGATGTAATGGGGGCATATGATTAGGTGTTCATTCAAGGTTTTTGAATATTTAAAGAGGTTCTGAAATGTGTTAATTTTGATACAATCAACCTATCAATAGCAGAATTCTTCTCCCTCTCAGCATCATCTCTTTAAAGATTTTTCTATTTTATTTGTAGCAGTAATTTTCATTATAATAGAGCTGTTACGCATCATGAATTGTGAAGAAATAAAATAAATCATTTTCTATGTTTTTCTTTCTCTTACAGTAGCAATGGGTCAGGCTATGAGACCCATTATAAGCATATAATATTTTATGCTGCATTATCTCATAGCTATAATGTCTATGTGGAGGGTGAGTGACCCAGAGGGATGGGAGGGGGAGGGAGGAAGGAGGAGGGTTCAGGATGGGGAACACATGTATACCTGTAGCAGATTCATTTTGATATATGGCAAAACCAATACAATATTGTAAAGTTAAAAAATAAAATAAAAAGAAAAAATAAAGAAAAAGTACACAGAAAAAAAATAAATAAATAAAGCCAACCTCTGAGTCTGGGAGCTGAACAGCTTTTCTCTAGTTTAAAGACATCTTCTCACTAGGCCACTCGTGTGGATGTTCCACTGACCTCCTTTGCTGCTACAACTGTCAGGTAACATGGAGCTTTCTATATGGTAGCTCAGCAAATTCTGCTCATTTAAAAAAAATCAATCTCCTGGCTGGGTTTACCTTTCCTTCAAAGACTGTAATTTGATTGTTTTTATGCTGTGAATTGATAGATAGAATATTCAGAGGGGTACTGGCGTTCTGAGTACAAGTGGAAGACTTTAACGGTCTGGCCTTTGTCTGAAATGAGAAAACTATTAATTAGATTGCTCTCTTTTCCATCGTGGTTTCTTTCCCTAAAAATGAACAGATCCAACAACTGTATCTATGCTAGGTCTGTAAGGCACCACTGAATGTTAAAAGGCAGTATTAAGTGATGGTCAAGGAAAGAAATCAAGAATTTGGTATTAAACAAAAGTAGGTTTATCTGTGCTTAGATGCAAGAGATGTGGGTTCGGCCCCTGGGTCTGGAAGATCCCCTGGAGGAGGGCATGGCAACCCACTCCAGTATTCTTGTCTGCAGAATCCCATGGATAGAGGAGTCTGGTAGTCTATGGATCATGGAGTTGCAAAGCGTTGGACATGACTGAAGAGACAGAGCACACACAGACAGAAAAGTAGGTTAAGTCCGGTTCTGCAACACTGTGTGAACTTGGCCAAATACTTAGCCCCTTTAAACCCACTTTTTGGAGCAGCAAATCACACACCTCTGGCACCTGATTCACAATGTAGTTTTGAAGATCAGTTCAGACAAAATATGTACAGTGTTCTAAAACAGTGCCTGCAATACTGTGACCCACCAATTAATACTGTTTATCGTTATTTTTTCTGCCTTATGTGGGTTGCACCATCCTATACAACTGAATTATGGAGGGCGTTAACACTTTGAGTATTTAAACACTCTTCTTATCTGCTATTTTCCCTTGGAAACAGACATCCTATTTCCTGTCTCCTAGTCAGCTATTAATAGCTGCCCCAATCTGAGTTAGGAACTTTTTGCTTAGATTCAATTACACACTTGATGTTAAATACCAGGTTGTTAGACTGTTCCTCTTTCTGTAAGACTGATCGTACAGAAAGAAGCATGTATTCACATGCACAATTCTAGTACATATCATTTACTACAAAGTGTAGATCTTTCCAAGTGCATCTTCTCTGATCTATCCAAATTCAGCAGTATTCACTGTGTTATCATCCAAATGTCTGTCCTTAATTAAATAGTTCATAAGCCTAAATACTGTTATTAAAACTTCTCAGGTCTTTTAAAAAGCTATTTTTAAAACAAAATAAAAAGGGGATAAGTCCTCTCAGGTATTATTTCTCTATTGCATAAATTATATTTTTTTGTTAATTACATTTATTTCATTTTAATGCAACTACACATTTTAAAAAGATGTCTACTTTGACGTTCTTCAAGATCATAACCAATGCTTTAATATCCTGAATCACCTATGCTAGTGTCTGGCTTACCATAGGTGCTGAAAAAATGATAGCTTAATATATCAGAGTTGAAATAAAACTAGCTATAAAACTATTAACTCAAAACCTCTCATTTTAAAGTTTTAATCGAATCCACTACTTTTTTCTGGGAGAAGGCAATGGCACCCCATTCCAGTACTGTTGCCTGGAAAATCCCATGGATGGAGGAGCCTGGTAGGCTGCAGCCCATGGGGTCGCTAAGAGTCAGACACAACTGAGCGACTTCACTTTCACTTTCCACTTTCATACATTAGAGAAGGAAATGGCAACCCACTCCAGTGTTCTTGCCTGGAGAATCCCATGGACGGAGAAGCCTGGTAGGCTGTAGTCCATGGGGTCGCACAGAGTCGGACACGACTGAAGCGACTTAGCAGCAGCAGCAACTACTTTTTTCTATGCCTTTTATATATTTTACAGCATTAATAAAGAAGACACTGCAGATGCATTTTGTCTGAAGAAGAAATCAACATAACTGTGTGTAATCAGTTCAGTTCAGTCGCTCAGTCGTGTCCGACTCTTTGCGACAGCACGCCAGGCCTCCCTGTCCATCACCAACACCTGGAGTTCACTCAGACTCATGTCCATCGAGTCAGTGATGCCATCCAGCCATCTCATCCTCTGTCGTCCCCTTCTCTTCCTGCCCCCAATGCCTCCCAGTGTCAGAGTCTTTTCCAATGAGTCAACTCTTCACATGAGGTGGCCAAAGTACTGGAGTTTCAGCTTTAGCATCATTCCTTCCAAAGAACACCCAGGGATGATCTCCTTCAGAATGGACTGGTTGTATCTCCTTGCAGTCCAAGGGACTCTCAAGAGTCTTCTCCAACACCACAGTTCAAAAGCATTAATTCTTCAGCACTCAGCTTTCTTCATAGTCCAACTCTCACATCCATACATAACCACTGGAAAAACCATAGCCATGACTAGACAGACATCTGATGGCAACGTAATGTCCCTGCTTTTGAATATGCTATCTGGGTTGGTCATAACTTTTCTTCCAAGGAGTAAGCGTCTTTTAATTTCATGGCTGCAGTCACCATCTGCAGTGATTTTGGAGCCCAAAAAATAAAGTCTGACACTATTTCCACTGTTTCCCCATCTATTTCCCATGAAGTGATGGGACCAAATGCCATGATCTTAGTTTTCTGAATGTTGAGCTTTAAGCCAACTTTTTCACTCTCCTCTTTTACCTTCATCAAGAGGCTTTTTAGTTCCTCTGCACTTTCTGCCATAAGGGTGGTATCATCTGCATATCTGAGGTTATTGATATTTCTCCCGGCAATCTTGATTCCAGCTTGTGCTTCTTCCAGCCCAGCGTTTCTCATGATGTACTCTGCATAGAAGTTAAATAAGCAGGGGGACAGTATCTAGCCTTGACGTACTCCTTTTCTTATTTGGAACCAGTCTGTTGTTCCATGTCCAGTTCTAACTGTTGCTTCCTGACCTGCATACAAATTTCTCAAGAGGCAGATCAGGTGGTCTGGTATTCCCATCTCTTGAAGAATTTTCCACAGTTTATTGTGATCCACACAGTCAAAGGCTTTGGCATAGTCAATAAAGCAGAAATAGATGTTTTTTTGGAACTCTCTTGCTTTTTCGATGGTCCAGCGGATGTTGGCAATTTGGTCTCTGGTTCCTCTGCCTTTTCTAAAACCAACTTGAACATCTGGAAGTTCATGGTTCACGTATTGCTGAAGCCTGGCTTGGAGAATTTTGAGTATTACTTTACTAGCATGTGAGATGAGTGCAATTGTGCAGTAGTTTGAACATTGTTTGGCATTGCCTTTCTTTGGGATTGGAATGAAAACTGACCTTTTCCAGTCCTGTGGCCACTGCTGAGTTTTCCAAATTTGCTGGCATATTGAATGCAGCACTTTCACAGCATCATCTTTCAGAATTTGGAATAGCTCAACTGGAATTCCATCACCTCCACTAGCTTTGTTCGTAGTGATGCTTTCTAAGGCCCACTGACTTCACATTCCAGGATGTCTGGCTCTAGGTCAGTGATCACACCATTGAGAGTATCTGTGTCATGAAGATATTTTTTGTACAGGTTTTTTGTGTATTCTTGCCACCTCTTCTTTATATCTTCTGCTTCTGTTAGGTCCATACCATTTCTGTCCTTTATCGAGCCCATCTTTGCATGAAATGTTCCCTAGGTATCTCTAATTTTCTCGAAGAGAAAAATTCCATGGGTGTGACTCATCGTGGCTGGTAAAAATACCCTTGTCACAGGAAGTGAAATAAAATTATTGAACTATAGAATACTTGAGAAGAAAGTTATCTTAAAATTTGCCTTTTCCCATATCTCACATGCTAATAGCATCAAGATAAAGTACTACTGGGTCAGAATACATTTGTATGGGGCTCAAGAGTTTGCATTTTGAAAATTTCCCTTAGTGATACTTATGCAAAATAAGTTAGAAAACTATTTGTCTTGTTCAACCAACTCATGATACAAATAAAGCCATGAATAAGACCCAGGGAAGAGAAGATGCATAGGCAAGACTATCTCGCCTAGGCTATCCCCAGCACCATTCAAATAAGATTTGGCCAGTAGGCATCACAAAACTGTTCCATCTTCTCATGTCAATTGCCTATTGTGAGCTGATCTTTCAGGTCACATGAACTGTACCCCAAATGTCAGGAAACATTTCTCAGTTATGCTGTCTTAGGATGTTAAGCAAACAACAGAATTCAGCATTATAAAAGTAGCAGTCACTGTCTAGCCTTAGAATCAATGTCTTTAAGGAAAAAATACACACACACACACACTTTGAATGTTAAGAATAAAACATAAAATTTTGTTATTGGGCTCTGTCCTATCTTTATCAGTCAGACCAATCTGTTTATAAATCTTTAGAACTGGCTCTGCTGTGTCCTAACTCCAAGAGACCCAGCTCTCAGCAGAGATGCTGTTTATCATGTGACCTCCCTGAAGATATTTCTCTGAGTTTTGCTCTTCCATTTTCTGTAAAACTTTCCATCCTAAAAAAAATTATAAGAGCTGATCGGTAGAAATGTAGACTTGAACTCTTCCTTATAACATCATTTTGAAAGAGACAGTTTTTTTGATTGTTAGATTTAAACTGCTAAACACAAAACCGATGACTTCCAAATTTACATTTCAGATCCAGACTCTTCTCAGACCTGTCTCCAAGAAATCTAAACCTGGGAACACAAAGACATCATCTTCCCTCCAAGACTATTTTGTCAGTCACTTTTCAGAAACAACTTGTGTAATTTGCCGTCTTTTTCTTTTTCTCCTTTCCCCCCATCCCTTCCCTCTCTTTCATTCCTTTCTCCCTATATTTTTCTTTCTTTACTTTCTTTATTATTTTTTTCAGAGGTTCCTATAACTTTAGGAATGAAGTTTAAACTTTTCGCTTTCATTTCTATTAAGGGGAAATTCATAAACTATAAAATCAGCCATTTTAAATTAAGCAATTTAGTGGCATGTAGTACATTTCCAATACTGTGCAAACACCACCTCTATCTAGTTTCAAAATATTTTCACCACCACACCCCAAAAGACCCTAAACCCATTAAGCAATTACTTCCCATTTGTCTTCTTACCCTAGCCTGTAGCAAAAACCAATGTTTCCTGATTCTATGCTGTTTTTTCATGCTTTACTTTGCTTCTTCCACCCTCCATTAGATTTCAAATTTCTGAAGGGAAAACTCATCATCTTCCCTTTATGTAATCACACTTTCCAAATTTGATCATGTTAATCATTGTCATCTTTAACACTCCAACTGTTTCACACAACCCTTACAGAATGTCCAAAAATCTGAAATATTTTCCAGTGATTTGACTTTCTAGCCCCAAATCCCTTATTCTTTCTCACCTCAACCCTATTCCAATTTACCTTCCTCTCTCCTTTATTCTTCCCTTTCTTTTTCCTTCCTTCCTCTCTCTCTTCTTTCTTTTTTTCTCTCTTCCCTATTTCCCATTCCCTGTCCATCCCTATGCATTTCTTTCATCCTTTTTTCTTCTTCTCTCATAACTTTCATTCTTCTCTTTTCCTCTTCTCTTCATATTGTATATATCAGCTTCTCATCACTCACTATTTTGTAAAAATGTATTTGGTTGTGCCAGGCCTTAGCTGTACCATACAGGCTCTTAGTTGTACCAGGCAGGCTCTTAGTTGTGGCATGTGGGATCTAGTTTACTGACCAGGGATCAAACATGGGGCCCCTGCATTGGGAGTGCAAAGTATTAGCCACTGGACCACAGGGAAGTCCCATCACTTGTTATCTTACTCAATAGTTCTCTCCCTCTATGTCTTCCCACCCCCTGTTACTCGCACTCACTCTCTAGTTTACTCTCCTCGCCACCTGCTCCATGTCTTTCAGTCCTTCTAATGCCCTTTGTTCCTCTTCTTGTCTCTCACTGCCGTTTCCTAAACTAAGGAGACTGTCCTCCCGTCCCATCTCCTATACAGTTAACTATTTAGCATCCATCACATTTCATCCTGTGCTACCTCGGGATGCCTCTCCTGAAACTCCTAGGCTAAATTAATTCCATTGTAATATTCTATCTCATATTTCAGCATCAATTCAGTTTGTTTTTAAGATCCTCTCTTGAGAAAAAATCTCTAAGTTAGGCTGAGCCAAAGTGCAAAGAGCTACAGTTGTTTTCCCTGAAAAGCAAATGGGTTGTGGGATCTAGGCTGCTATTGATACATGAAACAATAATCAAATGATATGCAGAGTACATCATGAGAAACGCTGGGCTGGAAGAAGCACAAGCTGGAATCAAGATTGCCAGGAGAAATATCAATAACCTCAGATATGCAGATGACACCACCCTTATGGCAGAAAGTGAAGAGGAATTAAAAAGCCTCTTGATGAAAGTGAAAGAGGAGAGTGAAAAAGTTGGCTTAAAGCTCAACATTCAGAAAACTAAGATCATGGCATCTGGTCCCATCACTTCATGGGAAATAGATGGGGAAACAGTGGAAACAGTGTCAGACTTTATTTTTTTGGGCTTCAGAATCACTGCAGATGGTGACTGCAGCCATGAAATTAAAAGACACTTACTCCTTGGAAGGAAAGTTATGACCAACCTAGATAGGATATTCAAAAGCAGAGACATTACTTTGCCAACAGATGTCCATCTAGTCAAGGCTATGGTTTTTCCAGTAATCATGTATAGATGTGAGAGTTGGACTGTGAAGAAAGCTGAGCGCTGAAGAATTGATGCTTTTGAACTGTGGTGTTAGAGAAGACTCTTGAGAGTCTCTTAGACTGCAAGGAGATCCAACCACTCCATTCTAAAGATTGGTCCTGGGTGTTCTTTGGAAAGAATGATGCTAAAGCTGAAACTCCAGTACTTTGGCCACCTCATGCGAAGAGTTGACTCATTGGAAAAGACTGATGCTGGGAGGGATTGGAGGCAGGAGGAGAAGGGAACGACAGAGGATGAGATGGTTGGATGGCATCACCGACTCGATGGACATGAGTTTGAGTGAACTCCGGGAGTTGGTGATGGACAGGGAGGCCTGGCGTGCTGCAGTTCATGGGGTCACAAAGAATCAGTCACGACTGAGCGACTGAACTGACTGACTGACTGACTGATATTGCACTGTGCTGTTCAAAGATGAGGTGTAGTACAAATGCCAGGTATGACTAACATTATCTCCTAAATCTGTTCATCTTATTACTCTTTGCAAGTACTTCTCCAATGGTAATATTGGGTATGCACCTTTAATTCAAAAATAAGGTTAAAATCCTAATTTCTATTCATTTGACCTCTATTAAGCCTATCTGTTTATGGAGGCTTCTACAGAGAAATATGAAGAAACATGTAGGTATTGAAGACAGAGTTAAAATGTTTATTACATCACTGATACCATTCAAGTAACTTGTGAGAAACAGTTTTGTCAAAGAAATCATTCATTTAGCTTATGGGATCTTTATGATACACACAATAAGAAACACTTAGAGAAGTTATAAAGCAAACAATAAAAGAGAACCTTGTGCCAAGAGTCTGGGAACCAATAATCTGAAAACAGAGAAAGAGAACAAAGGGGTACATTCAGTTCCCAACCAGTCCTCCCTGCATTTGTGTGCCACCCAAGGTCCAAGTCAGGATCAATAGAGAACAAAGTCAGCATTGTGTTTCAAGCAGGTAAGTGTAATCTTCTGAAAAATCACTTGACTGTGTAGAGGCTATTCCTGCCCCAACTTCCATAGAGCACATTCAGTTCAGTTCAGTTGCTCAGTCGTGTCCGACTCTTTGTGACCCCATGAACCGCAGCATGCCAGGCCTCCCTGTCCATCACCAACTCCCGGAGTCCACCCAAACCCATGTTTATTGAGTCGATGATGCCATCCAACCATCTCATCCTCTGTCGTTCCTTCTCCTCCTGCCCTCAATCTTTCCCAGCATCAGGGTCTTTTCCAACAAGTCAGCAAAATAAAGAATAATGTGGTTTTGCTCCTGATGCAGACAACTCTAGGCTTCCTTATTATTTTGTTTAAAGAAATCATTTTCCAATCTACTGGTTTGCCCCCAAAACAAATAGTGATATCCTCTCAGTGATGATAGTTGTAGAAAATTACAGGAACTCAGGACCAAACCCTTCTCCCAGATTACGTTAAGAGTGCCTAAAGATACAAGCCTTATAATATTATCCACTTGCTGTATGCAGACATCACTCCTGGTGATGTCAAGTACAATGATCCATTCAGACCTCAGGGTAAGCCTATATAATAGATGTTAATGCCAGTGAATCTCAAAGAGGTTATACAATAGCACAAAGTTTATATACTTTCTGTCTGACTCCCAACCCCAGCATGCTATAGTGGAGAGTCCCAAATGAAGTGCTGATAAACTTCATTTATTGAACAAAGTCTAAGCTTATTATTCTGAAATTATTATTCTGTGGATATTTAAAGTGACAGAGGACTTTAAAATTTTTTTAAAAAGTGATTTACAGGAGTCTTTAGGTATAGATTTCTCTTCTGGTTCATGTCACAACTTTTCCAATATGAAAGAAGTCACCGATACTGAGCTACCATATATTATACTAAATAAAGACAACTAAAATACACTTAAGCCATGAAAGTCACTTTACTAGCCAATAACATACTATTTGGGGACTTACTGCTAAGAATCTCTCTTTGGAGTAAATTCCAAATAATCCTCACTTTCCCATATCATTGGCAGGCACCTTTGAAAAGAACAAATGGCTCTTGGATTTAATGTCTAGGGAAATGTTTCTAGTTTAACTTTATTTCAAAAAGATAACTTGCCAACAACTCACTAAAATCTTTGAGTCACTTTCTTTGGTGTGTGGCTAAGCAATGTTCATTTGGGAGAAGAAAAAGAAAAACTTCATAACAATGTGTTTGGAACTGTTTAAAGCAAACATATGCAAAACCCGGGTGACTAAAGATACTTTTTTTTTTTTTATTGGATTGAAACAATGCAAACTACACACTGTGTCTAAATGTTTAATATAAACATTTACACTGAATATATTTGCAGATCAACAGCTGCTCAAACAAAAGCAGCGAATCTAATGGATTTCATAGTTGAAGCCCCCAATCAAAATGGAGTTTACGTTCACATAGCTTATTCAATTGCACTTGTGTATGGGCCTTTGTTTCAAAATTATTATCTACTTTTAATCTTCTTCCAAGAAACAATCCAAAGAAAGTTACTTAGTTCACGTTTCTAGACCAAATGAGGTACAGGGCAATTAATTTTATTCCTCAAACAAAATCCAGCTAGTATTATTGATATGCAATACTACTTTGCTATCATAATGCAATTATGCTATGTATGCTCATTTCAACTGAACATATACGAAGACATTCCAAATGCATCTGAATTCTCTATCGCTGTTCTATGTGCAATTCAAAGCATGTCAGTTAAGGGCACTTGCAAATGCTTAGGGACCATGCACTGAACACTTCCCTTTGTAATCAATAAGGAACTCCATGAAGTAAATTGGTTTATAATTTTGCAGGAATTTGAATCTTACTGGAGGAGGCTGATGTGTAGGAGTCAGTCACTTAGAATATGTACAGATTCTGAAATATGTATACCATTTCAGCTATATTATACTTTATTGTTTATTGTGCACATAATAATCTCTGGAAAAGTGATGGAAATGGAGTTTGTTTCTAAAAATGAGTAACGAGTGACAACTGTTAATGTTAGCAATAAAATTCAGAAGAAAATAAAGATGTCTTTATGAGTAATGGTACTCTAAGAAGAAAAAACAGCACTCCACCCATACAACTACTGCAAGAAGGGGGATTATAGACTATGTTGGTAGTCATTAAGTTGGTTATTCTTAAATGTAGTAGAGTGTATTCTTCATAAATGAAAATTATAAAATCACATAATAAATGTGATTAAATGAAGGTATAACTATTTAGTTTTATATAACATTTCCTTTGGAGATAACTTTTGGATCTGGCTATTCTTATGCCTTCGTTAAAGGTGGAAGACACTAAGCTAAACTCTTGGAGAAGGGTACAGTGCATCAACTCTTTTATGTCCTCTAGTAGTAAGACTCAAATATGTTACAAGTGACTAACCTTACTCAGTTAGGTTTCACCTAACTTCTTTCTTATTCAGAACAGAAGCAAGGCTATATTTAGCTCTTTGACCCCAATAATTTATTTTATCTCCTTTCTTCTCCCTTCATTTGATCTAAAAACAACATTCTTTCTTGAAATACTAATGAAAACAGTTTTTCTTAGTGATGAACATATACAACTTTATGACACCTTTCTTTTTATCATGTAAATAATGTATCCCAAAGCCACTCCGATGCTGAAAATCTTTCCTTCATAGCCTTGTGTTATTTTTGGTTTTGTTGCTATTTTGACAAATAATTCTTATAAATATTTCTATTACTGCTGTATCTTCATGCTAGGGGTCCATATTCACTCTCAATCTACCTTTTATAATGCTCACAAAATATATTTCCTAGAGTATCACTTTTTATTATGGAATTTCCCAGCTCACAAATTTTAATGGCACCCTAATGTCAACTTACAGGGATCCAAACAGTTTGTTGTTGTTATTTGCTTTTTTTTATTTTTTTTTTTTTTTTTTTTTTTTTTTTTTTTTTTTTTTTTTTTTTTTTTTTTTTTTTTTTTTTTTTTTTTTTTTTTTTTTTTTTTTTTTTTTTTTTTTTTTTTTTTTTTTATTTTTTTTTTTTTTTTTTTTTTTTTTTTTTTTTTTTTTTTTAAATTTAATAATTGTATTAGTTTTGCCAAATATCAAAATGAATCCGCCACAGGTATACATGTGTTCCCCATCCCGAACCCTCCTCCCTCCTCCCTCCCCATACCATCCCTCTGGGCCGTCCCAGTGCACCAGCCCCAAGCATCCAGCATCATGCATCGAACCTGGACTGGCAACTCGTTTCCCACATGATACTTTACATATTTCATTGCCATTCTCCCAAATCTTCCCACCCTCTCCCTCTCCCACAGAATCCATAAGACCGTTCTATACATCAGTGTCTCTTTTGCTGTCTTGTACACCGGGTTATTGTTACCATCTTTCTAAATTCCATATATATGCGTTAGTATACTGTATTTATGTTTTTCCTTCTGGCTTACTTCACTCTGTATAATAGGCTCCAGTTTCATCCACCTCATTAGAACTGATTCAAATGCATTCTTTTTAATGGCTGAGTAATACTCCATTGTGTATATGTACCACAGCTTTCTTATCCATTCATCTGCTGATGGACATCTAGGTTGCTTCCATGTCTTGGCTATTATAAACAGTGCTGCGATGAACATTGGGGTACACGTGTCTCTTTCCCTTCTGGTTTTCTCAGTGTTTATGCCCAGCAGTGGGATTGCTGGATCATAAGGCAGTTCTATTTCCAGTTTTTTAAGGAATCTCCACACTGTTCTCCATAGTGGCTGTACTAGTTTGCATTCCCACCAACAGTGTAAGAGGGTTCCCTTTTCTCCACATCCTCTCCAGCATTTATTATTTGTAGACTTTTGGATCGCAGCCATTCTGACTGGTGTGAAATGGTACCTCATAGTGGTTTTGATTTGCATTTCTCTGATAATGAGTGATGTTGAGCATCTTTTCATGTGTTTGTTAGCCATCTGTATGTCTTTTTTGGAGAAATGTCTATTTAGTTCTTTGGCCCATTTTTTGATTGGGTCGTTTATTTTTCTGGAGTTGAGCTGTAGGAGTTGCTTGTATATTTTTGAGATTAGTTGTTTGTCAGTTGCTTCATTTGCTATTATTTTCTCCCATTCTGAAGGCTGTCTTTTCACCTTGCTAATAGTTTCCTTTGATGTGCAGAAGCTTTTAAGGTTAATTAGGTCCCATTTGTTTATTTTTGCTTTTATTTCCAATATTCTGGGAGGTGGGTCATAGAGGATCCTGCTGTGATGTATGTCGGAGAGTGTTTTGCCTATGTTCTCCTCTAGGAGTTTTATAGTTTCTGGTCTTACGTTGAGATCTTTAATCCATTTTGAGTTTATTTTTGTGTATGGTGTTAGAAAGTGGTCCAGTTTCATTCTTTTACAAGTGGTTGACCAGATTTCCCAGCACCACTTGTTAAAGAGATTGTCTTTAATCCATTGTATATTCTTGCCTCCTTTGTCGAAGATAAGGTGTCCATATGTGCGTGGATTTATCTCTGGGCTTTCTATTTTATTCCATTGATCAATATTTCTGTCTTTGTGCCAGTACCATACTGTCTTGATAACTGTGGCTTTGTAGTAGAGCCTGAAGTCAGGTAGGTTGATTCCTCCAGTTCCATTCTTCTTTCTCAAGATCGCTTTGGCTATTCGAGGTTTTTTGTATTTCCATACAAATTGTGAAATTATTTGTTCTAGCTCTGTGAAGAATACTGTTGGTAGCTTGATAGGGATTGCGTTGAATCTATAAATTGCTTTGGGTAGTATACTCATTTTCACTATATTGATTCTTCCAATCCATGAACATGGTATATTTCTCCATCTATTAGTGTCCTCTTTGATTTCTTTCACCAGAGTTTTATAGTTTTCTATATATAGGTCTTTAGTTTCTTTAGGTAGATATATTCCTAAGTATTTTATTCTTTTCGTTGCAATGGTGAATGGAATTGTTTCCTTAATTTCTCTTTCTGTTTTCTCATTATTAGTGTATAGGAATGCAAGGGATTTCTGTGTGTTGATTTTATATCCTGCAACTTTACTGTAGTCATTGATTATTTCTAGTAATTTTCTGGTGGACTCTTTAGGGTTTTCTATGTAGAGGATCATGTCATCTGCAAATAGTGAGAGTTTTACTTCTTCTTTTCCAATTTGGATTCCTTTTATTTCTTTTTCTGCTCTGATTGCTGTGGCCAAAACTTCCAAAACTATGTTGAATAGTAATGGTGAAAGTGGGCACCCTTGTCTTGTTCCTGACTTTAGAGGAAATGCTTTCAATTTTTCACCATTGAGGATAATGTTTGCTGTGGGTTTGTCATATATAGCTTTTATTATGTTGAGGTATGTTCCTTCTATTCCTGCTTTCTGGAGAGTTTTTATCATAAATGGATGTTGAATTTTGTCAAAGGCTTTCTCTGCATCTATTGAGATAATCATATGGTTTTTATTTTTCAATTTGTTAATGTGGTGTATTACATTGATTGATTTGCGGATATTGAAGAATC
Source organism: Bos indicus (assembly GCF_029378745.1). NCBI lineage: Eukaryota > Metazoa > Chordata > Mammalia > Artiodactyla > Bovidae > Bos > Bos indicus. Next base: position 32,613,088 of record NC_091777.1, on the reverse strand, counting down.
CTTGCATCCCTGGGATAAAGCCCACTTGATCATGGTGTATGATCTTTTTAATGTGTTGTTGGATTCTGATTGCTAGAATTTTGTTAAGGATTTTTGCATCTATGTTCATCAGTGATATTGGCCTGTAGTTTTCTTTTTTTGTGGGATCTTTGTCAGGTTTTGGTATTAGGGTGATGGTGGCCTCATAGAATGAGTTTGGAAGTTTACCTTCCTCTGCAATTTTCTGGAAGAGTTTGAGCAGGATAGGTGTTAGCTCTTCTCTAAATTTTTGGTAGAATTCAGCTGTGAAGCCGTCTGGACCGGGGCTTTTGTTTGCTGGAAGATTTTTGATTACAGTTTCAATTTCCATGCTTGTGATGGGTCTGTTAAGATTTTCTATTTCTTCCTGGTCCAGTTTTGGAAAGTTGTACTTTTCTAAGAATTTGTCCATTTCTTCCATGTTGTCCATTTTATTGGCATATAATTGTTGATAGTAGTCTCTTATGATCCTTTGTATTTCTGTGTTGTCTGTTGTGATCTCTCCATTTTCGTTTCTAATTTTGTTGATTTGATTTTTCTCCCTTTGTTTCTTGATGAGTCTGGCTAATGGTTTGTCAATTTTATTTATCCTTTCAAAGAACCAGCTTTTGGTTTTGTTGATTTTTGCTATGGTCTCTTTTGTTTCTTTTGCATTTATTTCTGCTCTAATTTTTAAGATTTCTTTCCTTCTACTAACCCTGGGGTTCTTCATTTCTTCCTTTTCTAGTTGCTTTAGGTGTAGAGTTAGGTTATTTATTTGACTTTTTTCTTGTTTCTTGAGGTGTGCCTGTATTGCTATGAACTTTCCCCTTAAAACTGCTTTTACCGTGTCCCACAGGTTTTGGGTTGTTGTGTTTTCATTTTCATTCGTTTCTATGCAAATTTTGATTTCTTTTTTGATTTCTTCTGTGATTTGTTGGTTATTCAGCAGCGTGTTGTTCAGCCTCCATATGTTGGAATTTTTAATAGTTTTTCTCCTGTAATTGAGATCTAATCTTACTGCATTGTGGTCAGAAAAAATGCTTGGAATGATTTCTATTTTTTTGAATTTACCAAGGCTAGCTTTATGGCCCAGGATGTGATCTATCCTGGAGAAGGTTCCATGTGCACTTGAGAAAAAGGTGAAATTCATTGTTTTGGGGTGAAATGACCTATAGATATCAATTAGGTCTAACTGGTCTATTGTATCGTTTAAAGTTTGTGTTTCCTTGTTAATTTTCTGTTTAGTTGATCTATCCATAGGTGTAAGTGGGGTATTAAAGTCTCCCACTATTATTGTGTTATTGTTAATTTCTCCTTTCATACTTGTTAGCATTTGTCTTACGTACTGTGGTGCTCCCGTGTTGGGTGCATATATATTTATAATTGTTATATCTTCTTCTTGGATTGATCCTTTGATCATTATGTAGTGACCTTCTTTGTCTCTTTTCACAGCCTTTGTTTTAAAGTCTATTTTATCTGATATGAGTATTGCTACTCCTGCTTTCTTTTGGTCCCTATTTGCATGGAAAATCTTTTTCCAGCCCTTCACTTTCAGTCTGTATGTGTCCCCTGTTTTGAGGTGGGTCTCTTGTAGACAACATATGTAGGGGTCTTGTTTTTGTATCCATTCAGCCAGTCTTTGTCTTTTGGTTGGGGCATTCAACCCATTTACATTTAAGGTAATTACTGATAAGTATGTTCCCGTTGCCATTTACTTTATTGTTTTGGGTTCGAGTTTATACACCGTTTTTGTGTTTCTTGTCTAGAGAATATCCTTTAGTATTTGTTGGAGAGCTGGTTTGGTGGTGCAGAATTCTCTCAGCTTTTGCTTGTCTGAAAAGCTTTTGATTTCTCCTTCATACTTGAATGAGATCCTTGCTGGGTACAATAATCTGGGCTGTAGGTTATTTTCTTTCATCATTTTAAGTATGTCTTGCCATTCCCTCCTGGCTTGAAGAGTTTCTATTGAAAGATCAGCTGTTATCCTTATGGGAATTCCCTTGTGTGTTATTTGTTGTTTTTCCCTTGCTGCTTTTAATATTTGTTCTTTGTGTTTGATCTTTGTTAATTTGATTAATATGTGTCTTGGGGTGTTTCTCCTTGGGTTTATCCTGTTTGGTACTCTCTGGGTTTCTTGGACTTGGGTGATTATTTCCTTCCCCATTTTAGGGAAGTTTTCCACTATTATCTCCTCAAGTATTTTCTCATGGTCTTTCTTTTTGTCTTCTTCTTCTGGAACCCCTATGATTCGAATGTTGTAGCGTTTAATATTGTCCTGGAGGTCTCTGAGATTGTCCTCATTTCTTTTAATTCGTTTTTCTTTTATCCTCTCTGATTCATTTATTTCTACCATTCTATCTTCTAATTCACTAATCCTGTCTTCTGCCTCTGTTATTCTACTATTTGTTGCCTCCAGAGTGTTTTTAATTTCACTTATTGCATTATTCATTATATATTGACTCTTTTTTATTTCTTCTAGGTCCTTGTTAAACCTTTCTTGCATCTTCTCAATCCTTGTCTCCAGGCTATTTATCTGTGATTCCATTTTAGTTTCAAGATTTTGGATCCATTTCACTATCATTATTCGGAATTCTTTATCAGGTAGATTCCCTATCTCTTCCTCTTTTGTTTGGTTTGGTGGGCATTTATCCTGTTCCTTTATCTGCTGAGTATTCCTCTGTCTCTTCATCTTGTTTAAATTGCTGAGTTTGGGGTGTCCTTTCTGTATTCTGGCAGTTTGTGGAGTTCTCTTTATTGTGGCGTTTCCTCACTGTGTATGGGTTTGTACAGGTGGCTTGTCAAGGTTTCCTGCTTAGGGAAGCTTGTGTCGGTGTTCTGGTGGGTGGAGCTGTATTTCTTCTCTCTCCTTTCGAAGAGTTGGGTTGCTTTTCTGGGTGCCTGATGTCCTCTGCCGGCATTCAGAAGTTGTTTTGTGGAATTTACTCGACGTTTAAATGCTCTTTTGATGAATTTGTGGGGGAGAAAGTGTTCTCCCCGTCCTACTCCTCCGCCATCTTGGCTCCTCCTCCTGCTTTGTTTTAAATTAGAATCACTATCTTTAAATTACTTAAGCCCAAATGTCATCAAGTCTAACAAGAGGGAAGTGTTGAAAAATATAATGTGCTATATATACCTCCTTGATCTTTGGAACTGTACAAGATGCATCAAAGAGATCATTTCACATAATCTTTTTAATAATCCTGGAATGTGAAGGGAAAAAATGAGATATGGGCAACTTACTTGTAGTAAGTGCCAAAATTTGGATTTGAATTAGCCTCTCGGTCTCCAGTAGTGATACCTGGGTATGAGATCAAAGGGGAAAAAAAAAAAATGTTACAGGGATTCATGGATAAGGTAAGGATTGCTGAGGATACAAGACCTCAATGTTTTATTCTCACATCCCTGTAGAATGGCATCTTTGTAGATTGCTACTGTTTAAAGACAACTGGCGCAAATCTGTGGCTACAGATACACATTTATTTCAGTATCATTTTCATCCTAAATCAAGCCCAGTTCTATCATCTCTTCAAGTACAAGCCTCAGATTGCTGGCTAATTCTCAATTGCTCATATCTAGAAGTTCTGCTCCAGAGGCCTGGCCTCTGTCCCATAAGCATGTACTGCTAATACTGCTCTAGGGGTCACTGAGCATTGGTATTCCAAATAAATATTTGCTGTTAGTTTTTTATAGTTTATTATGTTCTACTACAATCCTTGTCTAGATATGGTAACAAGAAAGAAAACAATGTCACAGTATGTATTTATGGATATTCACTCATTATTTCAGTTTCTCACAGATAATTGAGTTGACACCATGTGGCAGCAATATTTCTAGAGCTTGGAGCTATAAAGGTGAGATACACTCCGTGCACCCAAATAACTCATCAATATAATCAGGATCAGTGATTTGGCAGCTGGTTCTCTTTGGAGTACTAGAAGTTCAAAAAAACATGTACCCACTGCTTTTTTACTTATAAATAAGTAATAATTTAAATATACACCAAAGGAAATAAAAAGAAAGATAGATGGAGTTACATCTATGGGAGGGAAGATTATGTAATCATGTGTAATTGTGACATTCAGATTTCTATGCATTGTTAACATAAAACAGAATTATATACATATATATTTTTATATGTGAATGCATTATATCATATGCGTAAACAGAAATTATATATGATATATTCTATCAATTATTAACAATGGTTCTCTGTTATGGATTGTGAACGAATTACTTGTGGTAATTTTTCTGAAATTTCAAATTCCAAAAAATAATTGTATTTTTATTTTCTGAAAAAGACAAACACCAATTACAAAAATAGATTTTATTCTGCCTTCCTGGTAGTGTATATCACCTCTATTTTTAACAAGTCCCACCCACATCATTTTATATATATTATATATATATAATATATATACACATATTTGTTCAGCTTTATTGAGGTTTATTGACAAATAAAATTCATATACTTAAGGTACACAACATGATAAGTTGATATACATATACCTTGTGAAATGATTAGCACACTCAAGTTAGGTAACACATCCGTCACCTCTAACAGTTATCATTCTGTGTGTGCATTTAACATCTGAGGACATTTAACATCTTCTTTCTTTGCAGATTTCAAGTTTACAATACTGTAAAATTAAGTAAACTCACAATGTTGTGCATTAGATCCACAGAACTTATTCAAGTCATAAATAAAAGTCTGTACCCTTTGACAAACATCTCCCATTTGCTTCTACCTTCTAGCCTCTGGCAACTATGGTTCTATTTTGTTTCTATGAATTTAATTTTTTTAGATCTCAAATACAAGTGAGATCATATAGTATTTGCCGTCCTTAGTCTGACTTATTTCCTCAGCATAATGCCCTCAAGGTCCATCCAGGTTATGAAAATTACAGATTTCCTTCTTTCTCATAGTTGAATAATATTTCATTGTTTATATTTACCACAGCTTCTTTATCTGTCCATCTGTCAGTGGACACTGATGTTGTTTCCATGTCTTGTTATTGTGAATAATGCTGCAGTAAACATGGTAATGCAAACATCTCTTCAAGATCCTAGTTTCATTTCCATTGGATATATACCCAGACATGAGAGGACTATCATATGCAGCTCTATTTTTCTATTTTGAGGAACCTTCATACTCTTTTCCATATAGCTGTTTCAAATTATATCCCCACCAAAAATGCTCAAGTGTTCTCTCTCTCCTCATCTTCTTTAACACTTGTTATTTGTTGTCTTTTTGATAATAGTTATTCTGACAGGTGTACAGTTATTGTGATTTTGATTTGAATTTCTATGATGATTAGTGATGCTGAGTATCTTTTCTTGTATCTGTTGGCCATTTGTACATCTTCTTTGTGAAAAGCCATTTACTTTGATTATATGACTACTTTGTTTATTTTTGCTTTTGTCTCCTGTGCTTTTGATGTCACAACCAAGAAACCATGTCAAGACAAATGTCAAGTTTTCTCCCCATGCCACTTTGAGGAGTTTTATAGATTCAGGCCTTACATTTAAGTCTTTAATCAATTTTGAGTTCATTTGTGAGTGATGTAAGACAATGTGTGACTTTACTCTTTTGCATGTGAATATATAGTTTTCCCAACATCATTTGTTGAAGAGGCTGTCCTTTACCCATTGTGTATTCTTATGCCTTGTGGAAGTTGAGTTGACTGTATATGAGTGGATTTCTTTCTTAGCCCTCTATTCTGTTTCAATGTTCTGTGTGCCTGTTTTATACTGGTACCATACTATTTTAATTAATTTGGCTTTTTAGTATAGTTTGAAATGAGAAAGTGTAATGCTTCAAAGTGTTTACTTCTTCTCAAGATTGCTTTGGCTATTTGTGGTCTTTTGTAGTTCCATACAAACTTTAGGATATTTTTTTCTAGTTTTGTAAGGATTGATACTGGAATTTTGATGGGGTGGCATTAAATCTGTAGGTCTTCTTGGGTAGTATGGGCGTTTTCACTATATTAATTCTTTTAATCCATGAACATGAAATATCTTTCCATTTATTTGTGCCTTATTCAACTTCTTTCATCAGTATTTTATATTTTCAGTATATATATCTTTTACTTCTTCTGGTTAAACTTATTTTTAAGTATTTGTGCTTGATGATATTTTAACTGGAATTCTTTAAAATTTTTTTTGAGACAGTCTGTTGTCAGTGTGTAGAAATAAAACTAATTTCAGTACATTGATTTTCTATCCTGAAAATTTACTGAATTCATTGATTAGTGTTCACTTGGTTGGACTTTTCAACTGAGTGGGTTCACGGCTAGGCTCCATAATCACCTTTGGTTGAGTGGGGTCCCAGGCTGTGCTTCCTGGAAGACTGGTGGTGTTGTCTTGACTCTTCCTTCAAGCAGGCCTTCCAGGGTTGACTCTGCACAGCCAAAACCTGTGCTCTATAGTTGAGAAAGATCACTGGCAAGATTATCTACCCAGACAATGCTGCTGACTGTGCTCTGCTGTAGGTTTGGGTTACCAGGCTACGAATTTGGGCAGGCTGCAGGTTATGCCTCAAATCTGGACAGGGTTGCTGATTAAGTTCCCTGGTTGAGTGAGGCTGGTGTGTGTACCCCAGAGTTAGGTGGGGCTGGAAGCTGGGCTCCACAATTGGGTGGGGTTACTGTCTGGGCTCTCTGCTTCCACTGAGCTACAGGGTATGCTTTTTGTTTCATAGGGATCATTGGCTTGGCTTCTTGCCTGGTTAAGCATAGGCTATGCTCTGCAGCGGGGCAGAGTCTCTGACATGGCTTGCTACCGGGATGAGGCCAACAGCTGTGCCCCCTGCTAGGCTGGGTTGCTGGCTGGGAACCCAAGGCAGGCAGAACTGCCAACCAAACTCCCTGGCAGACAGAGACACCAGGTCAGCTCCATGAGTGAGTAAAGTGGCTGGATGGACTCATTGGTCAGGTGAGGCTGCTAGCAGGGCTGCAAAGACACCATGAAAATCCATGTGCTGGTCACTGTGTGTCCTATTTCTCTTCTTTCTTCCTGGCTGACTCCAGGTGATTTAGCTTTGTCACCTCCCCCACATTCCTAATGAGACAGAATTTGGCCTCTTAGAAACAGCCTTAGATGTCGGGGATGCTGAATATATACCTTGGGCTCTGTATCTCTACTGGATAAATTGTAGACCCAGAGAATCCGTCAGTGTGTGCATGGGTAACACAGTCAAAGTGAAACAATTCTTCTTACTCTTCTAATGCAGACTGTCTTTTTGGTAGTCCATGGGAGTCCTTTACTCTGTTCTGAGAATTTTATTATGGCATTCTTGTATGTGGATATCTGCTAGTTGCTCCTGCTATGAAGAAATAATGCTAGGGACCCCCTACTCTATCATCTTTCTGGCAAACCCAGTCACTATGTATATTTTAACTGGACACAGCCAGGTAGACATTAGCATTATGATAGAAATACAGAAAAGGATTTGTGGCCAAAACACAGAAAAGGCAGAGCTAGCAGTAATAGCATATATAGTTATTTTTTTTTGTTTGTTTTGGAAAGGTGCAAGGTTCATGATTTTCAAAAAACAAATAACCCCTAAAATAAGAGACAAGCAACATGTAAGCCAGTTCTTTAAAAGCCTCCAGTTAAAACAAATAAATTTATATTAAAATAAATTTAAAAAATAAAAAAATAAAAACATCACAGATGCAATGAAGGCATGGCAGAAGCTCATTAACTTTTTAAGAAAGATGGAGGAAGACACTTTCTTCCATGGTGAACTTGGTAGAGCCCATTAACTTAGGACACACTTGACAACAAACTGAATGTAACCAGAGCATGCCAGATTTGCAAAATTCCATTATTCATGCACTGGTTCTATAGAAGTTACTAAGAGTAAGCTATTAAGAGCTGTTCAGTTTGGTTCAGTTGTTTAGTCATGTCCGATTCTTTGCAATCCCATGGACTGCAGCATGCCAGGCCTCCCTGTCCATCAGCTGTAGGCCATTCTAATAATCTTATCATCCCATAACCATTTAACAGTGAATGGAAACATGATTTAAAGATTTCTTTAAGATGGAGCAAGAACTGAACTTCAGCTAAGTAATAAAAGAGATGATTACAGACCAAATAAGAGAATACACTGAAGCAGACTTAAAGACAACTTACAGGCTTGGTGATGGTGGGGTTCCTCTTCCTTGTAAACGAAGAAAGTGTTTCTGAGACTAGACCAAACCACCAGCTGTCTTTCATTTCCTCAAGCTCTACTCTCACTGTATAAACTCGGTTATGGAAAAAGGAAGTTTTCTTTTGGCTTACAAATAGATAGCTGCCTTTTGGAAGAACTGCAAGGAAAAGAAAGGAGTGTCAGTAACAAAGTATTCATATTTCTTCAGAGTCTTATACTTGTAAGACTTTGCTTTAGGTAAAATATGTAAATTTATTATTTCCAATTCTTCTTTCCTAATAATCTTACATGTAGCTGAACTACCCTGGATTTGAGGACATGTTCAGTTATAACATGTACAGCAAATCTTTCTTCCTTCATGTCAAAGGTAATGGTAATAACATTGAAAACCTAATGTGTGTCAGGGTTTTATATGAGCTGACTCTTTCTGGCCTCACCACCATTCTTTAAGGTGCACATTATTTTAAAGAGAACTGGCATCCAGGGAGATGTTCTGAGTATCAAAAACTTGTCACTTGTAAGTCTTGCAGGAGAGTTATGAAACTATCTGTCTCTAAGTTGAATAGTCTTTCAACTTTATAATATTGCCAGAAAAGGCTTAAATGTGTGCTGCAGGAATAGCTAATTCACTTTAAAATAAACTCTCATATATTAATTATAAGACATTTCACAATCAAAGCATGCCTTTTAAACTGGCAACTTAATATGAACTTTACAAATTAATCAATTAGCATCTTACAGACTCAGGCCTTATAAACCAAACATTGAGTCAAGCTGATCTCTCCCGATTAATTTATATGATTTGTCTAAAGTATCATATACCACAAAAACATATTTAAGAAATGGATATTCAAAGAACAGAATGCTATTGCTTTATTTACAGGATAACCAAAATAAAGTAGACCTGATTAGAAGAAATTATTTAGGAGGTATTGGGTTATGATAGTAATGTTCTGAACTTAGAATCAGTAGCACAGGCTGGAAATTAAGCTTTACCATGAGTGAGATGTCCTCAGAAAACTCAGTTAAAATTATTGAATTTCAGTTTCCTCACCTGAAAATTGAGGGTAATAATGACCAACTTGCATCACTTTTATAAATGAAAAAAATATATAGTAGAATGTTTCATAGTATGTTCAAAATTGTGTTAATAAAATAATTAGGGCAAAGTTCATTAGAAATCTATGAAAAATCCCTAAGTTTTACTCATTCAACACATTTTTGTTGACTGTCAATACTTATCAGTTTGTAGAGCTGCCATAACAAAATATCACAGACTATGAGGCTTAAACAACAAAAATTCATTTCTCACAGCTCTGGTATCTAGAAGTCTAAGATGAAGATTGTAGACTGGTTGATTTCTCCTGAAGCCTTTTACCTTGACCTGCAAATGGCCCTTTTCCTGATGTGTATGTATATGTGTGTATGTAAGTATATATAGATATATATCTTTTCTTCTGGTTACACATACTCTGTAGTGCATCTTTTCTTATAAAGACATCAGTCAGATTGAGTTTAGGCCCACTCAACTGACTTCAGGCTTAATTACCACTTTAAAGTCTCTCTCTCCAGATACAGTCACATTCTCATATGTTAAAGGGTAGGACTTCAACATAGAAATTTTGAGAGGACATGGTTCAACCCATAACACCAAACATTAGGGTAAGGAACTGACTAAACTATGCACAAAACAAACTTGTTACTTGACCTCAAAAATTTTTAGTCTGGGGAGGTATAGATGAATTAAAAGGATACTGTATCACCATGTGATAAATGCCCTTAGGGAAATCATGGGCTGCAGGAAAGCAGAGAATGGAAACAGTCTATTCAGATTTAGAGATCAAGGAAAGATAACCATAGAATTTCTTCTAAATTGTCAACTGATACAGAAGTATGAGTCAGATTTATGAAAATCAAAGAGCTAAAGGGTACTCCAGGTATAGGAATCAATCTGTGCAAAGCCATAGAATTGAGACTATTCATTTAGGGAACTTAGGTGATCCTGAAGTGTGGGAGGAAGAGAAAAGAACATGCAGAGATTTTAAAAGCATGGTGCTGCCACAATGCTTCCTTCAAGCCAAATCAGAGCTTTTGATTTAATCCTAAATGCACTGAGAGCCGTATAAAAATGTGTTAGATCAGAGCGACGTATTAGTAGGTTTGTCTTTTAGAAAGATTTTTGATGCATAAAATGAACTGATGAGAGACAAAAATCAATCAGAAAACCCATTTATGAGATTCCTCGGTGTACCAGTCATGATAGCCTGACACATGGAAATATCAAAAGGGATGAAAAAAATTGTGACTGATCTGTGGGACAGAATTTATATTGGATTGGTTGAGGAAGGATAAGATAGAGTGCAGAAGACTCTAAGATGACTGTCAAGCTACTGACCTAAGTTTGTGAGTTGGTGGTAGTAATGTTGCTTGAAAGGGAGGGTTAAAATGAATGGGGAGTTTTGGAGGGAAAGGATATATTCCATTCAGATGCACTGGTTTTCAGGTGGATATCTAACTGGAGATCAAAGACACAAAGACACAGCAGGTTCTATGGGGTCTGATTGTTGATACTTGCATTTTAGTAAAGCATCTTCAACCAAATTAATTTCTACTATTTCTAAGGCAAAATTCATTTATGTCAATTCTTTGTTTTTTTAAGATACAACTAATTATTACTAATTTTCTTTTACCTCCTTTGGAGAAATTATGGGTAATAAGAGGTAATTGGCTTAGTCTTTCTGACCATTATTTCATGAATCTGCAGACAACAGTTCAGCTTAAGATATGTCTGTGTATTTTGTAATAAAATATGTTTATCCCATGCTGAAAGATGCAAGGAGACAAGCCATGAAAAATTTATGTAGGGAGGTCTCTGTTATTGCTGTTAAGAACAACTTGAATAAAGTCTAAAATCATGCATTTAGGAAAAAAGTAAGAAAATTCATTTAAGAACATGAATTATTCAATAATAAAAACTAACCTGTTTTAAAAAATAGGCAAAAATTTTGAATAGACATTTATCTAGAGAAGATCCACAAGTGAATAATAATCACTAAAAACTGGCTTAATGTCACTAATCATTAGGGCAAATTAAAACCACAGTGAAATAATACTGTATACCATTAGAATGGTTATTATCAAATACACATACACACACACACACACACACACACACACACACACCAGAAAATAACAAGAGTTGACAAGACTGTGGAGAAATTAAAACCCTTACACATTGTTGGCAGAAATGTAACATAGGGCTGCAGTTTCAGAAAACAGAAAGACAGTTTCTCAAAAAAATTAAACATTGAATTATCATATGTTTCAGCAATTGCATTTCTGGGTATATACCCAAAAGAACTGAAAGCAGGGACTTCAGGAAATACTTGTACACCCATGATCTTGCATTATTATTCACATTAGTCAAAAGAAAGGAAACAAATAACCACCTATAGATGAGTGGATAAACAAAAAGTGGTATATGCATAAAATATTTTATATTATTGATTTCTAAAATTTTATATTTTAGATTATTTAACCATAAAAGGAATGCCATTCTGATACATGCTACAGTGAACACTGTGGAATTTGAAATAAGCCAGTCAAAAAAGGACAGTTACTAAATGATTCCACTATCTGGAAGAGTCAAATTCATAGAAATAGAAAGTAGAATGGTTTTTGTCAGAGTCAGAGGAGAGAGAAGAATGGGGAGGTATTATTTAATAGGCACAGAGTTTCAGTTCTGCAATATGAAAAGTGCTGGAGATGGATGGTGGTAATGGCTGCACATCTATATGTGATTAAAGCCACTAAACTGTTCACCTAAATATCACTAGAACAATAAATTTTACCAAAATTTCAAAAAACTTTAAAATAATTATATAGTATTCCCTTTACTTATGAATTAAATTTAAACCAAAAATCTCTGTCATATAGCATGTATAATGGTATTAAGACTCCATGATATAATCAGCCATAATGAATGCTATCAATAATATATCAGAAGGTCAAATTTTCTTGCAAAGTATTTATGTGATATGCATATGTTAAAAACAATATTATGAAATAAATGTTAACTTTTTAGCACAGATGGAGAGTTATAAACCCTGGGATGTTCTCTGTCCCCACTAACAGAAGCATAACAATTAGATGCTGAGATTAGAACTTACTAAGACTTGAATGCAAAAAAAAAAGAAAGGAATAAAATAAAAGTAAATTTATAAGCAATATTGGTATGTCTATAATTTATATAAATATTTCAGAGGATATTTAGAAAAAGCCTCATGGTAATGAGTTTCAATATATCAAAGCAGAAATAAACACATATGTTCACAGTGTCTTGGAGAATAATACAAATAAATTATTACAAAATGAGAAAAAGATTGATTGGACTGAGACTCTTTGGAGCTGCTGTTTCTTTTTGGCTAATATCATTTATTATATGAAGTTGCTTGAAACTTCTTAAAAGTCTGTTTAATATTAGCTTGTTAAATATTGTCATAAATGTTTTAGAGTTTGGTTATTGCTTTCTTCAGATCCATAACCTTGCTTTAATAACCCACATATATTCACATCCACTTAGTAAGCACATTACATTGTGTCATTAAGTTACACAATGAGTATAATTGCTTTACTTCCTACTGATTCTCCCCTAGGTCTATGACATGAGCAAAGTATTTTCTCTCAGAGCCTTATAGTCTGGAAACCCCCTGGCAGCTGAGGGATAAAGCCAGGTGAGAATCATCATATCCCACTCAACATCTTAATTATTTATTACCTTGCTCCAGGCAGGTCAGGGCTTTTTCTGGGGACACTGTCAATCTGTCTGACTTCAGTCAGAAAAAAAAAAAAAAAAAAAAAAACACACACACACAAAAATCCTCAGAGCTCACTCTCAATTAAAGAGGCCAAATGCCCAATGTCTGAGGAGAGCTCCAAGGAGCTTCAAACCCTCATTAGGGTATAAATGGGATTTTCTGATAAAATTTCTATATAAAAAGTCAAATCACTTAAACAAAAACAAATTTCTTGATTACATGCTTCAAATTCTTTAGATTTACCTCTTTAGATTTCCTGCTTCTTCCTGACACTATGCCATTTTCACAAATTCTTAGCATGTCCTCAAGAGACTAAAAGGAAAGGATAATGTGAAACTCAAATGACTGTTTTGGACTTTAGCTTCAGTCAGAAATTAAATGTGAAGAGAACCTGAAACTGTTGGCAAAATGATAATATTGGAGCATCAGTGATTTCAGTTACCTTTGACCCCCCTCAACACATCTTACTACCCATGAATGTTTTCCCTGAACAGCCAGTGGAACTGAAACACCTGTATTCACCATTTGTTACTTGTTAAAAGTGGTTCTTTTTTTGAGGTATATATATTGTGTTCATAAGAGACATGGAATATCCAGTTGGGAATCCAAGCAGGGGTTGCTTTAGGGAGATTAAATATTAGTGGGAATCTCTTATTGCACCAAGTAAAAGCTTCCCTGATAGCTCAGTTGGTAAAGAATCTTGCCTGCAGTGCAGAGACTCTGGTTCAATTCCTGGGTCGGGAAGATCCACTGGGGAAGGGATAGGCTACCCACTCCAGTATTCTTGGGCTTTCCTTGTGGCTCAGCTGATAAAGAATCTGCCTGCAATGCAGGAGACCTGGGTTCAGTCCCTGGGTTGGGAAGATCCGCTGGAGAAGGAAAAGGGTACCCACTCCAGTATTCTGTCCTAGGGAATTCTATGGACTGTATAGTCCATGGGGTAGAAAAGAGTCAGACATGACTAAGTGACCTTCACCTCACTTCAAAATAATCTAGTTTGATTCTGAGGAGGCCTGTGACATAAGACTATGTCACATAGTCCTTCAGATCTTTATAAACTCTCCTTGTCTAATTTTGCTTATTAGTAACATTTAAGTCTACAAACATTCTCCATGGGGTAGAAAAGAGTTGGACATGACTTAGTGACCTTCACTTCACTTCAAAAGAATCTAGTTTGATTCTGAGGAGGCCTGTGACATAGGACTATGTCACATAGTCCTTCAGACCTTTATAAACTCTCCTTGTCTAATTTTGCTTATTAGTAACATTTAAGTCTACAAACATTCTGCAACTGTCTTCTTTCATTAAGTGCTATAAGAGGTGTACCCAATGTTTGAATATATAAGATAATGTATCTAGATAACAGAGATCATGAAACTCTAATGTATATGAATATCCCTGGGGAACTTTCTATACGTGAATATTTCTGCAGAATACGGAAAAATTCTGATCTAGAAGATGTTTGAAACAGCTGATTAATCTTTCTTTAAAAAAAAAAAACTGAAGATTTTCATTCATTCAAAAACTTGTTTTGCTCCATGTGTTCTGATAAAGTATGTGTCTGGCAATGATTTTAGGTCAGCCCTCTTCCTCATGGCCATGCTGTGACCATAGCAGTGGGAAAATTTCCCTTAAGCATTCCATGCTGCTGCTAAGTTGCTTTAGTCGTGTCCGACTCTGTGCGACCCCATAGATGGCAGCCCACCAGGCTTCACCATCCCTGGGATTCTCCAGGCAAGAACACTGGAGTGGGTTGCCATTTCCTTTTCCAATGCATGGAAGTAAAAAGTGAAAGCAAAGTTGCTCAGTCGTGTCCGACTCCTAGCAACCCCATAGACTGCAGCCTACCAGGCTCCTCCATCCATGGGATTTTCCACACAAGAGTACTGGAGTGGGTTGCCATTGCCTTCTCTGATAGTTTACCTAAAAAGGAAAGGTGTCTCATTTCATCATAGCCACATGCCTACCATGTATGACAATGGTATACATTGGTGATTAATCAAAGAGGGTACTTTTAATTTTTGTTCTTCTGAGGACACTGACAGAGGTATGCATATTTTCATTCTAAATTGTAAATATGATCTTATCATGCCTCTTCTGAAAGTCCCTTAGCTACTACACAATTATTAGTGAAATTTTTCAAATTTTGGGGAGGATCTTCGGAGAGTACCAGCCAGAAAAGTAGCTGGGGACAGACCTTCAGTGTGTCAATCTCCCTTTCCCTCTGCACTACCTCGCACAACTAGAAAATTGAAGTTTCAACATGTTTTGTTTATTGGATTTCTGAAGAAAATTTTGATTGGGTTTTAAAACAAATCAAAGACAGAATCAACGCCTCATATTTACTCTCCCTGGCACAAAACACAAGTTCCATTATTATCCAGCTCCAGATGTCTTGTCAGGTTTGCCTGTCCCCGCTTCTCCATGTATCTACCTAACGTGTAATTAGTAACATGTAATCAGTCCCAGTTACCTGGATGTGACACACTTTAGAAAATCTGAGGCTGTTTTCTGTTTCTCATAGTTCCTTCCTGTGGGTATACTATCTAGTTCATTTCTACCCATCTCCTAGGATTCCTAGAAACATTTTAAGGCTATATTTGGGGCCCCTTTTCTGAGATTATTCTTATGAATAATTTTGCTATAACCCAAACTGCAGTGCACTATAATCTTGAGATATATATATATATATATATATATATATATATATATAATTCATGGAAAAAACCCCTTTGAGTACTGATACCATGTCATGTTTAAATGTCCAGTACCTAACATCTTGCTGGATATACGATATGTGCTAGTACTTGTTTTGGAGAAGGCAATGGCACCCCACTCCAGTACTCTTGCCTGGAAAATCCCATGGGCGAAGGAGCCTGGTAGGATGCATGCAGTCCATGGGATCACTGAGGGTCAGACACAACTGAGCAACTTCACTTTCACTTTTCACTTTCATGCACTGAAGAAGGAAATGGCAACCCACTCCAGTGTTCTTGCCTGGAGTATCCCAGGGATGGCGGAGCCTGGTGGGCTGCTGTCTATGGGGTCGCACAGAGTCGGACACGACTGAAGCGACTTAGCAGCAACAGCAGCAGCACCAATACTTCAGGGCTTTGCTACAGTAACAGGTTTGTTTTGTTTTGTTTTGTTTGGTTCTTTTTTACAACTATTTAGATATCAGGTGGAGGATATATAGCTTAGCCATGTTCAGCAGTTTCCTACTCTCCTCAAGATAAAAGCATTCTTCAGCCCTGGAAACTCAGTTCTTTGAAATTGAGATCTTTCACCATTCAAGTTCCATCTGATTCTACATCTTTCTACAAATTTAAGATCCAGACATAAAGAATCATTTAACTCTCTTTAAAAAGGCCAGGATATTGTAGGTCTTCATGGCTTTCAGAATGGGATTGTCTACACCTGGAAAGTTAGGTTCCTCCTAAGTTGGTCAATACTTACTAATACCTTGAGACCCACTTCAAATTGTTATTCACTACACAGCCTGTCTTGGTAAATATGTCCTGTTAAAGTGCTTGCCTGATCCCATAATTTTAGGTCTCCCTTCCTCCTGACATGATGTCATCAAGGAAGTTTAAAAAATTTACCTTAAACACATCCATCAGATCAGATCAGATCAGATCAGTCGCTCAGTCGTGTCCGATTCTTTGCGACCCCATGAATCGCAGCACGCCAGGCCTCCCTGTCCATCACCAACTCCCGGAGTTCACTCAGACTCATGTCCATCAAGTCAGTGATGCCATCCAGCCACCTCATCCTCTGTCGTCCCCTTCTCCTCCTGCCCCCAATCCCTCCCAGCATCAGAGTCTTTTCCAAGGAGTCAACTCTTTGCATGAGGTGGCCAAAGTATTGGAGTTTCAGCTTCAGCATCATTCCTTCCAAAGAAATCCCAGGGCTGATCTCCTTCAGAATGGACTGGTTGGATCTCCTTGCAGTCCAAGGGACTCTCAAGAGGCTTCTCCAACACCACAGTTCAAAAGCATCAATTCTTCAGTGCTCAGCCTTCTTCACAGTCCAACTCTCACATCCATACATGACCACAGGAAAAACCATAGCCTTGACTAGACGAATCTTTGTTGGCAAAGTAATGTCTCTGCTTTTGAATATGCTATCTAGGTTGGTCATAACTTTCCTTCCAAGGAGTAAGCATCTTTTAATTTCATGGCTGCAGTCACCATCTGCAGTGATTTTGGAGGCCAGAAAAATAAAGTCTGACACTGTTTCCATTGTTTCCCCATCTATTTCCCATGAAGTGGTGGGACCGGATGCCATGATCTTCATTTTCTGAATGTTGAGCTTTAAGCCAACTTTTTCACTCTCCTCTTTCACTTTCATCAAGAGGCTTTTGAGTTCCTCTTCACTTTCTGCCATAAGGGTGTTGTCATCTTCATATCTGAGGTTATTGATATTTCTCCTGGCAATCTTGATTCCAGCTTGTGCTTCTTCCAGTCCAGCGTTTCTCATGATGTACTCTGCATATAAGTTAAATAAGCAAGGTGACAATATACAGCCTTGACGTACTCCTTTTCCTATTTGGAACCAGTCTGTTGTTCCATGTCCAGTTCTAACTGTTGCTTCCTGACCTGCATACAGATTTTTCAAGAGGCAGGTCAGGTGGTCTGGTATTCCCATTTCTTTCAGAATTTCCCACAGTTTATTGTGATCTACACAGTCAAAGGCTTTGGCATAGTCAATAAAGGAGAAATAGATGTTTTTCTGGAACTCTCTTGCTTTTTCCATGATCCAGCGGATGTTGGCAATTTGATCTCTGGTTCCTCTGCCTTTTCTAAAACCAGCTTGAACATCAGGAAGTTCACAGTTCACATATTGCTGAAGCCTGGCTTGGAGAATTTTGAGCATTACTCTACTAGCGTGTGAGATGAGTGCAATTGTGCGGTAGTTTGAGCATTCTTTGGCATTGCATTTCTTTGGGATTGGAATGAACACTGACCTTTTCCAGTCCTGTGGCCACTGCTGAGTTTTCCAAATTTGCTGGCATATTGAGTGCAGCACTTTCACTGCATCATCTTTCAGGATTTGGAATAGCTCAACTGGAATTCCATCACCTCCACTAGCCTTGTTCGTAGTGATGCTTTCTAAGGCCCTCTTGACTTCACATTCCAGGACGTCTGGCTCTAGGTCAGTGATCACACCATCATGATTATCTGGGTTGTGAAGATCTTTTTTGTACAGTTCTTCTGTGTGTATTCTTGCCACCTCTTCTTAATATCTTCTTCTTCTGTTAGGTCCATACCATTTCTTTCCTTTATCTAGCCCATCTTTGCATGAAATGTTCCTTTGGTATCTCTGATTTTCTTGAAGAGATCCCTAGTCTTTCCCATTTTGTTGTTTTCCTCTATTTCTTTGCATTGATTGCTGAAGAAGGCTTTCTTATCTCTTCTTGCTATTCTTTAGAACTCTGCATTCAGATGTTCTCAAAATAAAATATGCATCATTTTGTTATAGTTAACACCCTTGTATATGTGAGGATGTTAAACACTGGTTATCATTTAAATAAAACAGGATGCTTCCATCAGTAATTTGATTAATTATTGTTGTGTGGAACTGATTTATTTATTTTACCATTCTATGAATTTTAGCATTTGTATAGAATCATGTATACAACAAATGGGATGAAGACAATTACACTGTCTCCAAAAGACCACTTCAGGTTATCCCTTTACAGTCTCACCTTTCCCTCAACCTTAACCCTTGGCAACTGCTGACTTGTATTCTACTTATATAGTTTTATTTTTATTTTTAGGAAGATCATACAAATAGAATAAAATATGTAACCTTTTGAAACAGGTTTTTTTTTTTTTTTCTTTTTTCTCAATGTGACACTCATTTTATATAAACATATGGAAGTCACATTACAGAATAGCCCCACTGGAGGGGGAAAGTCAACATTATGTTTTTGTTAAACCTATCTCTGCTTTCTAGGTTGGGCCCCTGCTTGGGGATGCCTGCTGCTTTGGGAAGGCTGGGGCTTATGCCAAGAGGCTGCTGAAGATAGTATGTGGCCGACCCCTAGGCCAAACCTTTTTTGGTATGTGGTACATGGTACCTTCTCTGGCCCTCCTTAGCCTAGGGCAGCATTCTGGGAAAGAGGGTTCTGGAGAGCAAGACCCAGGAATCCTGGGGGCACTTAGAGTGGGGAGGACCAAGCCACAAAGTAGAGTCTGAAGCTTAGAGCTTGCACCTTTGGAGATGGGGGCACAACAATTACAAGTAGAAGGAACCTGGGCTGTCAGATAAGCAGGAAGCATTTGCCTTTTTTTTTTTTTTTCCTGGTCCAGGTACCCAAGCCTCTTCCCCTGTTGGTTCAACTCCTGCTGGACCCCATATTTCCAGGGATAAGCCCTGGATTCCTGCCTGTTCCCTCACAGCTCTTCCCCATGCAGTACCCCCTCACCTTAGAGTGGCCAGACCTTAGGAACACAACACTGGTCTTAGGATTTAACCAGGAAGTGGGCTTATTAGAAGAGGCACCCCTGTAAAAATATACAAGACTTCTGGGGGGCTATGTGGAAGGGGAGATAAATATGTACCTGGAACACCTTTCATTTAGCTTCTTCTCCCCTAGCCTTCAGAAAGCCTGAGGACTTGGGGGTAGATGAAAAGGAGGGGGGCACTTTGGCCTTTGGCTTACTGAAAAGAGCAGTGATGGTGCACCTCAAGAAATCATGAGATATGACCTCTGAAACAGCCCCACTCTCATGTACACACACATATATCCCTTTGTAGAGGCTTGTGATCTCTGGCCTCCCCATGATTGCAAGGTCTAACTGATGCTTGATTTCGTGGTGGTTGGGACTTCTGCTCCCAGGTTCCATGACTTCAGAGGTAGCTGGTAAGGTCATGATCTCTGTCCTCCAGCCTTGACTTGAAACCTCTAGGATCTTGTCAAAAGGAAGGGAGGATGGAGTTATGCCCCTGCCTCTCCCCTTCCCTCACTTGTCAGCCTGGGCTGGGCCAGGCGCCCAAGGTGGGAAATTAGGCTGAGGGATGGGCACAGGCAGAGGTGATGCCCCCAAAAGGGCTCCTGGTGGGTTATTTCTGAGAAGGTGAGGCATTCCCAGGACCACAGTTGGTGGCCTGGTTCTATGCTTGTAAGAACGTACACTGATGCAACCACTATGGAAATCAGTATGCCTTCTCCTCAAAAAGCTAAAAATTGAACTAGCATATTAACAAGCAATTCCACATCTGGATATATATCCAAAGAAAATTAAAAACACGAATTCAAGAGATACATAGACCACAATGTTCACAGCAGCATTATTTACAACATCCAAGAGGTGGAAGCAACAAATGAACAGATATAAAAGAGGTGGTTTATATATGTGATGGAATACTACTCAGCCATAAAAAGAATGAAATCCCGCTATTCTCAACAACCTTGATGGACCTAGAGGGATTATGCTGAGTGAACTGTCAAAAGACAAAAGACACATACTGTATGTTATCACATATATGTGAAATCTAAAAACAAAGAAATAAACAATCATGACTATAACAAAACAGAAACAGACTCAGAGATATAGAGGGTAAACTAGGGGTTACCAGTGAGGAAAGGGAAGGTAGAAGGGGCAGTATAGAGTTAGTAGATTAAGAGGTTGAAACTACTATGTAGAAAATAAATAAACTTCAAGGGCATATTGTATAGCACAGGGGATATAGGATTTAACCAGGAAGTGGGCTTATTAGAAGAGGCACCCCTGTAAAAATATACAAGACTTCTGGGGGGCTAAGTATAGAGTATAATCTCTATACTTATATTATATATAATATTTTATATATATATATAATATTATATATATATTAAAAATAGTTATATTTATATAAGTTTAAATAGAGTATAATCTATAAAAATACTGATGAGATGGTTAGATAGGATCACGTACTCATTGAACATGAATTTGAGCAAATTCCGGGAGATAGTGAAAGAGTGGGAAACCTGACATGTTGTAGTCCATGAGGCTGTGAAGAGTCAGATACGACTTAGCGACCGAATGACACCTGGAACTAATATAACATTGCAGATCAACTATAATTTTTTAATTAAATAAATACAAATATGCATGGACTCAGATATGACCAGAAGAATTTAGAAACATGCTATGGTAAGAAACTTCTCTTCGTACTGAGAAATGGATGATCATAAATAAGTGCTTGTGGATCAGGATATACAGAAAAACACTTGGGTGCACCTTCAAGTGTCTGAGAATGCCTCATTGTTTTTAATATTCTGAATCATAAGGCACTGACACCTCCCGGCAATCAGGAAGCTTATGTCCTAGCCCAGATATGAATCTTCACAACTGACTCTTCAGTAGATACAGCAGATTGGATATGTAGAAAGAAGGGTTACCATAGCACTCAGATGGGATGACACATTGCCAAGGATGTTGAATTGCCCTTTATATACAGCGAATTGCTTAATACAATTATCTTTGTGTTCAAATCAATTTCCAAGGCAACTGCCAAAGGAACATGGGGGTATCTACCAAAATTTCAAAATTGTAAAAGATTGGCAAATTGATTATAAGGGTCCCTTCCCTCCAAATGAGGTTTTTAAGTATGTTTTGATCTGTGTGGACACCATGTCTGGCCTAACTCAAGCTTTCTCCTGTTACCAAGCTACAAACAATAGGGCACTAGGGAAACTTAAGTACCACTGTACAGACATCCTCATGGAATAGACAGTGATCAGGCCTCATATTTTAAGGGTCATGGCATGCAAGACTGGCCAAAAGAACACAACACTGAATGGAGGTTTCCTCTCTGCTATAACCCATAGGCATCAGGGTTGATAAAAAGGAAAAATGGAATATTATAGCAGGAGATTAAATTAGTAACAGATACAACCACTTTGGCCTTGTGGACCAACGTATTGTCCCAAGCTTTCACACATCTGTATGACCAACCAGTGGAGCCTGCTACCCTAGATGCCAGACTGGAACCCCTGCCAAGACACTCAACACTGTAAAGGTGTGAAAATCATAAGGAGATGGTTACTGTTCAGACTCAAGTTGTGATAAACCTGTTGAGAACCCTAAGCCCCATGATGCCTAGGGAAAGCCTTTCCATTGGATTTTTTTTTTTAATTAACTTATTTCAGTTGGAGGATAATTACTTTACAATATAGTAGTGGTTTTTGCCATACATTGACATGAATTAGCCAGGGGTGCACATTCTATTGGAATTTGCAATGGAATGTCCCACAGGGATGGTGCAGCTAGAGAGCCGTCAAATGAGCCTTGGTCATGCAAATGAAACCCATGGCGGACCCCTCAGGGCACATTCTGGAGGAGGAGCGAAAGAGGAGCACATATAAGAGCTAAATATGGGGAATAAAGCTTTGCAGGAGGTCATCCAGAGAACGTGACGGCTGACTGACCTGCAAGTCACCGGAGGCGGGGAATTCGGTATTCCTCAACCCCTTCCCCTGTCCTGGGAATGTATCTTCTGCCCACCATTCCCACAGCTGCAGCTGTTTCAGTGAATCAGCCTTGAGAGAGCAGCTGAGAGAGCGTACGTGACTGAACTCCATCCTCTATAGGAACTCTGAAGATTCTGCGGGCAGGTGCACACAACTACTTGTTTCACAGTCTCCCCAAAGAAGTCTCTCATATATGTTCCTTTGCTTATTAAAAACACCACCTACCAATTTGGAGTGGGCTGCGTCTATCCCCAGTCACTCCTTGAGCTCCAAGTTTAGGCGCCAGTTTGCGAACTAATGCGGAGTAGAGACAACCAGGCCTTGGCGCGGCTGAGGGGCCTTGGCTGTGGTGTGCACTGCTAAGGCGGCACAGAGGACTTAGCCGCAGGCTTGTGCGCGGCAGTGGACGCCACTGACAGGAGTCGGAGTCTGCAGCGTGCAGACGCAGAGCTACAGGCGAAGCTGTGGGCACAGGCGACAGCGCCGCTCGGGGAGCTCCAAGTCCAGCCTCGTCAGGGCCCGCTAGTGTCTGTGAGGATCCCTGCCGCGGCGCAAGCGCGTGGACTGGCTGTGGGCATGCGCACAGCGGCGGAGGCGGGTGGTGGGAATCTCTCCAGATGCCTGCACCTGTGCGGCCATCCGAGGCCAAACTGCCTCCTGGAGAGAGACTGGATGGGCGCCAGGTGCAAGTTCTCCGGTCCCAGGCGTCCATAGTAGCACTGGATGTGGCAGCTGGTGAGGAGGAGGACAGAAGCAGGTAGAGACCCAGTCACTGGTGTTTCTAAATGCGAGAAAACCTGTGGAGTCCTCAGTGACAGGAGCGGCCTGGGTCTGTGGTGGCTGCGCCAGCCGCTGTTTTCTTCAGTGAGGAGAACGGCAGGTGTCCTCTGCAGAGCTGTGCACTGGGGTCCACAGTGAGGTCCTCAGTGACGAAAGCTTCAGGGGTCCACTGGTATATGCAGTGGCTGTCCAGACTCTCAAGACAGGGCTTGTGGACTCGTTGGTGGAGCAGGTGACTGGAAACTCAGCGCTGGTTTCCATAGCCTCTGCTTCCTTGTTTCGTGCTGTCTCTAGACAGCCTGGCAGTGCCAGTCTCTGAATGGGATGAAACCAAAGCCGGTCCTCCTGCAGGGCCCTGAAAAGTTGGGTAGCTGGTTACCATCCCTGTTTTTTTCATGGTGAAGGGAATTCTCTGGGGTCTGGGACTTCCTGTCAGCACCAACCTGTCCCACGCTGGGGGATGGGATGAGACTGGCAACTCGAAACTGTTCCCCCTTCCCTTTTTGTGAAGTCATTATCGGACTTTTCTCCCCAGTCTGTTGCTGAAGTTTCTGAGTGGATCCCTGAGCTTTCCCAGAGCTACTTAAATTTGTGGATAGCTGTCTAATTGTAGTGCTGTCTGAGGGCATGAAGGCTGCAGTCGGCTACTCCACCATCTTGCCAAGATCACCCTTACCCACTCCCCACCCCCATTTTCTTTTTTTGAGTGAGCTTCTGTATACTCCTTCTGTATATTACAAAATATACTCCCATAATTTTGATTTGAATGAAATCAAATCTGTAAGAAAAAAAAAAGTGGGAGGAATGACGTTTTTACCAGGTTGAGTCTTCCAATCCATGAACACAATATGTATCTCAATTATTTTAAAGATCAAATTGGTTTTATTGAGCAGTTCATGGATTGATAAATAGAAATTTTATCCCTATGCATCTCTGCTTTTGGGGTCTTCTTTGATTCTTTCATCAGTGCATTTAGTTTTCAGAATACAGTTTATATATATATATATATATATATATATATATATGTTTTACATATTTGTACATGAGTGTTTCCTTTTGGAGTTAAATATATACATTGTTGCTTTTGAATATTTACATTGTTGTTGAATTTTGAAAACACAATTTTAAAATTGTGTATTACATTGCTAGATATAGGATACAATAGATTTTTATGTGTTAACCTTGCATCCTAAAGCTTCAATAAATAATTAGTGTGAGAGGTTTTATTCTGTTTTGTTTTTGTTTTTAGACTCTTTGGGATTTTCTCCTTAGACAATGATGTCATCTGCAAGTAAGAACAGTTTTATTTCTTCATTTTAAGTGTTTATGTCTTTTATTGTTTTGTTACATTTTTCTGGCTGGAGCTTCCCGTTTAATAGGACAGGTGTTTGCTGTGAGTTGATACTCTTACTAGGTCTTTCACTACTCTTAAGGATGAGGTTAGTTGTAGTTTTGTTTTTGGTAGATGTTCTTTATCAAGTTGAGTAAGTTATCTTCTATTTATGATTTGTTGAGAATATTTATTAGCAGTGGATTTTGAAGTTTGTCAAATGCTTTTTGGGCATGAACTTTAATGATCATGTTGATTTTCTTTAGGGTTTCCCCTGTAGCTCAGTGGGTGAAGAATCTGCCTGCAATGCAGGAGACCCAGGTTTGATTCCTGGATCGGGCAGATCCCCTGGAGAAGGAAATGGCAACCCACTCCAGTATTCTTGCCTGGAGAATCCCATAGACAGAGGAGCCTGGCAATCTATAGTCCATGGGGTTGCAAGAGTCAGACACGACTTTTAGGCTATGATTCTATTGGGGTATGTTTGTTTTCAAATGTTAAACGTGGCTTGCATTCTTATAATAAACCATAGATGATTTGGGGTTATTATTCTTTATATGTTATGTTGGATCCTATTTGGTAATATTTTGTGGGATTTTTGAGATTTTTTTTGTATTTCATGGAAAACCGACTTTACATGAAAAGAGTTTTTTTTTTTTTTTTTAATTTTATTTTATTTTTAAACTTTACATAATTGTATTAGTTTTGCCAAATATCAAAATGAATCCACCACAGGTATACATGTGTTCCCCATACTGAACCCTCCTCCCTCCTCCCTCCCCATACCATCCCTCTGGGTCGTCCCAGTGCACTAGCCCCAAGCATCCAGTATCGTGCATCGAACCTGGACTGGCAACTCGTTTCTTACATGATATTTTACATGTTACAATGTCATTCTCCCAAATCTTCCCACCCTCTCCCTCTCCCACAGAGTCCATAAGACTATTCTATACATCAGTGTCTCTTTTGCTGTCTCGTACACAGGGTTATTGTTACCATCTTTCTAAATTCCATATATATGTGTTAGAATACTGTATTTATGTTTTTCCTTCTGGCTTACTTCACTCTGTATAATAGGCTCCAGTTTCATCCATCTCATTAGAACTGATTCAAATGCATTCTTTTTAATGGCTGAGTAATACTCCATTGTGTATATGTACCACTGCTTTCTTATCCATTCATCTGCTGATGGACATCTAGGTTGTTTCCATGTCTTGGCTATTATAAACAGTGCTGCGATGAACATTGGGGTACACGTGTCTCTTTCCCTTCTGGTTTCCTCAGTGTGTATGCCCAGCAGTGGGGCTGCTGGATCATAAGGCAGTTCTATTTCCAGTTTTTTAAGGAATCTCCACACTGTTCTCCATAGTGGCTGTACTAGTTTGCATTCCCACCAACAGTGTAAGAGGGTTCCCTTTTCTCCACACCCTCTCCAGCATTTATTGCTGGTAGACTTTTGGATGGCAGCCATTCTGACTGGTGTGAAATGGTACCTCATAGTGGTTTTGATTTGCATTTCTCTGATAATGAGTGATGTTGAGCATCTTTTCATGTGTTTGTTAGCCATCTGTATGTCTTTTTTGGAGAAATGTCTATTTAGTTCTTTGGCCCATTTTTTGATTGGGTCGTTTATTTTTCTGGAGTTGAGCTGTAGGAGTTGCTTGTATATTTTTGAGATTAGTTGTTTGTCGGTTGCTTCATTTGCTATTATTTTCTCCCATTCTGAAGGCTGTCTTTTCACCTTGCTAATAGTTTCCTTTGATGTGCAGAAGCTTTTAAGGTTAATTAGGTCCCATTTGTTTATTTTTGTTTTTATTTCCAATATTCTGGGAGGTGGGTCATAGAGGATCCTGCTGTGATGTATGTCGGAGAGTGTTTTGCCTATGTTCTCCTCTAGGAGTTTTATAGTTTCTGGTCTTACGTTTAGATCTTTAATCCATTTTGAGTTTATTTTTGTGTATGGTGTTAGAAAGTGGTCCAGTTTCATTCTTTTACAAGTGGTTGACCAGATTTCCCAAAGAGTTTTAAAAGCAAGTGTTGATGCAAAGGCTCTAGTTAATTAATGGTGTTCATTTTTTCATATCATTGCTGATTTTGTATTAATTCATATTGATCCTGGTTTTTACTCAGCAAGAGTGTTGACGTTTCTGATGTTGATTGTGGATTTATCTGTTTCTCCTTTCATTTGTTTTGGTTTTGCCATGTATATTCTAAAGCTCTGTAGTAAGTTAAATTTAAAATGCTAAGCTTTCTTAGTTGAAATTGACTCTTTTATTATTTTGTAATCTCCTTATCCTTAGCAATTCTCTTTGACTGAGAATTGTCTGATATTAATATTCCCACTCTTTTGATTAGCATTCATGTGTTAATTCTTTTTGCCAGGCTTTTAACTTTAGCCTACTTATATTTGAAGTGAATTTCTAGTAGGCAGCACATATTTTTTAGATGCATTCTCCTAATCTATGTCTTTTCTTTGGTATATTTAGATACTTTACATATGATGTAATTATTGGTATGTTTGGATTAATTTTATAATTTTATTAATTGTTTTCTGATTTGTCCCTTGGTTGTTTCCATTTTTCTATCTTTTGTGGCTTATTTTAATATTTTTAGTATTTCTGTTTACCCATTATGTAGTTGATTGTAATCATATGGTATTTTGTGGAATATCTTAAAAATTACAATATAGTTTCATAATATTTTTACAATATAATAGTATCAACATTTTATCATTTCAATTAGGATGTAGAAATGTCACAACAATATTGTCTCTTTACCATCTTTGCTTTATGTAACTTTTCTTTATGTATCTTTTCTTATAAATTGAAGCTACATTATTTTTAAAATCTGATGATACAATATTATGATTTTTTTCTAACAACTATAAAATATTTTAAAGCTCTTAGATAAATAATGTATTTATCTAAGATATCAACCATTTCTGTTGTTTTTACTTATTCCCAATATTCCAAATTTTCTTCTGATATAATTTCTTTCTGTTGGAAGAATTTTCTTTAGTGATTATTTTAGAACACATTGGCAACAGATTATGTTAATTTTTCTCTATCTGGAAATGTCTTTATTCAGCTTCACTCTTGAAGTATAGTTTTTCTAAATATAGAAATCTAGGTTAATTTATTTTTTCTTTTAGTAATATAAAAGTGTTCTTCTACTTTCTATCCTCCAAATTTTTGATAAGAAATTTTGATGAGAAATATCATTAAGATTGATATTTCCTTATAATAGTTAGTTTTCTGTATTCAAGATTTCTTTTTTATTGTCTTCCATTTTCAATATATTTTAAGACATTAATTTTTGTAGGGATTCCACTGAGACTCTTTGAACCCATACATTTATTTCTCTCTCTCTTTTTTTTTTTTTTTGCATCAAACACTTCTTTCTTTATCTTTTCGTGGACTTTGATCACTTGACTATCTTACCCTTTGGCATTAATCTACTGGTTAGTAAGGGGCTATTTATTTGCAAAAAAGGGGAGAAAGTAGGAAAAAATTATACTTTGAAAATAAAAACTTCGTGGTTAACACAGAGATGCTACTAGATTGAGAAAATTACCTAACATCAATTGGAAATATGAGGAAAAGCATTGATCTGTATTTAAAGAATAAAATGGATATTTCTGAAAACCAAGATAGAAGTATGTAGAAAATAAACAATACTGTCTGATAATTCAGTCTTCCTCATAGCTGTTGCTCTGCTATAAATAAATGTGCATAGTGCTATCTGCCACTGCAAAAGGTGAGTCATTCTTGCAAAAAATTAAATATTAATAAGTTTAGTCATACAGTATGTTTTAAACAAATTTTTGAGTGGTAGTCCAAGAAATAACTTTTGGAAACAAATAAATGTTTATATTGACAATTTTAATGCACAATTATGTGAAGTTCTATTAGTTTTGCTAGGAGTTCTGCATTTTACATCATTTAACTACTACCTAATAATGTTTGCTGGGGTTTTTCAGTGCTTGGATATTCACTTTAGAGTATTGATCTTTGAAAAAGAAGTGCAAAGAGAATATATGAACGTTGCTGTGGAGTACTCCAAAAGAAAATTAGAAACTGATGTAAAATACAAAGCAGAAAAATAAATATAGATTTTAATGGCAAAATAAAAATCAGGACAAGTAGATAAAATATTTTTATTATTTAAAAATGAAATGAACATACAGAACATCATACATCATAGCATTCAACTTGCAGATGTTTTGGATGAACTTACAACAAGTTAACTAACATCAGTGCAAAAGGAAGGAAATCATTCAATGTTTGGAAAATTTGTTGTGAAACAAAGATTAAGACAACAGGATAGAACAGTTAAGCTTTCTGTGTTTTAAACTTTCATTTTTAATAATAACTTTTAAATATTAAATACTTATACTATTATATTTTAGTTTTAAATTATTTTACTTGGCATTTATTAATGGTAATGTTTCTTTTGTTGATGTTTTGATTATCAAATATTTCCTAATCAGGCAGAGTTCATTTTGCTTACTATTTAACTATATAATCTTGTCATAGTATATTTGTTTATGTAGTATCCAATTTTTATAAAATCCCCCTGAAATATTTAATCTTTTAGAATCTAAAAGATTCATTCTTTATTTTTTAGCTGTTAATTATTTTAAGACATAGTTTTA
Organism: Bos indicus; assembly: GCF_029378745.1. Lineage (NCBI taxonomy): Eukaryota > Metazoa > Chordata > Mammalia > Artiodactyla > Bovidae > Bos > Bos indicus. The sequence goes on along the minus strand of NC_091777.1, from coordinate 32,583,895 downwards.
AAGTGCACAAAATACAGAATTATGTATGATTTTGGAAATTCTTAAGAATTCCGGGGAATTTTTACTTCTATTTTCAAATTTCAAAGGTTAGTATGTTTGGGGAATTTGGAATAAGAATGTGGACACCAAGACTTCTGTAGAATCCCAAGGATTCCAAGGAGTAGTGTATAAAAAATACATAAATGAGGTGTTCCTAAAAACTTTGCCTGTTTTAGATTTGCCATCTTAATTCTAACTTCATCTGTATGCTCAGGGAGGAAGTACTCCGTGTCTCAACATGATTTTATTTTATGCTGGAAGGCCTCATCGTTAATTCAGGGCAGCTTTTCCTTTTGTGGCTTTTGAGGTTTATGTTTCTGCTGAGTGTTAGAATTTCAAAGGTGAGAGACTATTTATTTACATTATGGCCAATTTGTCTAACATAAGTCTGACAGTTGTAATAAGTCTGTTGAGCCTTAAGAGATTTTAAACATAAATAAATAAATAAACAGACTCATTCTGACAGGTTAGCAGTGGGAAACCTTGCCTTGATTTCTGAACTGATTTGTTCTTTGAGTTTTATGTACCATATGGAAAAACTCTTTTATATGAAAGGAGATTTAAGAGCAAGAGTTAGCATAAAAACTCCAAGGTAGGTGTATGGAGCCAGGAAACACAAGTGAAGTGAACTATGCTTGAGTTGTTGGTAAAACATTTGCTCCTGTTTAATGGCTTGGTGAGTGGATCTCCTCTCCTAATCCTTCTGACCTCTGGTATGTGTTCTGAGTGTGAATTCCTTGCAGCAAACGGAATATATACTACCTGCAATGCTGTAGATTAGGAGAGAAGTGGAATCTGATTTTGTTTATTACAGCCTAGTTTCTTCCTTTTTCCTACACGTTCCATTTCCTGCTTTCCTCTCTCTAAGGAGGAGGAAATTTTACAGAAAGATAAAGAAGTTAGAAAGAGAGGGACCAATTTTCTGGTAATTTCTTTGTGAAGAATCTCTAAACAGAGAGAGTTATCAGTGTAATGATAAGGTACTCATAAAGAAGGAGACACCTATGCTCAAGATCCTGAGTTCAGTGCTTTCAGATAAATATCAAGAAGCTGAATTGTTGAATCATATGGTTGTTTTTAATCTTTTAAGGACGATCCATATTGTTTTCCATAGTGGATGCATCATATTAAATTCCTGCCAACAGTTTATTCACATCCTCATTAACTATTGTCTTCCCCCCCCCAATAATAGCCATCCTAACAGTTGTGAGGTGATATTTCACTGTGATTTTTATTTGCTTTTCCTTGATGATTAGGGATGTTGAACATTTTTCATGTATCTGTTGATCCTTTATATATTGTCTTTGGATTCTCATGTTCTTTAAAGCATTATTCACAATAGTCAAGAAGTAGAAACAATGTAAATATCCAACAACAGATGCCTGGGAATATGTGGTATATGCACAGAGTCAGTTCAGTTGCTCAGTTGTGTCCAACTTTGCGACCCCATGGGATGCAGCACGCTGGGCTTCCCTGGCCATCACCAACACCCAGAACTCATTCAAACTCATTTCCACTGAATTGGTGATGCCATCCAACCATCTCATCCTCTGTTGCCCCTTCTCCTCCCACTTTCAATCTTTCCTAGCATCACGGTCTTTTCCACTGAGTCAGTTCTTTGCATCAGGTGGCCAAAGTATTGGAGTTTCAGCTTGAGCATCAGTCCTTCCAGTGAATATTCAGGACTGATTTCCTTTAGTATGCACTGGTTGGATCTCCTTGCAGTCCAAGGGACTCTCAAGGATCTTCTCTAACACCACAGCTCAAAAGCATCCATGCTTCAGCACTAAGCTTTCTTTATAGTCCCACTCTCACATTCATACGTGAATACTGGAAAAAACCATAGCTTTGACTAGATGGACGTTTGTTGGCAAAGTAATGTCTCTGCTTTTAATATGCTGTCTAGGTTGGTCATAGCTTTTCTTCCAAGGAGAAAGCGTCTGTTTATTTCATGGCTGCAGTCATCATCTGCAGTCATTTTGGAGCCCCCCAAAATAAAGTCTGTCACTGTTTCCATTGTTCCTCTACTATTTTCCATAAAATGATGGGACCAGATGCCATGATCTTAGTTTTCAGAATATTGAGTTTTAAGCCAACTTTTTCACTCTCCTCTTCACGTCCATAAAAATTCTCTTTAGTTCTTCACTTCTGCCTTAAGGATGGTGTCATCTGCATATCTGAGGTTATTGATATTTCTCCCAGCAATCTTATACAGCTTGTGCCTCATCCAGCCTGGCATTTCTCATGATGTACTCTGCATATAAGTTAAATAAGCAGGGTGACAATACACAGCCTTGACATACTCCTTTCCCGATTTGGAACCAGTCTGTTGTTCCATGTGCAGTTCTAAATGTTGTTTCTTGACCTGCATACAGATTTCTCAGGAGGCAGATCAGGTGGTCTGGTATTCCCATCTATTTAAGAATTTTCCAGAGTTTGTTGTGGTTCACACAACGGCTTTGGTGTAGTCAATAAAGCAGAAATATATGTTTTTCTATAACTCTCTTGCTTTTTTGATGATCCAACGGATGTTGGTAATTTGATCTCTGGTTCCTCTGCCCTTTCTAAATCCAGCTTGAAGATCTGGAAGCTCACGTTTCAGATAGTGCTGAAGCCTGCTTGGAGAATTTTGAGCATTACTTTACTAGCATGTGAGATGAGTGCAATTGTGTGGTAGTTTGAACACCCTTTGGCATTGCCTTTCTTTGGGATTAGAATGAAAACTGGTCTTTTCCAGTCCTGTGGAGACTACTGAGTTTTGCAAATTTGCTGACATTTTGAGTGCAGCATTTTCTCTTAGGGTTTGAAATAGCTCAACTGGATTTCCATTACCTCCACTAGCTTTGTTTTTAGTGATGCTTCCTAAGCCCTACTTGATTTTGCATTCCTGGCTCTAGGTGAGTGATCACACCATCATGGTTATCTGGGTCATGAGATCTTTTTTGTATAGCTGTTCTGTGTATTCTTGCTACCTCTTCTTAATATCTTCTGCTTCTGTTAGGTCCATACCATTTCTGTCCTTTATTGTGCCCATCTTTGCATGAAGTGTTCCCTTGGTATCTCTGATTTTCTTGAAGAGATCTCTTGCCTTTCCCATTCTATTATTTTCCTCTATTTCTTTGCACTGATTACTGAGGAAGGCTTTTTTTATCTCTCCTTACTATTCTTTGGAACTCTGCATTCAAATGAGTATATCTTTCCTTTTCTCCTTTGCCTTTAGCTTCTTTTCTTTTCTCAGCTATTTGTAAGACCTCCTCAGACAACCAGTTTGCCTTTTTGCATTTCTTATGCATATAATGGGATATTATTCAGCCTTAAAATAGAAGAAAATCCTACAATATGAAGCAACATGGATGGAGACATTATGTTAAGTGAAATAAGCTAATCACGGGATGACAGGTATGGTTTCACTTATAAGATGATCTTATATGGTGATCTGAAATTGTCAAATTTATAGAAGCAAAGAGTAGAATGGTAATTGCCAGGATTGTGACTCCAATGGTAAAGAATCTCTCCGCAGTATGGGAGACCTGGGTTCAATCCCTGAGTTGGGAAGATCCCCTGCAGAAGGGAACGGTAACTCACTCCATTATTCTTTCCAGGAGAACCCCATGGACAGGGGAGCCTGGTGGGCTAAAGTCCATGGGTTTGCAAAGAGTCCTACACGACTGAGCAACTAACATTTTCACTTTCATAGGGAAGAGAGAAATGGAGAACTATTCAGTTTTCATTATGCATTATGAGTATCTCAAGAGAGCTGATATATTCTGTTGTGCCTAAAGTTAACAGTACTGTAGTTTACACTTAAAACTTTGTTAAGAGAATAGATCTCATGTTAAATGTTCTTACTACGATAAAAAAATTAGGAGACCTAACTGAGAGAAAAGAGATCCATGCATGTCTGGGTGCTCTATATGAGCATCTTTCATGGAGAAGTACCTACAGAATTTGGGGTGTATGATGGAATAAAAGAGAAGAAATGCAATTTCACCATATAACACTATGAAATATAAAGTGAATAAACTTTGATCTACTTTGAAGTCATTCATAATATTTGAATTGAAAAACTTCTGATTATGATTGACCCTGGAACAACTCACAGCTTAGGGACGTTGACCCCTGTTCAGTTGAAAATCAATATTTCACTTTTTAGTTGGCTTGTCATTTTTCGTATTCACAGGTCTGCATCCATGGGTCCAACCAACCCCAGATTATATCGTACTTTAGTATGTATTTATTGAAAAAATTTCACATATAAATGCAGTTCAAATCATTCAAGAGTCAACTGTATTTTATTATTTTAACACAGTTGCATTAGACTGGTGCAGACTAGGCCTATAAATTTATCTGTATGGATTATGTCCATTTGCTATCATGTCCAAATAACTCCTGTCTTCTTCAGGAAAATGTAAATTGACCTAAGTCTCATTTTTTTATTTCTACCAGTGAAGTTTCTAGTAATTCTTTAGGACTTACATTATTATCACTTCCAAGAAGGAATTTTCACTCACCACCCCCTCAGAAATAATATTAGCTATTCTGTTGTATATGTGCATTGATTATTTCTTAACCTTTATCAGAAAATTTGTTGTACAGTTCCATAACCAGTGATTTCCTCTGTTTTATGTTCTTTCCTGATCCTCAGAGTTAGCATAGGGTCTGGATGGATGACAGTCCCCCACCCGTCTCCCCCTGAAATATATTTTAAATGAATAGAGAACTAGATAAACTTATCTCGCTAAGATAGTTAATACAAGTGGTATGGAAGGCCATGATTTTTCCATAGGATATTATGGAAAATGAACTTTTTGGCCAATCCAATAGTTTAGTATTTATTTTTAGGGAGAAGAGTCTAATCTGGAGGAAATAATACCACTTTGAGAGTTAAAATGAAAATGATAATAGTACAGGTGAGAAAATTTTCTCTTCTGATTTCTTACAGTCCCACCCAAATTGAGAAGAGAAGTATTTGAGGAGTGGACCCGAGTGGGATAACGTTTAGAAACAAGTTCAGTATGTAGAAGTCCTCAGTGTCTAAGGGGACATGAGGTAGTATGTGATAGGGGTCTGGCTCCTTGATGGGATATTCAAAGCAGAACTGCCTATAGTTTTTTTCATACAGTTTGTATGTGGCTTATATTCATCAAAATCTTCCCTTATATTCTTATATATCATCACTCTCTCTCATGCTGTGAGAATGTATTTCACACTTTACACATTTTCTTTTATAATCATTTGTCATAGGTATCTTTTTCCCCCTCCCTAATGGTATATCCATTGTTGAATACTATATTTTATACTTTATGTTTTTAATTTTTACTTGATGTTTTACCTCAGTTATTTCTCATATGTAGCACAAAAGTAATATTTACTATAGTAGAACTTTACTGTTGTATATATAATTTCATCGCGGTTACCAATTCATTAAATAAATTCTCTAGAAACTTCCTTTTGATAGTATCAAGTTTGACAAAATTATTTTTAGTTCCCTGATTTCAGATTAACTTTAAATGGTATAAAGTATGATAATAATAAGACTCTGTTAAATTAATAATTTAAATACAGTAGACTGTTTTCTCCTAAACAGAAGGAAAAAAAAGAGAAAATGAAAGTATGCAATCTTATTGTTTCTCACTGGCTGTATTTACTTGAATTCATACACTTCATGTTTTTCCTTCTTGGTGTTCACTGTGATTAGCTGAACAACGTGCTTGAAATGATGCATTTTAATAAAAACAATTATATGAAAGTTCTTTTTAAAGTCAGTTGACAGTCTAATACAGCATTTCTCAAACTGTGTTATTGGATATGTTATTAAAAACACCCTATGACTTTAAAATAAAATTTTGAAAAATTCTGGATTACAAAAAGTCAAATCAGTGTTCAGTAATGAGATTTTTCAGAAAATACTAGTGTACAAGAATCCTAAGTAAAGATATGTTTGGTACTACTTTTGAAACTATTTTTACCATGTGCATATTCTCTCTTTGTTTTTAATTTTTAACATTATATATGTAACATTATATATTTCAACATTATATATGTAGAAATTCAGTTTTTTTAAGTTAATTGAAAAATAAGATCTAATACAGAAATTGTGTGTTTTGAGGGAAAACAGGCTGACATCTTTGCATTCTGTAGGAATGATGATTTCTCTGTAGTTTGAACATGGAAAAATGGCTTAAACCTTGACTGGTATGCATAGTGGAGTCATGAAGAATTCAATGGAAAAGAAACCTAGAACACTACCTCACTACTACACACGACCTCATATTCCTCATTAAATTAATTACTTGTATAATCATGTTTGTTTTAAGCTGTGATTCTGGCAGTTTAAATTTTATTGTGAGTATAAGGATTTTATACCTATATTACTGTTTGCATATATTTAAATAAGTTTATAGTGTTTTAAATCAACTCATAGGACATAGTTTTTTTTTTTCCTCTGTAAAGAGTAGTTTTATAATTCAAAGTTTAAAAACTTTGTCACATGATGGATGGCATCTAAAGGTGCATTTGGTCAGTAATGTTTACATTTCATAACTATTGACTTAGCACTAACAGATCATTTTTATTATAGAAGATCATGTCAGGGATAAACAGGAGTTAATAATTATAATCGCCAAATAAAGCATCTCCTAAAAACCTTGAACTTTTCAAGAGAAAAACTTCACTTTACTTAGTATCACAAAATTTCTTAAGAATAGAAATGTGATGTCACCTTAAAATGAGTAGAGATTTTAGCATTCTCTGGTTGAATATTGCTGATGCTGTAACCTATTCCTATGTGAATTTACAAATTATAGCATCATATATTTATATATTAATTGAAATATTGTTTTTATTTAAATATTTAATGTTATTTACTATGTTTAAATATTTAAATATTGTTATGGATGTTATGGACTTATATATTTTCAGAGACCATATAATCTACACGAGAGTAGAAATAAATAATACCCTTTGAGAATAAATAGGGTAGAAACACCTCCTCTGCCAGTTATTAATTTTGTGATACTGGGTAGTCAAACAGAAGATCCTCTGGAGAAGGAAATAGCAAACTACTCCAGTATCTTTGCCTGGAAAATCCCATGGACGGAGGAGCCTGGCAGACTTCAGTCCATGGGGTCGCGAAGAGTCTGGCTGGCAACGAGTCAGGCATGACTGAGTGACTAACACTTTCCATTTCAAACACTAAAGATATGAATTAAAAAATTTTTCAAAAGATGTCTGAGGATGCATAAATCTCATTTACTGAATTACTGATGTTTTTTCCTCTCACTAAATATTCCCTTTACAAATTTAATGGTTAAAATATTAAGACTGGCCATTTTGTATAATTATTTTATGGACGTCAAATCCCTTTCTTCTGAGAAAAATATTTCATAATATGCCTCAAGGAAGCAATGTTTAAGTGCTAAGTCTTACTTAAGGTATCTTAAGAGGAAAACGTTTATGAGTATCCCCTACCCTCATGTACTTTTATGGCATATGTGTAGTTTTCCTGTCTAAATATCTTTTGAATGAATTTGATACTCAAGTAAATATTAACACAGTTTACTTACAATACTCATTTGAAAGATTATGGGTGAAAATTCAAGAGAAAACTTTAAAAATAATGCTCAAGTGAATTAGTTCACTGCCGTAGAGTACATTTCTCCTCTCATTTGAATCATAGTGTTTTTTTTCAAAGCTATGAACAATTCTCATGTTTTCTAAAGATTTCCTATTTTGTGGAACATAATGTTTGTAAATGTTACAAAATAGGGATAAAATTAGTGAAAATTACCAGCCACTTAACCTCTTAACACATTTTATGTATTTATACTTTATCTTTGTTTTGGTTAGAATTAATTCATGCATTCATCTGCTTTTCTACCCAATATTTTAGAGATAAAAGAACGTTCTTTATAGACTACTGCATGTACTCACTTTGATGAGTTTGCCTGGCTTTTTAAATAAATCACTGTGTCTTCAGTTGTTTATGATATCATTATCATCCCTTTCTTTTAAGTGAGAAAGGAGCAAATAGCATTAGCATGTGCTATTGGCTGGGCCATTTTATGCAAAATATTATTAATCATCAGGAGAACCTCAGGAGAAAGGTACCACCATTTTCATTTTATAACTGAGGTAACCGAAACTTAGAATGTAAAGGGGAAAGTCACTAGTTGTGTAGAAATTAGGTGGGTGGCTCTAGATCTATTTGCTGCCACAGCTTTGGTCCTTTTAAAAGCCAGGTGTCTAGTGTGACCTTATCACATATGCCATTGCTCAGTTTCTTCTCTGTTTAGAAAATTCAGATTTTAAGCCTCTTAATTTGCTGGGATTCATCTCATGTTGTTAAAAAATCTCTTTTTTAAAAAAAATTTTATTTTTAAAACTTTACAATATTGTATTAGTTTTGCCAAATATCAAAATGAATCCACCACAGGTATACCTGTGTTCCCCATCCCGAACCCTCCTCCCTCCTCCCTCCTCCCTCCCCATACCCTCCCTCTGGGTCGTCCCAGTGCACCGGCCCCAAGCATCCAGTATCGTGCATCGAACCTGGACTGGCGACTCATTTCATACATGATATTATACATGTTTCAATGCCGTTCTCCCAAATCTCCCCACCCTCTCCCTTTCCCACAGAGTCCATAAGACTGATCTATACATCAGTGTCTCTTTTGCTGTCTCGTACACATGGTTATTGTTACCATCTTTCTAAATTCCATATATATGCGTTAGTATACTGTATTGGTGTTTTTCTTTCTGGCTTACTTCACTCTGTATAATAGGCTCCAGTTTCATCCACCTCATTAGAACTGATTCAAATGTATTCTTTTTAATGGCTGAGTAATACTCCATTGTGTATATGTACCACTGCTTTCTTATCCATTCATCTGCTGATGGACATCTAGGTTGCTTCCATGTCCTGGCTATTATAAACAGTGCTGCGATGAACATTGGGGTACACGTGTCTCTTTCCCTTCTGGTTTCCTCAGTGTGTATGCCCAGCAGTGGGATTGCTGGATCATAAGGCAGTTCTATTTCCAGTTTTTTAAGAAATCTCCACACTGTTCTCCATAGTGGCTGTACTAGTTTGCATTCCCACCAACAGTGTAAGAGGGTTCCCTTTTCTCCACACCCTCTCCAGCATTTATTGCTTGTAGACTTTTGGATGGCAGCCATTCTGACTGGTGTGAAATGGTACCTCATAGTGGTTTTGATTTGCATTTCTCTGATAATGAGTGATGTTGAGCATCTTTTCATGTGTTTGTTAGCCATGTGTATGTCTTCTTTGGAGAAATGTCTATTTAGTTCTTTGGCCCATTTTTTGATCCACGCACATATGGACTCCTTATCTTTGACAAAGGAGGTAAGAATATACAATGGATTAAAGACAATCTCTTTAACAAGTGGTGCTGGGAAAACTGGTCAACCACTTGTAAAAGAATGAAACTATAACACTTTCTAACACCATACACAAAAATAAACTCAAAATGGATTAAAGATCTCAATGTAAGACCAGAAACTATAAAACTCCTAGAGGAGAACGTAGGCAAAACACTGTCCGACAAAAAATCTCTTTTAATTGATGTTAATTACAATCCTCCTTGCTTCTTCCTTTGACTTAGTATAAAGTGTTTCAGTTGCAGGCAAGCTCATAAAACACATGGCTGTGTCCTTACTGGTTGATTCATGTCTGTGAATGATATTCTCAGTGACTAAAAAACTTAGACCTAATTAAATATACTCTGTTCAAACCTGCTCCCTAAGGACACTGGTTTCTTTCTAGAGAAAACTGATTTCTGAGCTCCTGAGGAGACTTTGACAGAGACTTACTCTTGCCTGGAAAATCCCATGGATGGAGGAGCCTGGAAGGCTGCAGTCCTTGGTGTCGCTGAGGGTCAGACACAACTGAGTGACTTCACTTTCACTTTTCACTTTCATGCATTGGAGAAGGAAATGGCAACCCACTCCAGTGTTGTTGCCTGGAGAATCCCAGGGACGGGAGAGCCTGGTGGGCTGCCGTCTATGGGGTTGCACAGAGTTGGACACGACTGAAGGATCTTAGCAGCAGCAGCAGCAGATTGCACAGGAAGGTAAACTGTAGTGGCCCATCTGGAGGCAGAGAGAAAATAGAGACAAAAGCCAGGGGGAATGTAGGAGATGGTTGTAGCAAGGAAAATGTTCAGACCCACACCTGGAAATGTGCTAACTTGCGAGATTTGCCATTCTATTCACTAAACATGCTTTGAACTTTGAACATAAGCCAAACAATATATAAGAGAAAGGAAGATTACAAATCAGAGAATGTAACTACCATTTCTTAGCATGTGACAAACGTTGCAGTAGATCAGATCAGATCAGTCACTCAGTCGTGTCTGACTCTTTGTGACCCCATGAATCGCAGCTCGCCAGGCCTCCCTGTCCATCACCAACTCCCGGAGTTCACTGAGACTCACGTCCGTCAAGTCAGTGATGCCATCCAGCCATCTCATCCTCTGTCATCCCCTTCTCCTCTTGCCCCCAATCCCTCCCAGCATCAGAGTCTTTTCCAGTGAGTCAACTCTTCGCATGAGGTGGCCAAAGTACTGGAGTTTCAGCTTTAGCATCATTCCTTCCAAAGAACTCCCAGGACTGATCTCCTTCAGAATAGACTGGTTGGATCTCCTTGCAGTCCAAGGGACTCTCAAGAGTCTTCTCCAACACCACAGTTCAAAAGCATCAATTCTTCGGCGCTCAGCTTTCTTCACAGTCCAACTCTCACATCCATACATGACCACAGGAAAAACCATAGCCTTGACTAGACGGACCTTTGTTGGCAAAGTAAATGCTTAGCCTTTATCAATTCTCTCCATGCTCCCCATCAAATAGAAATCCATTTCTGGGAGATCGATCCATCACTATTGATAAATTTTCCAAACTGCAGTCATTTCTTACTGTGTCCGTGGTTTTGTCACAATTGAACATTATCTGCAATATTGACTTGATAATTTAATATACTCACCATTTTTACTTCAGTGCTTGTACTAAAGAGGTTTGAATATAGTGGTATGTTATGTGGAAAACTAGTATCACCTGCTATAAAGACAAGGTAAAAATAAACCTAAGAAAACAAGAAAATACTCTTATATTCTAATAAGATTTATTGCTCCCAAGTCTCTGAATTTGAGCCAGGTTTCTCCTTGTTTCAAATTAAAATTAACAAGTATTCAAAAATTGAAACTTTATCCTACATGCAACAGCATAGTTTAAAGACAATTCAAAAAGGAGATACTTCTTACTATTTGAATCAGTGTTATAAAGGTATAGTTGGGGAGTTAATTTGTTTATGGAGTGGCTAGGATTTTGGGCTTTTGCTGCCATGGCCCAGGTTTAACCCCTCATTAACCAAGATCCCACAAGGCACATGGTGCGGCCAAAGGGGGAAAAAAAAGGTATGCTTCTTACTATCCTTAATTAGCTTTTTTAATACTATGATACGTGCACTGCATTTTGTGGAATATTATTATTGAATGTTTCCATCTTTAGGGGTAAACTATACCTTCTGACCATTTTGTTCCTAGCCTCGTGCCTCCCTTCCTCATGCTAAATTTTCTGCAGATAGATACTTCCTAGGGAAAACCTTCTTCTGTTGTGAATACCTATTTTCCCCAGCTCCATAAAGATAAATTTTTGAGACAGAAGTATCACCTAGAAAACTTTTGCAGTGTCACTACTTGAAACTCCCTAATGGAGTGAAACCATCTCCATAGTTGGAATCCAGAAACCTATCTTTTGAAAAGCAGTCTTCATCCTCATCAAGCCATGAAACAATCTGGACTGAGGAAAGCAGTCTATTGCTCCCAGGGTCCATCAGTCATTAAAAGGTGTTGACCAAGGGGAAGCAATATTGAGAAAAGAAGTTTATTGAAATCATGAGAATGTACCATTAAGGAGCCACAAGAAACACTAAAAGCACAGTGGAAGTCTTAGCAGCTACAATCAAGGATTTCAAGAGAGGTTAATTTCCCACTTTGTGGTTTCAGAGACATGATTTACAGGCAAAGATGGTGCAACATTTCAGGATAATGTATAAGCAAATAAAACTTTTTATTTATTAGAGGGCTCAATAATGTGTTCCCTCATTTTACCATTTTTGGTTTTCACTATTTCCCAAAGTAGGGATTTGATATGCAGATATAAAGTTTCTCTTGAGAAACTTGTAGTCAAGTAGGAATGGCCTAATAATGAACAGTTATAGGGATATAGCAGTGGCCGAATGACCACTCTCGAGAGTCCCTTGAACTGCAAGGATATCAAACCAGTTCCTAAAGGAAATCAGTCCTGAATATCCATTGGAAGGACTGATGCTGAAGCTGAAGCTCCAATACTTTGGCCACGTGATGCGAAGAACTGACTCATTTGAAGAGACCCTGATGCTGGGAAAGGCTGAAGGCAGGAGGAGAAGGGGACGACAGAGGATGAGCTGGTTGGATGGCATCACTGACACGATGGACATGAGTTTGAGCAAGCTCCAGGAATTGGTGATGGCCTGGGAAGCCTGGCGTGCTGCAGTCCATAGAGTCACAAAGAGTTGGACACGACTGAGCAACTGAATGACTAAACTAAACTAAGATAAGCTAAACTGAATGACCACATGATCTGAGGTAACTGATCCTGCTGTATGGGTGAAAGGTAAGACCCGAGGAGATGTGGGGCTTCTTTTTCTCTAAGATCTCAAGTACTATTACTGACTTATTGTAGAGGTATGTTATAAATATAAGGTGAAGTATATATAATATAGGTATATTATACTCACACATCTATATACATACATATCCATTTGAAAAGCATAACATGTATCCTTCACATAGCTTTCAGCAAGCCTTGTTTTATCCTCCTTTTCTTGCAAAGAGAAGAATACATTTGGATGTGGAAAAGGCAATGTTTTTGTTTTTGTCCCTATTCTGTTTTTGTTCCTATTATAACTCTTGGTTACTTTATTTATAGGAAAAGGAAGTAAGTTAGCTTTGCTTTGGCTCTGGTAATTCTTTCTTCTTATTTGCTGTGAATGGAGTAATTTCTAGTTAGTGTGTTAGGGATCAATTGCAATTTCAGTGTCCTGTCTCTACCATTCATGTTGCCTTAGGGTGAGCGTAAGGCAAAATTGTGAAGAAAGTAAAAGTAGTATTGATGCCTTCTCCCCTTTTCTTCCTTTGTCTCTATAACCTCATTTCCTGCAGTCAGATACTTCCTCTCTACTCCCTGGCATGTTTCCAAAGGTCTGAGTTTCAATTGTGAAACCTGAATTGTCCATTTATCATTGCATATTTATGGATTCTGTATGATCAGTTATATGCTAAACACAGAACACAGAAAAAGGTAGCTGTTTACCCTCTGAAAGTTTATTGTGACACAGTAATGCAGTGGGAAAAATACATGCAAAAAACATCGTTTGGCACTAGGATGCAAAAGGAGAGAGATAATCTCTGACTGATGGGAACATTTGATTTGTGCTTTTAAGTATTGCTTTGTAAAAGTGATCTCAGATGGAAAGGACAGGCAAAGCCAAGATACGAATTGAACTGCCGGTGATGTATACACAGATTGTGGTTAATGGATCACATGGTCAGGAATATATGATGGGGAGGGAAAAGGAATTTGTGTATAGATACAGATTGATACAGAGAAATCACTAGATGGTTCCAAGCTGATCTTTCTCCTTCAGTTCAGTCACTCAATCATGTCCGACTCTTTGCGACCTCATGAATCGCAGCACGCCAGGCTTCCCTGCCCATCATCATCTCCCGGAGTTCAACTCAAACTCACGTCCATCGAGTCAGTGATGTCATCCAGCCATCTCATCCTCTGTCGTCCCCTCTTCCTCCTGCCCCCAATCCCTCCTAGCATCAGAGTCTTTTCCAATGAGTCAACTCTTCACATGAGGTGGCCAAAGTACTGGAGTTTCAGCTTTAGCATCATTCCTTCCAAAGAGCTCCCAGGGCTTATCTCCTTCAGAATGGACTGGTTGGAACTCCTTGCAGTCCAAGGGACTCTCAAGAGTCTTCTCCAACACCACAGTTCAAAAGCATCAATTCTTTGGCACTCAGCCTTCTTCACAGTCCAACTCTCACATCCATACATGTCCACAGGAAAAACCAGAGCCTTGACTAGATGGACCTTTGTTGGCAAAGTAATGTCTCTGCTTTTGAATATGCTATCTAGGTTGGTCATAACTTTTCTTCCAAGGTGTAAGCGTCTTTTAATTTCATGGCTGCAGTCACCATCTGCAGTGATTTTGGATCCCCCCAAAATAAAGTCTGACACTGTTTCCACAGTTTCCCCATCTATTTCCCATGAAGTGATGGGACCAGATGCCATGATCCTCGTTTTCTGAATGTTGAGCTTTAAGCCAACTTTTTCACTCTCCTCTTTCACTTTCATCAAGAGGTTTTTTTAGTTCCTCTTCACTTTCTGCCGTAAGGGTTGTGTCATCTGCATATCTGAGGTTATTGATATTTCTCCCGGCAATCTTGATTCCAGCTTGTGCTTCTTCCAGCCCAGCATTTCTCGTGTACTCTGCACATAAGTTAAATAAGCAGGATAACAATATACAGCCTTGACATACTCCTTTTCCTATTTGGAACCAGTCTGTTGTTCCATGTCCAGTTCTAACTGTTGCTTCCTGACCTGCATACAGATTTTTCAAGAGGTATTCCCATCTCTTTCAGAATTTTCCATAGTTTTTTGTGATCCACACAGTTGAAGGCTTTGGCATAGTCAATAAAGCAGAAATAGATGTTTTTCTGGAACTCTCTTACTTTTTCGATGATCCAGCAGATGTTGGCAATTTGATCTCTGGTTCACCTGCCTTTTCTAAAACCAGCTTGAACATCTGGAAGTTTAAGGTTCACGTATTGCTGAAGCCTGGCTTGGAGAATTTTGAGCATTACTTTACTAGCGTATGCTGCTCCTGCTGCTGCTAAGTCACTTCAGTCGTGTCTGACTCTGTGCGACACCATAGATGGCAGCCCACCAGGCTCCCCTGTCCCTGGGATTCTCCAGACAAGAACACTGGAGTGGGTTGCCATTTCCTTCTCCAATGCATGAAATTGAAAAGTGAAAGTGAAGTCCCGCTCAGTGGTGCCCGACTTTTAGTGACCCCATGGACTGCAGCCCACCAGGCTCCTCCATCCATGGGATTTTCCAGGCAAGAATACTGGAGTGGGTGCCATTGCCTTCTCTGTACTAGCGTGTGAGATGAGTGCAATTGTGCAGTAGTTTGAGCATTCTTTGGCATTGCCTTTCTTTGGGATTGGAATGAAAACTGACCTTTTCCAGTCCTGTGGCCACTCCTGAGTTTTCCAAATTTGGGGACATATTGAGTGCAGCACTTCCACAGCATCATATTTCAGGATTTGAAATAGCTCAACTGAAGTTCCATCACCTCCATTAGCTTTGTTCTGAATATGAAACATTTAAATAAAAATAAACATTTAAATAATCTTATGGAACTGCTAAGTCACATATAGGTAAATAGAGCATTCTGTGTGTGTATTTGTCTATGTGTGTGTGTGTTAAATAGTGAATACCAATTGAATATAGTAGCAACATAAAATTGTTAATATTTTCTTTTTTCTTTCTGTATGTTTATAGTGTCCTGGCTAGAGGTAGCTTATTTTTTTTTAATTTTATTTTATTTTTAAACTTTACAATATTGTATTGGTTCTGCCATATATCAAAATGAATCCACCACGGGCATACATGTGTTCCCCATCCTGAACCCTCCTCCCTCCTCCCTCCCCATACCATCCCTCTGGGTCGTCCCAGAGCACCAGCCCCAAGCATCCAGTATCGTGCATCGAACCTGGACTGGCTACTCGTTTCATATATGATATTATACATGTTTCAGTGCCATTCTCCCAAATCTTCCCACCCTCTCCCTCTCCCACAGAGTCCAAAAGACTATTCTATACATCAGTGTCTCTTTTGCTGTCTCATATACAGGGTTATTGTTACCATCTTTCTAAATTCCATATATATGCGTTAGTATACTGTATTGGTGTTTTTCTTTCTGGCTTACTTCACTCTGTATAATAGGCTTCTTTTAAAGTGAGAAATTCAGTATGGCATGTTTGTAAAAAAAGTAAGAAAGTAAGAATGAAATGACAATTAGAAACAAAGTAAAGAAGATCTTGAATACTAAAAAGGAACAGAGAACTGTTGGGCAGTCCACAAGGAGCTTGCTGAATCCTGCCTTTTTAATTCATTTTATTTAATTATTTTTTTAAATTTTATTTTATTTTTAAACTTTACATAATTGTATTAGTTTTGCCAAATATCAAAATGAATCCGCCACAGGCATATATGTGTTCCCCATCCTGAACCCTCCCATTTTTATTATACAGAAAAAATGTGGCAGCTATAGGAAATTTGAAACCATAGACAAATATATAACAGAACATGAAAGTCATCTAAAATCCACTACTTAGAGATAGTAATTATCTAATTCATATGTTTCCTTCCAGTTAAACATGAATACATAGCCCCCCCACCAACACACACATTTTAACATCAATAGAATTAGAATTATCAAGTATTTCTGTGTACTTTTTGTTTAACTGACGTATCATATTCTGTTAACCAGCCTATAAAAACAGAAGTTTCTGAACAACATTAAATTATAAGGCTGATAGCATTTATCCTTTGGTGTCTGGATGATGTACCTTTCCATCGTTCTATAATATGTTTCTAAAGAGGTATAAAAGCAGGCAGATATATGGATAGATTTAATATACTTTATTTCACTTTGGTCTCCTGAATAAATAGCTGGTGTTTGCCAACCATTCTGTTATATGGAATACTCATGGAGTTCCATAGCTGGAAGTTGGTTTTTGTAAATAGCCATAAGCCCACTTCTCAGTACAGACCCTGTTTAAGTTTCCTGGAGAGCTGTTAGACTGAAGAGATGTAGCCTTACCCCAAATGTCAGGTTTTCAGACAAACTAGCAGATGGAGTAACTGACAACAGCAATCTCTTGCTTGCATGCCTACCTGGAATCCCCCTGCCACACCTCTGTGGACCACTTGCCTCTGTAAACTGCTTCTTACTAGCCAGCTATTGTCTGGATGTCCTAGTCTAGGAATAGAAATAGCAATTGAGATTGTTATGTGGATGAGAAAAGAAGAACCCTCAGGGTTTCTCAGTTAAAAATTCTATTCACTGATAGAAGTTGATTCCAGAGATGATTACACATCATTTCTGACGAGGTATGAAACAGCAGCAATGAGATAAAGGGATTCCCTAACAAACCTGACTGATGGGTTTCTATGATTTGTTGCATAGCAAATGTGAGTTACCAATTTCTCATTCTCATTCTAGTTCTTGTCAGTTTCATTCTTGACACTTTTCTGCCAATAAGTAAACCTACCATTTTATATAGTTTTGATTTTTTTCCTGCAAATTTGGATTACCATCTATCATATGTAACCAAGACCCTCTTTAATGGAGCCAAATTTTAATATGGATATTTCAGAGATTCGTTCTGGGCTAAACCTTTCTATTTTTCTACTGTTCCCTCAACCCTGCCATGAAACATGTCCTGCATTTCAGAGAGTGGCTGAAGGTCTTTTTCTTTGTATTTGGGTTTTCTCTGTTTAAATCACTTTGAAATTTATGTTTTATGAGAGAATCCCTTTGGTTTTATGACCTTATCTTCATCCATGGATGCTGTGAGGCCTTTTAGACCCAGGTTGCATCTGTATTGCCTTTTTCCAGAACCTTATATCAGTGTTTTGGTCGCTTGGTAGAGGAGGTTGGGGATTTCTTTGGGTTTCTAATTATTTCATCAGGAAATTGAGAGAGGCTGAGCCAGCCTCTCTTAGTTGCTCTAATGTCATTTAAAACTGGAAATAATTCCAAAGAAGTTTTCTGAGGAGAAAAATGAATATGATTGGTACTATACTTAGAGATAATAATAGTTTGGCTTCAATGTATAGAAAGCTTTAAAGAGGAACTAAATTTGAGAAAACCAGTATAAACAAAAAAAAACACTGTAAACTTTAAGCCAGAGGCCGTGAAGACCTGAAATAGTGTACTGTTTGTTATGACAGAAACACTGACATCATTTGACTCTTGACTCAGGCAGTTTAGTTCATTTGCTCAGTCATGTCTGACTCTGCGACCCCATCGACTGCAGCAGGCCAGGCTTTCCTTTCCATCACCAGCTCCTGGGGTTCACTCAGACTCATGTCCATTGAGTAGGTGATGCTATCCCACCATATTATCCTCTGCCTTCCCCTTCTCCTCCTGCCTTCAATCTTTCCCAGCATCAGGGTCTTTTCCAGAGAGTCAGCTCTTCACATCAGGTGGCCAAAGTATTGGAGTTTCAGCTTGAGCATCAGTCCTTCCAGTGAATATTCAGGACTGACTTCCTTTAGGATTGACTGGTTTGATCTCCTTGCTGTCTAAGGGACTCTAAAGAATCTTCTCCAACACCAAAGTTCAAAAGCATCAATTCTTCGGCACTCAGCAAAATTTAGAAGAAATTCCGTGTTTTTAGATGACTTGAAAAAAGATGGTGGTGGTCAACTTAGTTAAACATGCCAAGCTTCAATTTATGTTTTTCTTTTCTTTTTGAACAAAAAATGAAGGTTGAAAAATAATATTACCTACCTAAAGAAAATTGTTATTATTAAATCAAATAATCTATTGAAAAGAATCTGGAACACAGTAGGTATGAGATAAATATTAGCCCTTTTCCTTGTCAGTTTTAGAACTTTTTATAGTCAACTGAATCTATTTGGCTATTTGTATATTTATCTACCCACTGAGTTAAAACAAATCCTTCTGTTGCCTTCATTTTATTAAGCTGGATTAATAGTGTTTGTATGTCGCTTTGTTAACTTGTCCCTGCATCAGAAATAAATGATGAACATTACTATCTCTGGGACCTTTGGGTATTATCTCTGGTCTTCAGAATTGTGCATTTTCCTCATATATGTTTTCAAGCTGGTATGTCCCACTAAGATAACTCAATGTGAGCTTCAGAATTTGTATCACAGTATCACTGAGGCTTCCTATCATTTGCCATGCCTGAAACAACCTGACATGAAATATAACACTATAACATGTCAGGTGGAAAATTTAAACATTGCTTTTTCCCAAGGAAGAATAGAATCTTTATATTTTAAACCATACTGTTTCAACAGCGGGGAAAAAGTTATGATACAGTATTGATTCTTCTAGGGAGCTGAGTTAGCAAAAATCCCTTCTACTTAAGGATTGTTCATTTCCCTCTTTTGACACAAGAACAATTCTAAACAAGCTGTTTCATGGCTAACTAATACGCTTTAAAAAATATCCTAGGAAAACATTCCGATAAGTACCAAACCAGTAAAACTGTTGTTTACTAGTGTCTTGTTAATTTCCACTCTCATATTTTCTTGGTAAACTCTAAGTAATCAAGGAGGTACAGACATACCTCATTTTATTGCGCTTTAAGTTGCACTTCACAGATACTGCATTTTTGTTTTCCTTTACAAATTGAAGGTTTGTGGCAACCTTACATCGATCAAGTTTATTGATGCTGTTTTTCCAAAGCATTTGTTCACTTCTTGTCTCTGTGCAACCCACTCCAGTATTCTTGCCTGGAGAATCCCACAGACAGAGGAGCCTGACAGGCTACAGTTCATAGGATCGTAAGAGTCAGACATGACTTAGCGCTTTCTTTGTCTCTATGTCACATTTTGGTAACCCAACCAATATTTTAAACATTTCCCTAGCATCATATTTATCATGGTGATCTGTGATCAGTGCAAAGAGATTATAACTCACTGAAGGCTCAGATGATGGTTAACATATCTTAGCAACAAGTTATTTTTTAATTGAAGTGTGCACTTTTCTTAGACATAATGCTTTTGTACACTTAATAGACTGTAGAATAGAATATACCTAACTTTTATATGCACTGAGAAACTAAAAGAATTCTATGACTCACCTTATTCCCGAGGTCTTGAACCAAACCTGTGATATCTCTGGGGTATCCCTGTACAGTCAGTTACAATTTATAAGTCTCTCTCCTTCCTATTTTCAGTAGAGAAAAGTAGAGTTAAAAGCAAAGTGTTACAGAGCAAATAAGAGCTAATTATGCAAGAAAGCTGAGTTGTAGATGGTACATCAGTTTCCCTGAAGCATTCAGTCTCCAGTAATTAGCATGCTCTAAAGAGAGTCTGGTGGAAACTATCACCATTTATCTGACTTTATTTCTTTCTACCTTTCTTTCTTTATTTTGCTCTCGGTCTCCTTTCACTCTCTTGTCTGCTACAGATTCTTCTTGGCTCAATCAGAAAACAGATTTCCTTTTAATAAAAATAATTTATAAAGCACACAGTGTTTCTGAGAGCTTACTTTTCCCATACCTGCCATTATTCTGCTTTTATATTGACATTTTTTTTTCTTGATCACAGGAGTACTGAAGGTGAATAAATTAGCAAATAATCATAAAATGATAATAAGGTTAATGATGACATTGACGATGATGATACAGATAGTTCACATATGAATTTTTGCAATGCACTGAAAATCACATTAAATGATCCCAAGCCAGGTTTGGACTGGTGGTGGGAAACATGGCAATTCTAGCTGGTAGTTACATTTAATGTTTCCATTTCCTTACAAGATGATTGAAATGGATACAAATTAAATTATCCTTCTGAATTGCTGTTTTTAGTAATAGAACCAAAACATGGACCTTATTTATTCTGACTTAAAATCTCATATGTCTGCCCCACTTACTGTACTCTCTGGAAAATGGACTTGCACTGATAATATAGGATTTAGAGTGCTAGCCAAATCTAGTTAGTGGGGACAGATCCAGGAGGTTTCTCAACATTAATGTCATTGTTTTAGTGATGTTGCTTTTATAGAAGCATATATGCATTTGTGGACTCATCCCTATTCTTTGGATCATTGAGCATTTGGACTCTCAAGCTATTTAGACTTCATAGACAAAGGCTATGAAGGCTATACAAAAGTAAAACAACAAACTAACTGGCATAGGTGTGTTAAAATCAAATTACTGATGAAAGATTGATAGCATCACAGAAGAACAGATAAGGATACGCATTTTTCAGTTGGACAGTTGTGAGTTTTAGAAGACAGTTCATACTGCACCCTTTTTGTGACTTTGACCAGTTCATTCTACCTTGGTTTCTTGGTCATGCACTTTTATATTATCATTCTTACAGGCCTACTGTGAAGTTGAAATAGATAATGCATATAAAGTGCTCTTCATTGTATTTATAAAAACTAAACATGCCACAAATGCTGTGTAACTGTTTTCCTGTATCTGTGGGACTCTGATCTTTTCTTGGTCACTCTGGGGAATCTGATAGGCACCAGACCATCAACACCAGAAGCAGAACAGACACTGTTGTTGTTGATAAATAATCCTGCCTTCAGAGACTTCTCCCTTCAAAATTTATGAATGTCAAAGGCCTAGTCAAGGTGGCAGAAATTATTATTCTTTCTACCACCTCATAAGAACTTGGAATAAGATCACATTTGAGGGGGCTTGTTAAGGTTCTACTTTCTTTGAAGACTGAGATTTTATGTATGCATGTAATACCTTGTTTGGGATGGTTAGATTTTTACGCCCTAATGTGTAATTCCAGCAGCATATTCTGTGTTCTAATTATTGCTTTGAATTTGCTCAGTCCGCTGAAGTTGTAGAATATAGTTTTGTGATGCCCAATAGTAAGTCAATTATGGGAAGAGAGATAGGATTTAAATACAGATTTGTGCTGGTACTGTTCCTCCATCCGGTAGTCCCCTGTCTTCTTGGAGCACATCATAACCTCCTTCAATTCCCAAGTCATTTCCTAACACCTCCCATCAGAATAGAAATATGTATATTGTTTGTTGTTTAGTCATCAAGTCATGTCTGACTCTTTGCAACCTTATGGACTGTAGCCAGCCAGGCTTCTTTGTCCATGGGATTTCCCAGGCAAGAATACTGGAGTGGGTTGCCGTTTGCTTCACGAGGGGATCATCCTGACCCAGAAATTGAACCCGTGTCTCTGGTGATGGCAGGCTGATTTTTTACCACAGAGTCACCAGGGAAACCCTGGAAATATATATTATCTCATCCCTATAAGTGGAAATAATATTGAATAAAATATTTATTAAACACTCTATATTATCTGCCAGACATTGTTCTACCTCTTTAATATACTTTGTCCCATTAATCTTTCCAAGAATCTTTTACTAAAAGACATTATTGCTAGGCCTATCTTAATGATGAGAAAATGAAGGCTTAAAGATGTAGTTTTCCCAATGTTGCTAAGCTAATCTTGGGTTTTCCTCAGAGAAGATGGATGTGCTTTGCCCAGTCGATGCATAAACTAGGCTCATTCCAGAATATTAATGGAGTCAATTAATCTTTTTATTATAACTTCCCCAATTCTCTGGAAGTATTTGTCAAATACAGAATATTAATAAATAATTAAAATGCAATATACTGAATAATTAAACCCACAAAGGCCTGATTTATCTTTAATGCTTTTAATGATATTTTAAAAAAGGGAAAGTTTTGATAACATATGTTTAGGGCAGCATATGAAAAGATGAACAAGCTGTTCCTTCTTATTGTTTATTCTTAGAGGCTGTTGGTAGGGAAGCAAAATGCCAAGGACAGTGATACTGTGGGTATGATTCTGAGTGCATATGTCTGGTGGTATATCATATTTTTCTTCCTCTGTTAAGTTTTATTTTTTTCTCCCTGTTCAAAAGTCCTTTTCTCAGTTGTGCTTTTTTTTAATAAGAAAAAATTTTTTAGTTTTTTTTTTTACCTTTTTTTGGGGGGGGCTTCTATTTTGTTCACTAGATTAGTACTTTCAAAATCCCGCCAGTCCAGGTTCAATGCACAATACTGGATGCTTGGGGCTAGTGCACTGGGACGACCCAGAGGGATGGTATGGGGAGGGAGGAGGGAGGAGGGTTCAGGATGGGGAGCACATGTATACCTGTGATGGATTCATTTTGATATTTGACAAAACTAATACAATTATGTAAAGTTTAAAAATAAAATAAAATTAAAAAAAAATCCTATATCACCAGGTTCAAATAAATTGACATCATGACACCCTTACTGTATAGCATGAATCTCTCTTTTAAGAATAAACATAATAAAAGGTAAAACTATAAAGAAATGAGCTATCGAAACTTGAAAAGACATGGAGGAAACTTAAAGGCTAAATTACTAAGTGAAATAAGCCAATCTGAAAAGGCCACATGCTGCTTAATTCCGAATATATGACATTCTGGAAAAGACAAAACTATGAAAACAGTAAAATGATTGGTGATTTAGGGGCAGGGAAGGATAACTATGTAGAACACGGGATTTTTAGGATGGTGAACCTATTCTGTATAATAAGGTAGCTGCTGCTGCTAAGTCGCTTCAGTCCCTGGGATTCTCCAGGCAAGAACACTGGAGTGGGTTGCCATTTCCTTCTCCAATGCATAAAAGTGAAAAGTGAAAGGGAAGTTGCTCAGTCGTGTTTTAGCGACCCCATGGACTGCAGCCTACCAGGCTCCTCTGTCCATGGGATTTTCCAGGCAAGAGTACTGGAGTGGGGTGCCATTGCCTTCTCCATAATAAGATACATGTTCAAATCAACATATGTTTGTCAAACCCATATAATGTACAACACAAGAGTAATCCATAATGTAAATTATGGACTTTGGTTGATAATGATGCCTCAGTGTTGAAGTGTACAAAGCTGGTATGGGAAACACTGACAGTGGAGGAGCCTGTATATGTGTTTGTGAATCTGTGTGTGTGTGTAGAGGGGCATACATGGGAATTGTATGTACCTTTCACTGAAGTATGCTGTGAACCTAAAATTGCTTTAAAAAAATAAAATATATTCATTTAATAAGAAGGAAAAGGAATAAAGCACAGTGGTTCCTTTACTTTTTTATATTTATCCTATCAGACAATCCCAGTTTCTGTGATCCTTCAGGAAAGTGGTGATAAAAAGTATAAGGAAAAAATTTCAGAAATGGGAAAATTTACTAAAAATAGGAAAATTACAAGTTCATAGTGCTTTTCCTCAGAGAAGGAAATGGCAACCCACTCCAGTATTCTTGACTGGAGAATCCCAGGGACGGGAGCCTGGTGGGCTGCCGTCTATGGGGTCGCACAGAGTCGGACACGACTGAAGCAACTTAGCAGCAGCAGCAGTGCTTTTCCTCCTTCTGTAGCTAACTTTCCCATCTTCCCCCTTCTTTGCACAGATAGCTCTTTCTTGTGTTATAGAGCACAGCTTAAATATTGCCAACTTGAGCTTTTCCTGACCACCCCATTGATCCCAGAAACGTGGATGGTGCCTAGCATATTCATCCATTCTAGTTCTCCACATAACACATACTACTGATGTTCATCTTATTTATAAATCCCTTGACTTTATCTTATCTGTCCAGATCTCCCTGCCTTACAGTTAGTTTCCTATGGGGCAGATTAGACATGGATATCTTCACTTCCTTTTTAGGCCACTGTTTCCACTATGGAGGACAGTACTCATAAGAGATACTTTTATGAACTTTTATATACAGAAGCCCTTCGAAAATGAAATAGGGTCCTTGGGCTCTAGGAAATTTGGCTACTCCAGCTGATCCTTTAGCAGTTTTCAAATTGAGTCCTATATAGAAGTGATTTATGTTTGAGCACCATTTGTTAAGCCCAGATGTTAAGCCCATTTATTTACTTAAAAGAGATTTAACACTAGGGGAAAAAAAAACAAAACAAAAGACTGTATACCTACTATGAAACAAACCTGTTAGGAACTGAAATACAAAGATGAATAAAACAGAACCCTAAGTCTTTCAGGTTCAGATACAAGCATTGATGTGGGAGGCATGGTTATATTGTTATACTACTACACAGTGTCAGTTACAATAAAAGTGGTGTCAATATTTGAAATGAACGGTAATTCTGATATTTTGATAAAGGTCATAGGAAACTTTACCAAAGTTTTAAATTAGTAACAGTGTTCAGAATTCTGTAAGTGTTTGGAAGAAAATTAAGGAAGAGTTTCACAAGTAGTTACCACATGACCTAAGGCCGAGTGGTAAAATAGTGCATGGCTTTTGTGCGATGATAAGCAGTTCAGACAATGAGAGATGAATCAGAAAGAGTAGGAGTGATAAGTAAAATGAGCATGAATCTTCATTTGTAAAGGGAAGTGTTAGTTTATTACTGTTGTCCCAGATAATTATTAGTGGTGATACTCCATTTTATTAAAAAAAAAAGTATGTAATTCAACCATAAGAAAACAACCCAGTTAAAAACTGGACCACAGACTTTAAGAGATGCCTCAGTGGAGAAGATATACTGATGGTAAATAAGTATATGAAATGATGTTCCAAATCATATGTCATGAGGGAAATCCAAACTAAAACAATAATTAGATACTGCTATATGGCACCCCACTCCAGTACTCTTGCCTGGAAAATCCCATGGGCAGAGGAACCTGGTAGGCTGCCGTCCATGGGGTTGCTAAGAGTTGGACATGACTGAATGACTTCACTTTCCCTTTTCACTTTCACGCATTGGAGAAGGAAATGGCAACCCACTCCAGTGTTCTTGCCTGGAGAATCCCAGGGACGGGGGAGCCTGGTGGGCTGCCGTCTATGGGGTCACACAGAGTCGGACATGACTGAAGCGACTTAGCAGCAGCAGCAGCATATACCTATTAGGGCTTCTCTCCTAACTCAGTCTGTAAAGATTCTGCCTGCAATGAAGGAGACCCGGGTTTGAGTCCTGGGTCCAGAAGATCCCCTGGAGAAGGAAATGGAAACCCACTGCAGTATTCTTGCCTTGAAAATCCAATGGACAGAGGAGCCTGGCAGGCTATAATCCATGGGGTTGCAAGAGTTGGACACGACCTAGCAGCTAAACCACCTATTATGATGACCAAAATCTAGAACACTTACAATATCAAGTACTATCTAGGATATGGAGCAGCAGGAACTCTCATTCATTATTGATGGGAATGCAAAGTGGTACAGCTACTTTGAAAGACAATTTGGTGTTTTTTAAATAAAACCATAATATACTCTTACCATACAATCCATGATCATACTCCTTGGTATTTACCCAAATAAATGGAAAACTCATGTCTGCTGAAACACCTGCACATGAATGTTTATAGGACCTTTATTCATAATTTCCAACACTTAGAAGCAACCTAGATGTCCTTCAGTAAGTGAATAAATAAATTCTCTGTGGTACACCCGAACAATGAAATATTACTCAGTGCTAAAGTGATCTGAGCTATCAAGACATGAAAAGACATTTGTTGTTGTTTAGTCACTAAGTCATGTCTGAGTCTTTTGCAACCCCATGGACTGTAGCCCATCAGGCTCCTTCAGTCCATGGAATTTCCCAGGCAAGAACGCTGGAGTGGGTTGGCATTTCCTTTTCCAGGGTATCTTCCTGATACAGGGATCAAACCCATGTCCCCTGCTTTGGCAGGTGGGTTCTTTACCACATAGCCACCAGGGAAACCCGAAAAGACATAGAAGACATTTAAATGCATATTACTGAGTAAAAGAAGTCAATATAAAAAGGCTATATGCTGTATTATTCCAACTATGTGACTCTGTAAAAGGTAAAACTTGGGAGAGAGTAAAAGCATCACTGGGTGTCATGGATTGGTGAGTGGGGAGTACTGAATAGGTGGAGTCCAAAGGATTTTTAGGGCAGTGAAATTACTCTGTACATTAAAATGATGGATACATGGATGTCATTACACTTTTGTCCAAATCCATAGGATGTACAACATAATGAATGAACTCTAATGTAAACTATGGACATTGAGTGTCAATGTAAGTTACTTAATTGTAACAAATATACTGATTTGGTGGGGAATGTTGATAATGGGGGAAGATATGCATGAGTAGGGGTCAGAAAATATGTGGAAAATCTCTGTATCTCCCTCCAAATTTTTGATGTGAACCTAAAACTGCTCTTGAAAAATAGTCTTCAGAAAAGTGTATGGTCACCTTACTGACAAGACCAGGGAGGGTTATAGGATCTGCTCTGTGAGGGGTATGGTGTATTATGGATAGGAGGTTGAGCCTTTTTCCTATAAAGACCCAGATTAGTAAATTGTGAAGGATATTGACCAGATAGAATTTTTATTTTTATTTATGTGATATTTTAAGAGGAAAGTCACTCAAATAGGAACATTAATAGTGAAATATACAAGAAATGGGGATCCTAAAATAATCTAATAAGAAAACAATTAAAACAGGAAATAATTGAGGAGTAATACAATGTGGACTAGAGCTAAGGCATGGATGAAGATAGGGAGAAAAATAAGGCATTTAGAGATTTCTGTTAAAGAATCAATTGGACATGGGCAGAGAAGGATAACTCCATGTTTATAATGTTACTTTTAGTCTGAAAATACAAGAATTTAGAAGGCAATGTGGTCTTCTGATGTAGGAGATAATAGAATGAGGTTCTGTAGGGCAGGTATGGGAACATAGGTCCAGGAGGGAGCTGGTCAACAGTTATGATTATTTCAGACAAGTGAAGTGTGGGTAAAGCAGTCTTCTGGAATTTTCACAGACGTTAATGATTATGATGTCTTTGCAGAATATGGATGATGTGAAGTCTACAAATATAACATCAATCAGAATTTGGAGGTTTGGTAAGATAATATTTGATGAACACCTCAGTGGAACAGGTACCATATTATTATTTGTACCCATGTAAAATGACATAAATCTTACAGCAGTAGAGATAGGCTGCCATTCTTTCCTCCAACAAATATCAATTTAATGTATCTGTGTTTCAGATACTATAATCATCACTGGATAACTGTGTTTTACTTTTAAATGTGAAAACTTCTGCTCAGAGAGAGGAATATATTTATCATAATAACAAGCTAACAACTGTCAGGATGGGATGAACTTGGTTGTGTTTAATTTCCTAGTCAATGTACCTTCTTCTGAATAACCTTGGTTTCAAAGCATCAGACCTAAGAACACATCTGACTGTTAAGTGATTGATTTGCATTTGGGTAGAGGAAGATTGTTTAGGATGAGGCTTGCCAGCTAACTGGAGTTTTCTATATAGAGAAGAATAGTAGTGTCAGAATTTTAAGGGATTCTGGTCAGGCACAAACACACAAAACAGGATATCTACATGGTAGAGTGATAGCCATGGGAAAAGGTTCATCCATAGACATCTTTTGCCATCTAAAGCCTAGTAAAGATGGTTCCTGGTAGGTAAAGAAAATACTTGGAATATCTCAGAGCAGGAGTAACTGGAAATGCAGAGTAGTTCTTGACATTCAGTGATAATTTCAGGAGGGAAGATAATTCAGTCCATGTCTGTCATGAGGCCAGTGAGTTCTTGTCTGTGTAGTATTTGTGTTTCAATCATGGGGACAGAGGTGGTTGGAAGCAACTTGAGGTTCTTGTAATCATCCCCCCCTTCCTCTTTCCCTTCATCTTTCCTTGCCTTTCATCCTTCTTCCTTTTACAAACACTAGTCTTTTATTTACTATGGGTGATGCACTTGGAATATAATAAAAAGAAGGGCATGGCATAACTCAATGGAGCTCACATTTTTATGCAGTAAGCTAAAAACAAAATAATTCAATTACTGCTAAATAATGAAAATCTATTTTACATAGGGACTTCAAGGCATTGTTTTGAGGTTAATAGTAAAACCAAGTCTCAAAGGATAAGAATGAGTAACTTCACACATATGAAAGTTTTCTTAATATAAAGAACCTACATCCACCTAGTTGCACAAACCCAAAATGATGACCCCTCTGCTCTTCATTCCTTTCATTAAAAACATCACCAAGTCACTGTCCAAGATACAAG
Organism: Bos indicus; assembly: GCF_029378745.1. Classification (NCBI taxonomy): domain Eukaryota; kingdom Metazoa; phylum Chordata; class Mammalia; order Artiodactyla; family Bovidae; genus Bos; species Bos indicus. The sequence continues at coordinate 32,554,977 of NC_091777.1, read as the reverse complement.
GAAGAAAATAAAAATCCTTAAGGGTACTTAGAACAAAAGGAGATTTAACCAGGATTTGGTACATTGATGTTAGGTGAGCAGAAAGCCACCTACATTAGCAAACTAGGAAGGAATACAGGGAGCTGCTACAGTATTTAGGCTGATGGAAGAAAGTTGGAACTCTGCAATAGGGACTGAAGCCATGAATGATACACAGATGTCTCTGAAGATGGAGCTGGGAGGCAGAGTGATCATGTGAAACACCTTTTCCTATATATATATATATTTTTCTTCCAAATGTATTGCCTGTGTCATTGGTTGAGCATCTAGATGAAAAGGGAGGCTTTAGAAGTAACACCATTGGAAGAGTCACAGCTCAATCCTTATAAAAAGCAGAGAAAGGCTAATTCGAGGAATGGGTCTGAGGATAATCCGGTCCTGGTTTCTTACATATTCTAGTCTCAAAATGTTATCTGAAACCAGTCCAGTTCTCTCCATTTCTTGACCTGGGTCTGAGTCATCATCCTCCCCCACACAATAGCCTAACTTCCTCCCTTGATTTAGTCTGATGCCCTGACAATATAGTCTTTACAGAGCAATGTAAGTGAATGAATGAATCAATGAGTGAATGAATGAAGCTGCTGTTGAAATATGGGTGGGTAAAGGGAGGGGTATGAGTTTCAGTATTCTGTATGAACTCCTGACTTAGCAGTTTGCCTGTGTGAAGTCACGATTTTTTTTCTGCACCTCTATTCCTTGTTCCTCTGCCTTTTCAAAATTTAGCTTGAATATCTGGAAGTTCATGGTTCACATACTGTTGAAGCCTGGCTTGCAGAATTTTGAGCATTACTTTGCTAGCATGTGAGATGAGTGCAATTGTACGGTAGTTTGGGGATTCTTTGGCATTACCTTTCTTTGGGATTGGAATTAAAACTGATCTTTTCCAGTCTTGTGGGCACTGCTGAGTCTTCCAGATTTGCTGGCATAGAGTGCAGCAGTTTCACAGAATCATCTTTTAGGATTTGAAATAGCTCAACTGGAATTTCATCACCTCCACTAGGTTTATATATAGTGATGCTTCCTAAGGCCCACTTGACTTCACATTCCTGGATGTCTGTCTTTAGGTGAGTGATCACACCATTGTGATTATCTGGGTCATGAAGATCTTTTATGTATAGTACTTCTGTATATTCTTGCCACCTCTTCTTAATATCTTCTACTTTTGTTAGATCCATACCATTTCTGTCCTTTATTGTGCCCACCTTTGCATGTAATGTTCCCTTGGTATCTCTAATTTTCTTGACCAGAGCTTTAGTCTTTCCCATTCTATTGTTTTCCTTTATTTGTTTGCATTGATCACTGAGGAAGACTATCTCTCTTTGCTATTCTTTCAAACTCTGCATTCAAATGGGTATATCTTTCCTTTTCTCCTTTGCCTTTAGCTTCTCACCTTTTCTCAGCTATTTGTAAGGCCTCATTAGACAACCATTTTGCCTTTTTTTGTTTCTTTTTCTTGGGGATGGTCTTGATCCCTGCCTCCTGTACAATGTCACAAACCTCTGTCCATTGTTCATCAGGTACTCTATCGTATCGAATCCCTTGAATCTATTTGTCACTTCCACTGTGTATTCTTAAGGGATTTGATTTAGGTCATACCTGAATGGTCTAGTGGTTTTCCCTACTTTCTTCAATTTAAGTCTGAATTTGGCAATAAGGAGTTCATTATCTGAGCCACAGTCAATTCCCGGTCTTATTTTTGGGTATAGAGCTTTTCCACCTCTGGCTGCAAAGAATATAATCAATCTGATTTCAGTATTGACCATCTGGTGATGTCCATGTGTAGAGTCTTCTTTTCAGTCATTGGAAGGACTGATACTGAAGCTGAAACTCCAATACTTTGGCCACCTGATGCGAAGAACTGACTCATTGGAAAAGACCCTGATGCTGGGAAAGATTGAAGGCAGGAGGAGAAGGGGACAACAGAAGATGAGATGGTTGGATGGCATCACGAACTCAATGGACATGAGTTTGAGTAACCTTTGGGAGTTGGCGATGGACAGGGAAGCCTGGTGTGCTATAGTCCATGGGGTCGCAGAGTCATACGTGACTGAGCAACTGAGCTGAACTGATTCCTTGTTGATAAAATACTCATAGCAACTCTCTCTCAGGAATGATAGAAGTAAAAATAATCTTAGGTAGGTAAAAGTGCTAAAAAAAACCCTTAAAGTACAGTGTGCTGCTGTGAAAAATCAGTACCACTGGTCCCATGGGCATCTGTATGTTTGAATCCTTTCTCTGACATTTACTATTCAGGTTTTTGCTTAACCTTTCTGAACCTCAGTTTTCTCGTATTTACTGTCTGTCTTTCTCTATTTTTTTAAATCTGGCCTCAGGACTTGCTTTGACAGAAAGTGGTGGGAGAAACATGATGCTTTCCCTGAGGCCGAGCTTCCCATTTTCACTCTCCTGAGACACCGCCCTGAGACTGCAGTGGGAAGCTGGGCTAGTGGACTGGAGCATGTGAGGCCACATGGAGGAGAACGGAGGGACCTCAAGCAGCAGAACCAACTACCGGTTACACCAGTGAGGCTCTAGAACCTTCTGGAATAATCAACCTTCTGATAAATGCAATGCTAGAGTGAATACAAGTAAAATAATGGGAGAATCTCCTAACATCCCACATAATCAAGATAAATAGTAAATTGCTATCTATAGTCATTAAGATTTGGGGGGAGGGATTTGTTGTAACAGTAGATAACTAATACACTGTTTGTGTGTTATCAAATGGCATGACTTATTAAGAAAGCATAATTATTAATTATTAAGCTATGATCGCTACTATTTACAAAATAGTAACATTGTCATGTTACAAGCTCTTCAAAATAACTAGAGGTAGCATTATGTCCCAGAGAAGGCAATGGCGACCCACTCCAGTACTCTTGCCTGGAAAATCCCATGGATGGAGGAGCCTGGTAGGCTGCAGTCCATGGGGTCGCTAAGAGTCGGACATGACTGAGCGACTTCACTTTCACTTTTCACTTTCATGCATTGGAGAAGGAAATGGCAACCCACTCCAGTGTTCTTGCCTGGAGAATCCCAGGGACAGGGGAGGCTGGTGGGCTGCCGTCTATGGGGTCGCACAGAGTCAGACATGACTGAAGTGACATAGCAGCAGCAGCAGCAGCATTATGTTCAGAGTTTTTTTGATGGCAGATGGATCTTACTAGGACTGCAACATTTTATTGAGGGCAGGGTTCAGTTGCAATTTATATGTCTTATCCTCCCTTCCCCTTCACTTCTTATCATGTTTCTTATTCATAGTAGATACACATACACATTATTTAGCTTAAGGGAATATGAAAAAAAATGTAGTTTTCAGAAATTGAGATCCTTGTTTTTCCCAACATTTGCAAACACTGTATATATTCTCCTTTGATTTTAAGCTGACTGAGGAAGAAAGCAGGTGACATGCCCCTTTGCCGATTTTTGGAACAAAGATCAGGGAAGTCAGTTGAATGCTAGTTTGAAGGATGAAGTTTGACCCCACTTGCCCTGTGACCATCTCTTATTTTTCTATGATATAAAGCTCTCGACAGTCTTCTACAAAGCCAAACTTAGAGCTCTCTTATCTGAAAGGAACTGCTCGTCTCCATCTATGACTCAGATTATTTCTTTGCATATTAAATTACAAGAGACAGTTCCAGCTGGATCCATCAATGTATTTATAACTCAGTCACACAATTTTCCTCCAGGCGGAAAACTTGGCAAACACTCTTGCAGCTTGGCTGTGACTTTCAAAGATGAGAACAGGAAAATAATTGTGGCAGTTTTTATATCAAACTTCTTGTCTAAATTCGGAATATAATAGGAGAATTTCAGTCCCCCAGCACATCACAATTCACCATTTCCACCAAAGGATGGAGTGAGTAGGGCAGATGAAGAATTCACAAAAAAGCATAATTTGTTCTGCCTCTCATGGATCTTATTCTTAATGAATGAATGATCTTTGGTAACAACATTGAGAATGTCCCTTGAATTCTATGAAAGAATGGAGTATTTCCATTCATTGGTGGCTTAGCACACTATCAAGCACATAATCAAGGCCACAGTGCTGAATACTTTAGACACATATCTTTGATCAATAAAATAAATTTGATTTTCCTCCAACTTAGGTTGTGACAAGTTAGAATATTCAGGGCAGAGATTCATATCTTATAATGTATTTATAGCTTTGTTTCCAAGGGAAATTATATAAGTAATTATACACACACACACATACACACACACACATACGCACACACACACAGGACTTAAAAGTGCTGTTATTTGAATGAGTCATGTGTATCTCTGTCAATACAATATCTGTATTTTTGCTTAGCATGTGACAGAATATCAAACACAAAGTTTTCTAAGTGAAGAGGCAATTTCTTTAGTCATATAGCTAAGCATTCATGGGTTGATCTCTATCAGGTACAGCTGTAACATGGTAATATTACTAAGAATCTCTCCATATGTCTCTATTGCTGAAGTTGAAACACTTCAAATCTATTAGTTTCAAGATGAACTGATCTTATATTTAGAAATTGTAGCACAGAAGAACCTTCTATTTCCCAATTAATTTAATTAAAAAACCTTATTTGAGTCTCACTGGCCTATTATAAGGCATGCATCCATCCTTTGATTAATCTCTTCAGCCAGGAGGAGGAATTAGGCTAGAAGTTCAACCTGGATCATGAGTTCTATGGCAAAATTCTAGCAAGATCTATATATTAGTTATTTTAGTTATATTAATGTTAATCTGATTTTTATAATTATACTATGACTACATAAAAATTTGTATTAGGAGAAGTTGGGTAAAGGTTACGGGGGAACACTACAGTTTCGAAATACTTCCATTAGTCTAAAGTTATTTCAAAAGCATTTAGAAAATTGTACATTGAACCTAATAGAATGCATGACAATAAACTTTAGAAAGTAAATATTTGTGAAAGACATCAC